>NW_019154100.1:36348127-36634457 GCF_002288905.1 Enhydra lutris kenyoni | reverse complement strand
GGACTCTGAAAAACAATCTGAAGGGTTTGAAGAGGTGGGGGGGTGGGAGGTTGGGGGAACCAGGTGGTGGGTATTAGAGAGGGCACGGACTGCATGGAGCACTGGGTGTGGTACAAAAACAATGAATACTGTTATGCTGAAAATAAATTTAAAAAAATGATTAAAAAAAATTCAAAAAATGATCACCAAGACCAATGTCAAAGAGCTTACCACCTGTTTTCTTCTGAGAGATTTGTGGTTTCAGGTTTTATGTTTAAATATTTAACCCATTTTGAGTTGATTTTTGAGTATGGTCTGAGATAGGAGTCCAGTTTCATTCTCTTGCATTTGCTTGTTCTGTTTTTCCAACTCCTTTTATTCAATAGGCTATCCTTTCTCAATCATACATTCTTGACTCCTTTGCTGTAAAATAATTGTCCATATATGCACTAATTTATCTCTGGGCTCTCTACTGTTCTAATGATCTGTGTGACTTTTTATGCCGATGCCATACTATATGATTACTCTAATTTTTAACAGTTTAAATCAGAAAGTGTGATGCCTCCAGCTTCAAATTCTCCAAATTTCTTTGGCTATATGGGATGTCTTCTGGCTTCATGAAAATTTTAGGGTTGTTTTCCTACTTCTGAGAAAAATGTCATTGGAACTTAGATAGGAATTGCACTGAACCTGTATATTGCTTTAGATAGTAAGGAAATTTTAATAATATTATTTCTTCCAATGCATGATCTCAAAATATCTCTCCACTTTTTATGTCTTCAATTTCTTTCATCAATGCCTTATAGCTTTCAATTTATAGCTCTTTTACCTCATTGGTTAAATTTATTTCTAGGTACTTTAATTTTTTGATGCAAATGTAAATAGTATTATTTTCTTAATTTATCTTTCTGATATTTATTAGTGTACAGAGATATAACTGATTTTTGTATATGGATTTTGTGTCTTGCAACTTCACTGAATTAATTTATTATTTCTAACATTTATTTTGGTGGAGTTGCTAGGATTTCCCAAATAAAATACGTCATCTGCAAATAGAGACAGTTTTACTTTTCCCTTTCCAATTTGGATGCCTTTTATTTTATTTATTTATTTGACAGAGAGAAACACATTGAGAGAGAGAATGCAAGCAGTGGGCGAGTGGGTAAGAAATAAGCAGGCTTCCAATGGAACAGGGAACCTAATGCAGGGTTCGATCCCCGGACCCTGAGAGATCATGACATGAGCCGAAGGTAGATGCTTAATGATTAAGCCACACAGGCGCTCCTGGATGCCTTTTACATTTTTTTCTTGCCTACTCTAGCTAGGACTTCTAGTACTTGTTGAGAAAAAATGGTAAGGGGAAGCGTCATTGTCTTATTCCTGATTTTACGGAAATTCACCTTTCACAATTGAGAATTTATCTACTTCTTGTAGACTGCCCAATTTTTGGCATATAATTCTTTATAGTAGTCTTTTGTGATCCTTTGTATTTGTGTGGCATTTCTTGTAATGTCTTCTGTTTCATTTCAAATGTTGTTTATGTAAGCCCTCTTTCTTTTCTTGGTAACACTAATGAAGTTTTGCCTATTTTATTTATCTTCACTGAGCTTTTCTATTTTCGTTTTAGTTTTTATTTCACTTATTTCTGCTTTGATCTTTGTTATTCCCTTCCTTCTGATACCTTTGGGCTTATTTGTTCTCCCCCCTACACCCCGCCCTTGTTCCTTGAGATGTAAAGTTAACCAGATTTTTTTTTAAGATTTTATTTATTTATTTGACAGACAGAGATCACAAGTAGGCAGAGAGGCAGGCAGAGAGAGAGAGAGAGAGGGAAGCAGGCTCTCTGCTGAGCAGAGAGCCCAATGTGGGGCTCGATCCCAGGACCCTGAGATCATGACTTGAGCCGAAGGCAGAGGCTTTAACCCACTGAGCCACCCAGGCGCCCCTTAACAAGATTTTTTAAAATGGAGCTTAACTTAATAGGAATGAGGGGCGCCTGGGTGGTTCAGAGGGTTAAAGCCTCTGCCTTCAGCTCGGGTCGTGATCCCAGGGTCCTGGAATCGAGCCCCGCATCGGGCTCTCTCCTTGGTGGGGAGCCTGCTTCCTCCTCTCTCTGCCTGCCTCTCTGCCTACTTGTGATCTCTCTCTGTTGAATAAATAAATAAAATCTTTAAAAAAAAAGTTAATAGGAATGATAGATAATAAACATGCAAAGAAAACAAGAAAAAATACCAAACAGCAACAAATGTGAAAGGATAATTTATAAGGAAAGTACGGAGTCAGGGAATAGCTTTCTAAATAAGTGGCAAAAATAATCAGATACATGAAAACCAACATAAAACGCATTCCTAATAGATGGAACAATTGGTGCAAAAACCCTCAGGTGAGTAAACTGGGCATCTTTGAGAAGTAGAAATCACATTAGTAACATCAGTAACACTTCTAATGCAGGCAAGAGAAGAAAAGCTATGCACAGCACAGGGAGGTAGGCAAAGGCTACTATCACACATAACTTGATATATGAAAGAAAGTAACTTGCATTGTGTTCTAAGTTACCCACTGGAAACCCACTGGAAATCAATAGTTTACTATGGTTCTTAAGAGAAAGACATAATTTCTTATATAGATTACATATTTATGTCTGTTAAAATGTTAAAATGTGTTGTACTGTTATATCCTTCAGACTTTTTTTGCATCATATTCTTCTCGGTACTGTAGCATAGCTGGCTATCTATCCATCTGCTGAACATCCATGACTCCTTGGACCACAGGACATTTGATCATACTGCTTCTTTTATCTGAGACTGATGAATTCTTAAATAAATGAATGAGTAAGATTTAGAGATTGTAAGAAACCAACTAATACTTAGATTTCCCAAATAACAAAATAACGGAAAAGGAATACAATAGGAAACTTCCTCCTAACTCACTTCTCACTTCCACATTGAAGACTTAGTGCCTGTGACACCGAAGTTTCTAGGTCAGCCTTCCCCCTGATGGGAGCCTCTGTGTGGGACTTGGAACCACTTCGACTCTCAGTCTCAGTACTTATATATTATTCGATCACACAATTTTCTGTAAGACAACTCAGTCTTAGAAGGTGATCTGTGATGATGCATTTTATTGTGAGTTAACTCATGTAAAGTAAAAACAAAATGAACACAGAGAGGTGGACATTCCAGAGAGAAGTTTACAGTGTTTACATGTAAAAGAAGACCTATAGTTCCCTTTAAATTACAACAGGAACCAGGAATGAAAAATGTAAAATTCTCACCTCAGGGCAGCAGAGCTGCATTACAAAAACTGAATATAAAGTAAAACCTATGCAAGAGTTATCTAAATATTTAACCTAAAATTTTAGAAAAAAAGATCTGTGGAAATACAGTACATAGACACATCGACAGTCACCTCTGGTCAGAAAAGATCTCTTCTGCTTTAAGACTGCATAAACTGGGAGTAGAGAGAAATGAAAAATAAATAATAATACTGAGGCCTATATAATGCTTCGTAACATAAATGCATGGAATCACTTTCTTAAAATAGATAGCAGAAGGAAAGTAAACCTATACAAATATTTACTATTAGAAACAATGGGATACGTAAAACTATGTTAATTTTGATTTTCCAGAAATAGTAAAAAAAACATAGCCCAAGTGAAATATTGTATTAAAAAGTAAATGAAAAGGTAATAAGGACATATAAAAAACAACTGCTTAAAAATTACAGATGAATTCAGAAAACATACTTGCGTGAGTTAAGAAAGAATGGAATCAACCAAACCCAAATTCAAATTCTGCAATCTGGAAATCAGACTAAAATTATACCTAAAATATAATAGCTATGAAAGACATGATGGATATCAAAACCAGAGAATACATAGTAAATATAAGGAGAATATAGTTCTTTCATGAATGGACAACATTTCTTTTTTTTTTTTTTAAGTATTTCTTTTTGTTTTAAGATTTTATTTATTTATTTGACAGACAGAGATCACAAGTAGGCAGAGAGGCAGGCAGAGAGAGAGGGGAAACAGGCTCCCCACTGAGCAGAAAGCCCAATATGGGGCTCGATCCCAGAACCCTGAGATCATGACCTGAGCTGAAGGCAGAGGCTTTAACCCACTGAGCCACCCAGGCGCCCCTGGACAACATTTTTAAAAAAACAAACTAGAATACATAAAATACTAAAAGAGCAGAAAAATTATTTTCAGCACGTATTTGTGTGTTTCTGTGTGTGTTTAACCTATTGACTATAAAAATTTACTACATTCCAGGTTCAAACAATGCAAAAATAACCTCAGTTTGACATATTCTGGAAAACCTTTAAATCCTAATGATAAAGAAAATACAATAATAAACACACATGCTTATAAAAATAAATGACCATTTTTAAGGTAAATAATGTAATTCTTGTTTATTATTATACTTGCGTAAGCCGACCTCAATATGTAAATATGTCCATGATATGCAAAGTCAGAACATGCAGTGAAAGATGCTCTTTATTATACCTATGCCAGAAATGTACTAATTGAAAATATGAACTAAAATGGAGGAGGTTAAATTCACAAGATAGCATAAGTCCTGCTTCTAGCTCATATCATCATCTCTGTGATAGCTATTCTACATATTTAAAATTAAGTTTAGGTCACTTATTAATTCAACATAAATTTTTTGAGCACCAATATGCCAAAGACTATGCCAGGCAACAGACTGATGAAATAAATAGTGACCAATATGGTAATAAAACTGCAAGAAGAAAAGAACAATATTGATACTTAAAGGATGACATAAAAATTAGTAATAATCCTACAAGTGTATGTATACATGCAGATCCTATTGCATTGAGAGAAATTGGGGACTGAGAGAGTATTATGCTAAATTCTTCATTCATATATTAAGAGAGGATCATAAGTAATGAAATTATTCTTGAGTATGACAATTTTGAAAACCATAGATCTAATTGCATGTATTATTTTAAACCTATTGTATAAGCTCTAAATCATTTACAATAAATGTAAAAATAAAGATATCCATATAATTAATAGTATAAATAATGAAAATAATTTAAATATCATAAGTAATAACATAAAATGACATACCATGTATTATCATTTTTTTTTTAAATTAAATTCCCCATTAGGAGAAAATACCTATTTGGTTCGGATAAAAGCAATAAATTGAAAGAATATGCTATTGATTTGAAATATACCTAAAGCACAAGAGTAAAAAAGTGTAATGATATATGAAGATAGTTTTGAAGACAAAGCATTTTAAATGTTTTTGTATGTGACATGTATGAGAATAGGTACAGGTAAATCATATACCCAAATATTTGCACTTGTTAGCATCTAATGAATGTTATATGTGGTACAGCATTATAGATTTTACAATTTTAATTTCTATGTTTCCAGTTTTTCTCTTAAAAGGTAAATATTTTAAGTTGGGAAAAAGGAGGTGAAATTTTTATGAAAAAACAAGTATTTTTGGCTTATTTACTATTTTATTTTTTCAGACTATTTCTCATCTTCCTTGCCTAATTAATGAGCCAGGTCAGTACTTTGTTATTTTAGCAAAGATGAATAAATCTGGGACTTAACGGCTATCAACAGGGAATACTCTTAAATATCATGACCTTGATTTTAATATGTCTCTAAAAATATGAGATATTAAATGAGTTGGAACTTGTTTATTTTTCATCATTTGAAGAAATATTTATTCTTACCTGATGTGCCTGCCCCTAAAGCTCTTAAGATTTATATTTCTACTTTCCTATCAACTGACATCTTTGAAGCGTTTATTTCATTTGAAAAGTTGGGCATACAATGCAACTGTTTAAATAGAGAAAAACATCACTGTGATTCCAACTTGAGGTACAATTTAAATTTTAAAATTGTTAACCATTTTTATAAGGCTACTTTAACGAGTCATCAGCTCCCCACTTGTCCTATGGTTCCTGTGTCCAAACAGTGATACTTTCTATTCCTGCACAGTGTTCTCCTGTTCCAAAGCATTTCTGATCGTTCACAGGCTCACATACCCAGAGTTAATTTCTTAAAAATCTCTTACACATTTTCCTCTTGTTTAATTCCAACTTAAAATACCATTATTTTGATTTACTTTTGCTTCTGCTCCCCTCTCCGTATGAAAGTCTTCCTGGCTCTTTTCCCTTCCCTTTAGCTCTGAGATCTTTTAATCCTTCTCTTTAATGCTAGATTAAAATCAGCCCCAGTTTTTCTCCACATACATGCATATCCTAATTTATGCCAAAGCTCAGCAAAGCAAAAGGGCTTCTAATAAGCAGGACTCTCCTCATTTTGGAGTCTTATTCCCCTACCCCCAAATGAGTATTTCTTCCTAATACAAAGCATCTCTCCCCAAGGGGAGTCCAGTGCATTAGGATTTTTCTGTCTCTTTCCACCACTATAACATAGCTTCCACCACTATAAAAATGTGGTTCCTAGGCCAGCCTCAGCAGCCCTGTGATCATGTGAGCAATGCAGATTCCTGGATCCTAATCCATATCTACTGACTCAGAAATTGTACTTTTTCTGGTGATTCTGATGTACAAATAAATTAACAACCAATGAATATAATCTGTAGCAACATAAAGAAAAGGTAACATGCATGCTCTCAAAATATATTTCTTGTGATCAGGTCATATTAAGAATGGCTGAATATGGATGGGAATGGGGGTGAAGCACTGAGGAGTACATTTAAGACAGAGTTCTAGTCATGCTGCTCTGAACGTGTATCATCTCTACCTTCAATACTCAATAGCAACTTTGAGTCTGTTTGTTCTACCCCCATCTGTTTCCTCCAACACACAGCCTACATTAATTCATTGCTGGATTCCTGCACACCTGGCCGGGATCCTAACTGTTCCAAAACTTTCCCTGTGCTTTCCACCAACAGAGCTCACCATCTCTCCCAAGAGACTGACTCTTCAAGGCCTTTTTGTGTCCTTTCCCTAATTTCCTGCTTCCACAGCCCTGAACCACCTGATAATTTCAAAGGCCTGGCATAAGTTCACTAACCCTGATAAGGAATCTTATCAATGAAATAATAACTGCACATTTGAAACTGGTCTCCTTTCACCCACTGGTCTAACCAATGAACAATATAGTATGACTCTAAATTATTTTTTTACTCTAAATTCTTAAAATTTCTAGGTTTTTTTCTCCTCCAAGATTCTAATTACCATTACTGAATGGTAGATTTGTGACAGACTGCAAAGAATCTTCAAGATATTTTATCCTATACACAAAGATAACAGTTGAGGATTTCAATGAGATTGGAGGTGTCATGTCCTGAGGGTGGAAAGACAAGGACTACCTATGGAGAAACAAGGAAGAAGGCGTTGGATAGCCTGAGTGAAGAATTATGATAATAGTTTGGTCTAAAATCGGTACAGTTAAGCTTCAGGAGAGCAGAAAAACTCAAGGAAAATATATAGCACTTTGAAATAGAATAAAGGGAGAAGGGTGAGAAAAAAGTGCTAAAAGCAGTTCTTAGATTTCTGTCTTGCATCAGTAGATGGTGAGGGAACCATTCAGTGAGATACGAAGTCATGGAAAAGAGGGGGTGGGGATGGATGTTAACTATTTATCCTTTCTTTTATAATAATTACCTAGCAGATATTTTTGTTCCCTTTCCCACCTATGTAGTGGAGAGAGGCAGTCATAATTAATCTTTACCAATTATTTACAATATACAAAGTTTTGATATATATATATATGTAATGTATGTATATGTATATCTGAATATACATATTGAGAATATGTGATATTCCTAATCTCATTGAAGAGGAAACTGAAAAACAGAGGTGGATGGCTTAATCAGAATCACACAGTTAATGGTGGCAGAAATCAAACTTCAGAGTTTGAACTCTGAGAAGTGATACATAATTATCCCTGATCAGGCCAACTTTTACTGGACTAACTCAGTCTAACTGTAATACTGGATTCTTTCCTGTGGCATATATCTTTTCTAAGAATTGCTTCTTATTAGCAGAATCCCAAATCAGGTATACCTCTCTACAATGTTTATTCTGTTAGATTCCCTCATATTGTACTCCATCATAAACAGCATAAAATTTTGCCCCACATTTTAACATCTCTAAACCTAGATCTCTTAAAATTCACTAATGAGAAAATCTTGCAAAATTTAATTGGCACACATTTTTTCTTCTTGGTGGCACATACAATTGGTACATCTTACAAATAAAGCCATCTTAGATTCTCTAAAAATTCTCTATTTCCTGATTTCATATCTTTAGAGAAGGTCATACATCTAAATTTTTTTTTTTAAGATTTATTTATTTATTTATTTATTTGAGAGAGAGACAGTGAGAGAGAGCATGAGTGAGAAGGTCAGAGGGAGAAGCAGACTCCCCATGGAGCTGGGAGCCTGATGTGGGACTCTATCCCGGAACTCCGGGATCATGACCTGAGCCGAAGGCAGTCGTCCAACCAACTGAGCCACCCAGGCGTCCCTAGGTCATACATCTATATTAAATGAATTTATAGCTTATGTGATTAAAATACTATAAATTCAAGTGGCCCTAATACTACCTAGCAAATGATGTTTTCCTAATCCAACCATTTATCTACTCATCTACTCTTCTGGGTAGTCATTTCATATCTTCCTGTTTCCTCAAACTTGCAATACTACGTCTTCTATGCTTATTCTCAATTTTAGTAAGAAAACAGAATGAGTATTCTGAAATTATAGGACACAATGCCCTGTGCATATCAAGTACATATTTTGCTAACTGTGGCCTATTACACTCATTAACATTTCTGTTTGTTCTATCAATTATTGAAGAAAACCAGCTAAAATCTCCAGTGGTAGACAGTTGTAGATGTTTCCATTTCTTCTATTTATTCTGTTAATTTTTATGTGAATCATTTAAAGCTATGCTTTTATGTATATGTTTTTATAGTTTTTATATTCTTATGTAGTGGAACATATCAATTTTTTTAGTTTTTATGTACATTTAATGTAATTATTGATATGATTACATTTTATCTATCATCCTGATATTTTCTACTTTACTCATTTGTTCCTTGTTCTTTAGTTTATGCTTTTCCATTGTTACTTGAATATTTTCCATTATACCTTTTCACTACTGGCCTTTTATACCAGTAGCCCTAAAGATAACTACATAAGTTAGCATACTCTAATTTTCAAATATAATTTCAAGTAAAATGTAAAAACTTCAAAACTTCAAATCTGTCATCTTTCATGGTTTTGTTTTTAATTTTGACTCTATCTAGAAATTCATAATTTTCTAATTTTCTAATTCTAAATATTTTGGAACATTTTCATAAACCAGATTCCTTAGGAGTGCCTGTGCTAGGAATTCTGTGTGTGTATGATGCAGGAGGGAGAGCTCTCCGGAGAAGGGGCCTGAGGGAAGTAGGATAGGAATAGGGAAGAAGAGTAAGTCAGGCAAGGATGTGGTTTCGACCAGAGGCTAGCTTCAGCCTCGTCGCACAAGATGTTCTGGTACGTGAACTAAATCACAGAGATGTTCTCTACCATGAGGCAAAGGGGCCAGGTTTATGATCCTCATTTCAGTCAGTCATTGACTGATGGCTATCCCTGGCAATGAAGGTTTTGGGATAGGATGTATAACTTCCCAGGCAGGTTTGCTCTTATTGAGCTGAAGGAAATTCTCCAGTGAACGCATTTAAGCCTTTAGTTGCCAACATTCATCCTGCGGGTAAAAAAAAACTGGAGTTGGGAGGAATTTTTTTAAAAAAGGACCCACTACAGTCTTCAAAATCAAATAAATAATATTTGGATACAATGAGTATAAATACAGGCTAAATAAAGGCAGCATTAGGACTTAGTTTTAGCTACTTTTTATAAGAAGAAGGCTTGTCAGTTCTAGGCTTATTCTACAGAGTTGAGTTTGTTGAAAAAGTAGAGTGTTTTACCATAGATCTCACAAAATATATTTTTATAGGTCTGCCTATAAATAACATCTCTAGTTAGCCTGAGAACTTCTAAATTATTCAAGTTAAACTGACTATTTTATCTTGGAATATCTAAAATGTCTAATGTTTAATGTCAGTTACCTTTGTTCAATATTAAGAGAAATTTCCTATTTCTACTTAAATTGAATAAAGTTTTGAATTTGAATAATTTCTAATTCAGAGGTGAAAATCCCAGAAAAGAACTAATAACTTTGATACCTCAAAATTAGCAATTCATATTTATACAAGGATAGTAGAATCATCGATTTTCTTTATATATAAACATGTATTCTCTTGGTAAAGAAAAAAATGATCTCAAGAGAATTCTTTAAGTCATTTTGTGCCTTCCTACAAGTGGTATATAACTTCCTTCCTATTAGTTTTGACAAGATGATAATCATCATTGTTGGTAATATTTACAATCATCTGCTTCTCCCATGTATTTAGAACACTTATGAGAGGAAGTCTTTTTTAAAATAATTTGGTAAATATATTTTTAAAAATTCCAAAATTGAATTTGCATACCTGACATCACCACAATTAAAAATACTTCTGCAGAAAAAGCTTGTTCTTGATGTTTACTAGCTATTGAACATTCATCCATGTTGCATGCAATGCTTTTTTGTTTTCTTTCCCTCCTCCAAAGAAATGGAAATCATTTTATTCAACTCTAGCCAGCAAAGAAGAATTCTCTCCAAAGATGTATGCATTTATGCACATTTACAATCTCCTGAGGGTGATCTATAATACTTGTTTTCAATTAAAGTGCAAAAAATATCCTGTATAATGCATGTTCTGTCAGAAAAGCAATATGAGAAATGAACACTAATATGTCATGAGGCTGCTACATCACTTCATATAGAAAAGGGAGGTCAATCAATCAGTATTTGAAATAAAATTGCTGGTATGCATTTTATGTGAAATACTGCACTGCATATTTAAAAAGGAAACATATTAGGAAAACCAACTTCTCAAAGTTTTTGCATTATAATTGGTGGCACCTTAGTATGATAGGAGCCAAGAAGAAGAAAACAAATTCTTACCTTGGGTACCTGAGTGGGAAGAAATAGTACTGATGGGATGTGAAATTAATGAAGACTTGGAGTAAAAGAAAGGACACAAAAAGAAGAGGGGAGGCCTTTCCTTAAAATCTCCTTAGGATATAAGCAGAGGGTTGCTTCACAGACGAAATAATTCCTAAACGTATCAGTAATGGGAGGGGGAAAAGCCTCAAAATAGGTTTCGCAGAATAAGCAAATCTTTGCACACCTCCAAACTTGGAAATAAAACCTTAACATCTTTCAGAGAAAAATGTTGCAAACGTTCTAAGACGATTCATAGTGTTAGCCCTGTAGCCTCTAGAGACTTATACTGAGAGACTTCTGTGAACCTTAATTCACTTCCCAATGAGTAGCCTTGACAGATTCAAGAATAAAAAAATCAAGGATTGGTCAATTATCATTCTCTTGCCTACCCTGGCAATTCATTTGGCATTGTGTGGACCTACACATAGAGCTTAGCATGAAAGACTCTGTGAAGAACACTTGAAATTGAAATGTTTGAAATTTCAAAGGACTTAAATGAAGTTGGGTTATCCTGGCCTCATTTTCCTGGTCAGTGAAGGCTTTTCAGGGAGTGAAAGCCTACATTTTAGCAGTGTATTCTACATAATTAAAAGAATCTTCACATAAGACATCTGTTTTAATTAAAACTGGAAAATGGAACGCTTCATTGGAAAAACAAAGCTATCTCTTTTCTCAGCTTTCTAGTCTGTAGGTACTTTCCTGAATTTAAAATCAGAAATGTTTAAGTGGTAACAGCAATACATTGGCAGATCTCCCCAGCCCTCTGAAATATTAGAGTCATTTCCACTTGAGTATACTCACATAATTAGTGTTCAACCCACCATCCACAGAGCTGGTATGTCTATGAATTTTGCCAGAAATAAAACACATCATCATCTGTTAATTGTACTACGTTTTATGCCACTAACAACTAAAAACTGTCCCCATCTGAGGATTTGAGTAGACCGTGCCAGGGGGCCAATGACAGGTAAAGAGAATGAATTGGAGCTGGCATCCCAGTCAAAGAGCTGGGAGAGAACAACGATGGTACTCAGTCAACTTTCGTAGAGAACAGTAGCATTAATTCCAGAAACACAGAACCAACGGACAAATCCAAAGGTGGGGAGAGGAGGAAAAATGCATATACAACTGGGCCAGGCTCTCTGAAATAGGAGAAGGGTAGTAGGATAAGTATGAAGCAAGGGTAACGCAAAACTGCTACTGCAAGTGTGACTGGTTACTGCTCTTTGCTGAGGCAGCAAGTTTTTCAAAGGGTGAGACTGGAGCAAAGGTGTGAGGTCAGAATAAACAGGTTAACAAGCAAAACTGAAATCTGTAAAATGAGATAATATAGTAAAGGCTTCAGCTATGACACATTATATATTATAGTGAGAAAATTCACATTTATTATAGTGCCTGGTATAGAAAATGTATCAGAGAATTTTGTTGTCATTAAGATCCTTGCTTGCCAAACTCTCATTATATATAAATCTGCCTTTGTTACTCCAGTCACATGTTTAGTTTAACAATAAAGAGTATTCTCTAATATGCCCTACACTTAGGCGTCTTAGCCAGAATTTCCACAATATCCATTAGCATTGCAGGCATATCTGCTATGTATGGTATGACTGGCCTCTTGGATATGGTACCCATATTGCCATCTACTGGAAATTACTTCAAATTACAGATAGACACACAAGATGAGCAAGGATGCTGCTAAAAGAAAACTCAATTCTATATACAGTGACATAATGGTGAAATTTCTGATGGATAAGAAAGGTACAAATAAGCAATGTGTGATAACTCAGCTTTCACTTATAAGTGAACATAGTCTGTGTGAATTTCTTCATTCAACGTGTCTTATCTGATTTTGTTGGTGCAGTCAACACCTCATCACCTGATTGTTCTAAATGTTCTGTTTTTGATACATAGTGATGTTTCAAGCTTTAGTAAGAAAGAAAAAGCTGGGGCGCCTGGGTGGCTCAGTTGTTAAGCGTCTGCCTTCAGCTCAGGTCATGGGATCGAGCTCCACATTGGGCTCCCTGCCACAGGGAGCCTGCCTCTACCTCGCCCTCTCCCCCTCCCCGTTTGTGTTCCCTCTCTCACTTTGTCTCTCTCTGTCAAATAAATCTTAAAAAAATTAAAAAATTAAAAAGAAAACAGTTGGAATCTATTCCATAAAGAATATTGTATCTCTTAAATTCATTTGTTATTCTAAACACTGATATTCTGATACTGCATATTCTTAGTATTCTTTTCATGATGCTTACTCAAAGAAAATAGAAAAGAAATGCCATGTGTCATAAAAAATATAATTTAAAGCAAATGGCACAGATATTTGAAAACCAAGGAAAATGTAATATAATGTGTCAAAATATAGACTTTAAAATTTCTTTTATTGTACAGCTGATAAATTAAGCCCAGAAAGACTGATGATAAAAATCACAATCATGTACTGATAACATTTAGAATAATACCAAGCCTTTGAGGGAGTATGATTTAATTTAATTGTAACTACACAAAGCCTTTCAAGGGGGCTCAATTTTCATTACATTTTTAAAAATAAGATCTTGAGGATCCGGAAAAGATATTTTAAAATAAAATTAAATATTTTGGGGGTACCAACAATGTATGGTATTTGTCTAAAAGAGAAGTGGGATTTCTTATTATTTCAAAAATGTGCTGATTCCAAATAAAAGTATCAAAAATTATGTCATTATTACATATTATTATAATAGAAACTGTTTCATATAATAAAGTACAACCATCAGAAAGCTTATTGTATTGGGAATTTTACATTCTTTTCTGGAAATTAACAAATGTTAAGAAATGAAAGAGTTCAGTATCTACCATTGATCAATATCTGTAAATATTGCAGAAGTGATTTGTATTTGCAACAGTGTATGTATACCACTGCCTTCTGACCTTTGAATCACACTTCTTAAAATATACTGCATCAGTCTTGTAGAATTATATGATGGCAAAGATCCTTGAAAGTGTATATGATTCATCCCGTTGACTTCACCTGGAAATTCATGAGTCATGCTAGACAGGTGAGTCTTATTACTCAGTAACTAACCAATAGCAGAATCCACGAATCCTCTTCCAAATAAGTCCATTCTTGAATTCAATGGCCTTTGTTATCAAACAGTCCTCGATATATGTGTCTGAATTTATGCTGCCACAGGTTAAATTTATTTCCTCAGTGGAAAGAGCAACATGACATTATACACTTAGGATTTTATCAGCGAGAATGACAGCTAATCACAAGAAACCTTGGCAAAAATCCCTTTCTTGTCAAAATTAATGTTTAAATATTCAATTTATATTATATGCAAGTCTCAGCTTTCTCTTTTAAGGAATAAATTTATTCATTTATCCATATAGATCCCTTTCTATATTACAGGGTTATTGTTTTTAAGCTTAAGGGAAAGTTTCAGTATCCTGTTTTAGCTTTGACATTTCTGAAGAACAAATTATAAGTTCTTTACCTGGATTTCAGTATATTGATTTTTTTTAGTACTTTGGATTCAATTCTTTCTGTAGCAAGAGAACAACAGACTCATTACCCCCAGGAGATTTACCCTTGGTCATACATTGGTTAGTATGACACAGAAACACTAAAGAGAGAATATCCATCCAAAAAGTTTGACTTAAAGAGAAAGAGGCTGTAATCCCTTTCCCAAGTCTCCACTCACCTTCCCTAAAGTCTGGAAGAAAGAGTCTCTTAAATATTTCCCACTGCCACAGAACACTGATCCTGAATAGGTCTGGGTTTAACAATTGTATAACTGTTTAACTCTCCACCTTAGGAGGGAGATTGAGGTGTAATGACATAGTTCAACTGCACTGAACCATCACTGCAGTTTGTGATATCTTCTAGGTACATCCAATCAAATCTATCACTGGTACTTGTGTCTACACTGTCTTTTGCATTCATCTTCTCTTCTGATTTAATGATTTCAGTCTAAGAAAAACAATGTTATCTTCTCTAACTAAATCAAGACTCTGAGCTGGCCTGGCATATAGAAATTCATTCCCAATGATGATGATCTTCAAGAGACCAATAATGTCATATAGTTTGTAACAGATTCTTTTTCATCTTAGTCTTTCTTCTTCTATCCCCTCTGGTTTAACTGCATCTTCTCCAAAATGGAAAGGTTCTTAGGAAGAATAAATTTGGCTAATGTAGCAGATTATCCGATTAGAGTAAGAGAAATCACTCACTAGAGCAATTAATGGATTCATCCAGTCAGCAAGACTTTCTACAGCTATGCTATATGCAGCTCACTTTCCTAGGTGTTATAATTTCATGGGTAAATACATTCCATTAAAGGAAATATGTATTTTGGGAAAGTTTAATCTGAAATATATACTTGCATTTTGTCCTTTCAATTTGGTCCTTTGAACCTTAAAATATAAAAGATTTTATCTCGTGTATAGCATATTTTTGTCAGCATTGTGTTTATACACTCCATCCAAATTGTATGTGTAGTTGAGGTTTGCTGATTTTCAGAGCAATAGGTGGTTTCATTGGATAATTACATCACAATCATTTACCCACCCCATTCTTGGTCATTTAGGTTATTTCCAGTTTTAATTAATTACAAATAACTCTGCTATGAACATTTTTTTTTAAAGATTGTATTTATTTATTTGACAGAGAGATCCCAAGAAGGCAGAGAGGCAGGCAGAGAGAGAGGGGAAAGCAGGCTCCCCCCTGAGCAAAGAGTCTGATGTGGGGCTCGATCCCAAGACCCTGAGACCATGACCTGAGCCGAAGGCAGAGGCTTAACCACTGAGCCACCCAGGCACCCCAGCTATGAACATTTTTTGACAAGTCTTGCTGCATACATGCACCCACATGGAAAGAGAGTGGGATTTCAAAATCGAAGAAAGTTAATAGATCATGGCAAAGGCTTTTTCCAAAGTGGTGATGTTAAATTTTACTTCACCAGAAATGTATGACAGACCCTGTTGCTCTCAACTCCTGTGAAAACGGTACCGTCAATCTTTACAGACATTTGGGAGAATGCTTAGTAGTCAATTGTATGGGTTTTGAAATGTATTTCCACAATGATTAATGAAGCTGTACACCTTTTCAAATTTTTATTAGTCATTTTGATATCCTATTTTGTGAAGTGCCTGTTTAAGTCTTCTTCCCATTTTCTTTTGGATTCTGTATTTCTCCTATTGATTTGTACTTTTTCTATATTCTGGATGAGTCTTGTCTAATTATATGCATTGCAAATATTTTCATTCATTCTGTCTTTTCTTCTTAATGGTGATTTTTGATACAAAATTTTAACGTAGTTTAATTTTCAATTCATTTTTATTTTATTTTTTAAAAAATTTTTAAATATTTTATTTATTTATTTGACAGAGAGAGAGAGGTCACAAGTAGGCAGAGCAGCAGACAGAGAGAAAGGGGGAAGCAGGTTCCCTGTTGAGCAGAGAGCCCGATACAGGGCTCGATCCAGAACCCTGAGATCATGACCTGAGCCAAAGGCAGAGGCTTAACCAACTGAGCCACCCAGGTATCCCTAGATTGTTTTTATTTTTAATGCTTTAGAAGTCCTGTTTAAGAATATTTCTCTGTGGGGTGCCTGGGTGGCTCAGTCATTAAGTGACTGCCTTCAGCTCAGGCCCTGATCCCAGGGTCCTGGGATCAAGCCCTTGCGTCAGGCTCCCTGCTCAGCGGGAAGCCTGCTTCTCCCTCTCCCACTCCCCCTGCTTGTGTTCCCTCTCTTGCTATCTCTCTCTTTGTGTCAAATAAATAAATAAATAAAATCTTACAAAAAAAAAAAAAAGAATATTTCTCTACCCAAGGTTATAAAAACGCTCTTCCATGTTTTCGAAAACCTTTCATGTTTTTCCTTCCAAATTCTGCAGTGTACAAGCAACTGTTACTTTATCACATGAACAAAGGTCAAGTTCTTTTCATTTATTATACAGATATGCAATTGGCACTGTCCTATGTGTTGAAACAACAATCTTTGCCCACAAATTTATAGTGTCATCCTTGCACCATATAAGGTTTCATATTGTCACGATGCTGTCTGCTCTGCTCTACTGACGTATTTGTTTATCTTAGCTAATACCAACTTTCATAATCCATGTTGCTATATGACAGGACAAGTTCTAGAAACTCATATTTTTTTCAAAAGTGTCTTGGCTTGGAAATACCATTTGCATTACCAAATCAATATCACCTTACCAATATTCACATAAAAATCTACTGGTATTTTTATTGGGATAGTACTGAAAATAAAAATTAATTTGGGGAAACTAACATCTTTAAATTGTTAAATCTCTTCATCCTTGGACCAGATAAATGTTTCCATTTATTTACGTCTTTTTTTTGTTTCAGATTTTTAATTTAAATTCTAGTTATTTAACAGATAGTATAATATTGGTTTCAGAGTAGAATTTAGTGATTCTTCACTTAGATATAACACCCAGTACTTAACACAACAAATGGTCTCCTTAATGTATAGATTTTTTAAAATCTATCTTAATATTTCTAGTGTTTTCTGTGGCAATATTTCACAGGATTTTTCTAATGTATTTGAAATATTTTGATGCTACTACAAAGGCCATATATAGGGGCGCCTGGGTGGCTCAGTGGGTTAAGCTGCTGCCTTCGGCTCAGGTCATGATCCCAGGGTCCTGGGATCGAGTCCCGCGTCGGGCTCTCTGCTCAGCAGGGAGCCTGCTTCCCTTCCTCTCTCTCTGCCTGCCTCTCTGCCTACTTGTGATCTCTGTCTGTCAAATAAATAAATAAAATCTTAAAAAAAAAAAAAACAAAGGCCATATATACATACATAAAATTTCATTTCTACCTTTTGACATTGTATCCAACAACTCTGTCCAATTTGCATACTAATTATAACAATGTATATGTGGATTCTCTCTTCCTTTTCTATGATTTTTGCCCTTTCTTTTTTTCTTGCCTATTGCACTGGCTATGATTTCAGGCATGATGCTTATTAGAAGTACTAGACATCTTTGTTTTAGTCTTAATCTATGAAAGAAAACCTTCAATAGTTCACTATTAAATATAAAGCCTCTTCCATGTTTTCTGTGCCTATCCATTATCAGATTAAGGAAGTTTCTTCTATTCATAATTTGTTAGAAGTCTGAAGTCATAAATATAGTTTAATTTTACCAAATACCCTGTCCATACTGATTTAGTGGATTATATATTTGTGCTTTATTCTACTAATATGAATAATTTAACTGGGTAATTATTGAAAGTTAAACCAACCTTACATTCCTGGAATAAACCTAATTTGATCACGATATATCATCTCTTCTATATATTACTGAATCTGATATGCTTTTATTTTGTTTATAATTTTTTAATTGGTGCTTAAAGTTGGCCTCCATTTTACCAATGTCACTAGTGGGTGTAATTTCAAAGAGTATCCGTCCCTCATAAAATAATATTAAAAGATCTCTCTTTGTCTATCACAGGAGTGTTATTTCCTTCTTAACCATTTGGTGGAAACTGGTAAAACCAATAAGAACTGTAGTTTTATTTGTTGGAGGAAATTAATCATATATTTAATCACTTTAAAACTCCTAAAATTAGGTAGGTTTACTACACACACACACACACACACACACACACACACACACTATATATATATATATATATATATATATATATATGTATATACATATATATATTTTTTTTCCTTGTGTCAGATTTACAAACAGTGTTTTCTTGCCTACTCTTTCCCCTCCTTTTGTAGTTTCTATTTGTATATATGATAGACTACTAAACTGCTGTCCCCATGCTTATAACTTTCTCTTCTGGCTATCATTTTGGGCTTTCCTCTAGCTATATTCTTCTGTTCCTTCCAACTCACTAATCCCCTCTTCAATTATAACAAATATGAAGTTAGAATAATCTATTTAGACCTTAATTTTAGTTGTTTTTATTTATCAGTTCTATAGTTTCAATTTAGTTGTTTAATATATTTTTCTGTATGTATGTTTATAAATCACGCATTTCTTTCTCTTTTTTTTAAAGATTTTATTTATTTATCTGACAGACAGAGATCACAAGCAGGCAGAGAGGCAGACAGAGAGAGAGGAAAGGAAGCAGGCTCCCTGCTGAGCAAAGATCCCGATGTGGGGCTCGATCCCAGGACCCTGGGATCATGACCTGAGCGGAAGGCAAAGGCTTTAACCCACTGAGCCACCCAGGCACCCCAAAACACATGTATTTCTTATGTATCTCTACTAATGCTCTAATTTTGTGCTTTATAGTGGTTAGAGGATGCCTGGGTGGCTCAGTAGGTTAAGCATCTGCCTTCCCCTCAAGTCATGATCTCAGGGTCCTGGGATCAAGTTCTGCGTTGAGCTCCTTGCTTAGCAGGGAGCCTGCTTCTCCTGCCCACTGCTCCTTCTGCCTGCTCAGTCCATTTGTCTCTGAAAAATAAAATGTTAAAAAAAAAAAAAAGAATAGTGGTTAGATAGTTTGTGTCTGAGAAGTCCATCAAATAGACTTTCTGAGGATCCTTTTTTATAGCCTCTTTTTTCCTTCCTTTCCTTCCTTCTTCCTCCTCCTTGGTTTTGCTCTCCTTCTTTCTATTTTTTTTTGTTTTGTTTTGTTTTCTATTTCCTAATTTCATCTCCTCATGTGCCTAGGAGGTCCTAGAGATTTCACAAAATAAAGAAATAATTTGAAGCCTTGCAAAATATATTCACACAAAGAAGCTTTTGCTTTATGCTACTAGCAAGTGGGCAGTAATAAAACAATTTGAAACACCTTTATCTAATTTGGGGGTTTAGAAGGTCCAAAGCTGATAAATGCCAATCTCTTCCACATCACCCTTACTCAGGGTGTATGGGGATTCATCAGTATCCTCCCTCCATGAAGTTCTCTGAAGACCAATTTTTGTCTTTCAGTCTTGTGAGGCTATAAAAACTCTGTTCTTATTTTTGAATTCTGGAGAAATCAGCCATCCCAAATATGGGGCTTACCTTTCTTTATTTTCCCAGATCTTGACTCTATAACTCTTTACTGCCTTGGTAGCTCTTCTGTGCCTTCAAGCTAAGTATTAATAAATTTTTCTTTTAAGTTTGGAAACTGGTCTAATCTCCTAGACTGCCATTAGCCTAAAGTTGCATATAGTTTTTAAATAGATAAAAGGAAGAGAGGCAGGAAAAAAAAAAAAAAGCAAACCACCAACAAAAAAATCCCCATAAAATTATACTCTTAAAGGATAGATGCAAACCAAGAAACAGACTCATCACAATAGAGAACTGATGGTTACTAGAGGAAAGGTGGGTGGGGCTGGGTTAAATAGGTGATGGGAGTTAAGATTTGCTCTTGTAGTGATGAGCATCAGATTTTTTTGTTTTTTTTTTTTAAACGATATTTATTTATTTATTTGAGACACAGTGAAAGTGATAAAGATCACAGAGCTTTGGAAAGGGAGAAGTATACTCGCCACTGAGCAGAGAGCCCAATGTGGGGGCTCTATCCCAGGACCCCAGGATCATGACCACCCAAGCCAGAGGTAGTCACTTAACTGAATGAGTCACCCAGGTATCCTGAGCATCAGGTGTTTTATGGAAGTGTTGAGTCACTATATTATATATCTGAAACTCATATTACACTGTATTTTACCTATAGGAATTTGAATAAAAACTTAAAAAAATATTGGTTTCTCTATGGCATGACTTATTCTTGACTTAAAGACATAATTTATCAATGTTCTTATACTTCAAAATCAACCTTACAAAAATGCTAATTGGTAACATTTCCTAGAATTATGTTTCTCAAATTGCATTTTTCAATAAACTCTTTGTGGGAGAGAAGTTCATAGACAAGTTCTCTTAATATTCTTCTATTTAATGGATTTGCCACTGACTCTTCCCTGGTCTAGAAGATATTCTGACTTATATACACAGTATGCTGATTATTTGTGGATGGCTCTTTGAAATGTGCCTCTGTATTTTTGCTCATTGCCCATCAGGTTGGGGGACTTGTCTACACCATAAACTACTGAAGCTTGAGGGACATAAATGTCATATTTATTCAACATTTATTGCTGGTTCAGCAGTATTCTTAAGAATTTTTTCTTAATGCTTATGCGGATTCACTACGTTTCCTTATAAATACTGAGAATCAAAGCAAGATTGGCAAATGCTTTTTATGTCCCACCCTTAAGAAATAATGTGATGGATTTATTCTTTTTATAATTCAGAGCTAAACCAAAGAGGAAACACCATAACCATGTCAGTACATTCATGTACATATGCACACACACATAAATACACTTTATTTTCTAGCGCTACCTTATTTTTCCTAACTTTTAAAAAAGTGGGTGCCATTTTTTTGTTCCTGAATTTTCAAAGAAATATTTTTAGTACATATGTTTTCTTTTTCTGTGTATTTTTTTTATCCTGTGTGCATATACATGAACCTTAAGTAACATTCTTTCAAAACAACTACTATAAGAAGCATTTGGAAAGACAATTTGGGAAATTTTATATGTAAATACATGAACTGATAACAGTTCTCTAAAATTTATGTTTCCAAATATTTTTTAATACTGTCTCACTTAAAACATTGTTAAAAAATATATGTGATTCAAAAAAAAATACATGATTCAGAACAGGTGATTTCCAATTTTCCTGAAAATTCAAAGCTCACATGTAGTTAAAAAGCTTTCTACCTTATCCATTTAATCATTTAAGTTCTACTCTTGAGAAACCCACTGTGTAATTTTATGTGGTATAAAGTTAACATTTATGGTAAGATTCAGTGAAGCTCTATTAAAGGTAAGCAAGCCAACCTTCAGAATCAGAGGTACTGTATTTCTATCATCCATTATGTAGACGATGGTCTTCTTTCTCCCTATAAAAATGTGTGCTACATTTTCATTTACCATAAAAATACATTAAAAACTCGTAATTATGGCAGTAATGATGCCTTTTAAATAGTGCTAAAAAGTTTAAAAGTACAACACCTCTCAAAAGACTTATATAATATGCAAAATAAATTATTATGCCACTTCATTTAGTGAATATTAAGTAAGCTTCCTTAGCTACTTGTGCCATCGGTTTATTTCACTCAGCTGAATAGTCTAATAATATTTTCATTAAATATTTATATGAACAATCAAACACTGCAAATGAAGAGCATATCCCTTGACATTCAAGATGGTTTCCAGGCTGATATCAGCAGTTTGTTATGTTGGTAGGGCTCATTTGCTATGGCTTAGAATGATGTTTTCCATTAGCTGTGAGTATCTTATGTCTGACCTTAGAATAAAGGCTATTCATCATGTCTTCTAATTTCTAAATTTTATTTCTTCATTGAGAAAGTACTGACGATGGAAAATTCAGTGCATTTAAAAGCTGGGGTCATGTTATACTAATTCAGTCAAGGAAATTGATTAACGCAGATTATTTTTTAAAGCAATAGAAAATACACTCTTTGGTTTTATGTGTTTAATACTATCCTGTTCATATAACTTATATATCCATTAAATAAAGGTGAATCTAGTAACTGACTTCCAATTTATATATGATTTTTTGATTAATGAATGCATGATAGCATGATGGTTGCTATAGCATTTAATTTGAAATCCTACAAATGTCATTATATGCTAACTCTGTACATTTCTCCTGAAATATTTATTTCACTTTCACGGATACTATTTGAGATTACTAGAAGTTAATATCAAAATGATGCTGCATATGATTTAGAATATAAATCCAGAAACTAGATTCAAATAAACACAAAACTTTTGGGGTGGTCATTTTGAGTATTTAAAAATTTATAACTAAAACTTAAAGGAGTAATAAATAATTATTAACTTTGTTAAAAATTTCTATAAAATGTGATGTTAGAAATCTGTAACCACAAACTTGTAAGTACACACAAAAAATTATTTTATTTAAATCAAATTAAATACAACTTACTTTCATCCCTTGGGGTTAATGAACAACTTAACCTGGATCATTACTAGGACTTATGCATAACGTGGCTCAGAGCCATGTGAAGGCCCCAGGTGTCTTTCTTAACTTCAGGCTTTAGTATTATCTGTTTGCTAATATGGAACATTATCCAAACCTGCATAGTCCCTGTGGTCTGACTGTTTTGCTACTTCCATGATATATTTGGGCATAGGAAATTTTGATGAGGACCAAAACCCTGGTGTCTAACGTAAAGCCTTTTAGTCACAGTAAACAGGCAAATCTTCCAAACTCTTCAAGGTATTACAAGGGCCAGAATCATTATCCTTAATTGTTCCAGAAACCGCAAACCTTAGACCAAGCTCTACTGTTGAAAAACCTCTTCCCTATCATAATATTTCCAATTTCCCACTCCATAGTCACTAGTTAATCATGTTGTGTGTATTTCTTGAGAACACAGTACAATGTTCTCAGTAAGTTATATGCATTTTTGTTTCTTGTTTTTTTTTTTTTTTTTAAGAGTTTATTTACTTGAGAGAGCAGAGCAGATAAGCAGGGGGAGGAACAGAGGTGGAGGGAGAGGGACAAGCAGACTCTGCTCTGAGCATGGAGCCCAATGTGGGCCTCGATTCCCAGACCCTGAGATCATGACTTGAGCTGAAACCAAGAACCAGACACTTAACCAACTGAGTCATCCAGGCACCCCTTTTGGTATTTTTAATGACTGAAACAAAAAAGATCGAAAACTGCAACTTCTAGAAGAACCACGTATGTTTTTATAATAGCTTGAATGACCATATTATTTGTCATTCAAACCAGAACATTTTGAGAAGGGATTAATAATCATGGCAAGGAAACAGATATAGCTAGTTCTCTCAGATTAGGCTCCCAGGAAGAGACCCTGATTTGTAGTAAAGTGCTTTTTTTTTTTTAAGATTTTATTTATTTATTTATTAGAGAGAAAGAGAGAGAGAGCCAGCACACAAGCAGGCAGAGAGGCAGGCAGAGGCGGAAACAGAAGCAGGCTCCCTGCTGAGCAAGGAGCCTGACGCGGGACTCGATCCCAGGACTCTGAGATCATGACCCGAGCCAAAGGCAGTGGCTTAACCCACTGAGCCACCCAGGCATCCCAGTAAAGTGCTTTGTAAGATATATTCCCAAGAAAATCTGGTAGATGAATGGGGAGGTAGAACTACGACAGGAAAGAAACCAAGAAAGAATGCCATATCCAGTGAAGTCCCACAAAAGTTGCGGGGTGGGGGGAAGGTGGGGGGAGTAACAGATCACATACAAGACATCCAGTTATGTTGGGTTTAATGTTGAACAAAAATTAATTTTTTGGTGTAAGTATATGCAGAATATTGCATTCTTCCTGGGCATCCTGTATTTTTATTTGCTATACTTGGTAACCCTACCTAAGAGGTCTCTGGAGAGAGAAAAAGTATCGGTCACACTTAAGAGAACCAGGGGACAAGGGAGCTAGAATATTTAAACCCCTGTACCCATCAGTCATTAAGTGTAGTTCTAGATGAATATCAATTCCCAGGTACTTCCAGCTCTCTGTGGGCTGCCAAAGTGGGTCACAGGAGTCTGAGAGTAGCCCTCCCAAAGAGAAGACACAAGTGCTTGCTACTGGGACAGAAGCCACACTTACATGAAACAAATCTGAGGGGGTATATGGGCAGAGCCCTGACAGCATCTGTTGCCTGCATATTAACCCAGGAAAACAGAGATATGTGGTCATCCTAGCACAGCTAGCAATCTATACTTATAGCTTGAAAGAGTTCCCAAGACACCAAGAAATACTTTTTTGGAATTGAAGGGTAAGGGGTTCTTCCAGAACACTGGAAAAAATAGCATACCCTCCCACATACTCATAGATTTATACATCTCAATAAATTACTTTGCCATAAGAATTAATTGGGACATATACCTTCCATTTTCCAGATATGGAAATCAATTGATTCCCTGAAGACTCTTTTAACCTGACAGAAATTAAAAGGTCATGAAATGGGGGCGCCTGGGTGGCTCAGTGATTAAAGCCTCTGCCTTCGGCTCAGGTCATGATCTCAGGGTCCTGGGATCGAGTCTGGCTCTCTGCTCGGCGGGGAGCCTGCCTCCTCCTCCTCTCTCTCTCTGCCTGCCTCTCTGCCTACTTGTGATCTGTCTGTCAAATAAAAAAAAAAAAATCTTTAAAAAAAAAAAGGTCATGAAATGAAGCTTCTTGCTTTATTTTCACACAAATTTAGCCATTTGTGATATATTAGTGTCCCATAAACGGAGTTAAAATGCACATTATTTACACTCTACCTGAAGATTTATTGGACTTCATGTGGTACAGAAGGCAAAGCCTTCCCCAATTAAAAGTGAAAAAACTCAGGATATAAGTCATAACTTGAAAAAAGCATCCATTTCCTTTTAGGTTATCCTGGTAATTTCATATCCTAAACTTAATGTATAGGCATCCTAGATAATTAGGATGCTTATTACTATTGGAGTTTTCCTCTTACCCAAAGGACTTCTACAGTTAAATTATTCTAAAAGTTAACTACAGTTTTCTGACTCCTTGGGGTGAGTTGGAAAGTCGCATAATGAAAATGTGCCTTGAGGTTAAAGAAGGCCTTCTCCTGTAATATATACTGCCTAATTATTCAAGATACAAACATTACTGCTTCACATAGACATTCCACAGTTTCTATTCTACCACTGGATTGGCCCTTAATTACCTCATTGCTTCTGTTACTACATGCACATAAGTATGAATGTAGTAGGTAATGGTTCACGAAATAGTTAAATGGTAAGGTAATTAGGTTGACATCCTAGAGACAGTGCTTAATAGCACTACAGAGCCCAACATGACGTCCTTTAAGAAAATATGAAAAGTAACTTTAAGTCCAGAGCCCTAATTGGGATATATATATACTTTCCAGAAAGCCACATTGTATAGATCTTCCTCTCTTCAGAGCCATGGGACCAAAGGTATACAATGTTGGGTATACTCAACATAAGGAACAAGGAACAACTTGTTCCATATTTCTAGAATATGGAACAAGTTGTTCCTTAAGCATTAAAAAATTTGGCCCTTCCTAATTCGATTACATCCATGTTCCTTTAGTTAGCTTCCAAGGTCTGCCTTTATCTGGCCCTGGCCTCCTTCCTAACCTCACCTCCTAGTGGTCCCCTTTTTAGCACATACTATTATAGACATACACAAAATTAACACTGTATCTTCCCTTCTTCTTTGCTAAATCAGCTCCACCTTACTGGAATGTGGTCTCTACATCCCCTCCTCAGCCTCCTAAGCTAATAGATACTTATCCTTTAATATTCGATTCAGGGAACACACTCCACAAAGACTTCTCTTTCTTTCATAGACTTGGTCAGGTATTTGACTAAGTCTGCCACAAAGTACAGTATATATCCTATCTCCACAACTTGATGCATTGGTGTACCTTTACCTACTTATTTATCCCATTCCCTGGAGATAAAACTTTTCAGAGGAGAAGATGAGACCTAACTTCTTTACATTCTCTAAATTTAGCAGAACATCTAGAACACATAGAAGGATTTCATTAACAGTCTGCTGAATGAGTGAATAATGGATGAATGAACAACAAAGACTCTGGCTGACTATGAAAACTAAAAATCAATAAGCATGAATGCAGGATAAGAAGATGTCAAGACTTCTGTTTAAATATGGGTCTAGTTCATTCTAAGTTGACCCTTAAATAGGGCTATAATGCAGATAATTGTTAGCTGGCAGATTTATAAAATTATCTATTAATTCCATAGTTAAATTGAAACGTGAATTTCATTGTAGAGTTTTTTATAGGTCTATCATGAACAAAGACATGGTATAATATACACAACATTTTTAAAAATTTATTTATTTATTTATTTATTTATTTATTTATTTAACAGAGAGCAAGAAATCACATGTAGGCAAAGAGTCAGGCAGAGAGAGAGAAGGGGAAGCAGGCTCCCCACCGAGCAGAGAGCCAAATGTGGGAGTTGATCCCAGGACCCTGAGATCATGACCTGAGCCGAAGGCAGAGGTTAAACTCACTGAGCCACCCAGATGCCCCAATATACAAAACTTTTTACATCCTATTTCAAATAATTGTTTTTCATCTCTGTACATAGGTGTGCATATATTTGATAATATAAATTATATATAAATGATTATAGTAATTTTACTCTGAAGATAAAATAGTAATTATTCATGTGTTTATGTCTACATCATCTTATGCCTTAAGAGTTAAGGAAGATAAGAATTAACTTTTTAAAAAAGACAATTGATTAGTTCTATCAAAATCTATTAATAACAATATTTAAAATGTCAGATCAACTCCAAACCCTCTCATTTTAATCTTTCTTAATTCCCATGAAAAGAAAAATTTCATTTAGTCTCATCAGAAAAAAATAGAGGTTGCCTAAAACCAACAAGTTAGAACTGGATTCTAGTAATCAACGACTCTGCCTATCATCAAAGCATTAGACCATTACTCTCTCTTACTATTTAATTAGAATCTAGTAATTGTCATTTTGCACATAAATTAAATTCTTTGAGGCATATTAGATGATACCCTAACATTTAAAATAGTGCTTTTCATCTTTAATATAATTTATAAACATGAATTAAGTAATCTTCCAAAGTGGCTATTTGAAAATTTTATCTCCCTTGAAAGTAATTATGCCTAAAATTTCTACTTAGTGGCATTGTACTTAATTTTGCAACCATTACACTTCATAACTAAACTAATCCATCACTTTCTCCCCAATTACCATTTACTTTGATACTAAATGAAATAAGCATCAGACACTTAAATAGTAATTTTATCAAGGACTTAGACCAGTGAACAGTTTTATCCTTCACATTCTAGCTCTTGTTCTTCTTGGGCCATTCTCAAAGGTGAAGTTCAGTTCCTCAGAAATAAAGTGGGCAATGGTCTCTTATATCCCATTCTTTAGGAAGAAAAAATGTTCACCACTAAAAATATCACTTAGGTGCCATATTACTGGTGAAATGAAAGGGAGAATTGTCTTATGTATTATCTACCTGTTTGCACTGAACGAACAGAGACACGTTCGGGTAATGCAAGTAATACAAATTTATAAGAGAACATATGGGGGAATAGGAAAGAAGAAACATGTCTGAGAATGTCACATTCAAAATTGCCCACAGAAGGGTTATAAATGTCCCTTTGTGCTCTTAGTATATCCTTACATTAAGCCATAGGCTACTAACGCTTTATTTAGTCAGTTGGTTATAGACCAATTAAGTGCTGGTCAGAATGGCAGGGTCACGGGGCACAAGGTATGGTGATCTTTATATAAAGATTTTCTCTGTGGTAAGCTGAACAACCACCACGTTCTTAACAAATATCCAAAGGGGACAAAATAAGAAGTAGGTACCTGATGCTTATCAGAAGAAATGCAATGCAACTATCAGTGATGGTGAAGCTTCAGAGTTTTTCAGGTATAAAAATAATCATTTCGGGAGTAGTTACTTTGTGTGATGTGCACTGCATATATCAAATTATTTTATTTAGTCATTATAACAGCACATGAAGCTAAATATTGTTAGCCTCATTTTACAGATGAGGCCCAGAAATTTAGGGAAGTTGATCAAGTTCACACAACTAATAAGTACTATAACAAAAATATCAACTCAGGTTTGGCTGATAGTAAACCTAGTTCTTTCCTCAATTAAAACACTGCCTTTCACAGTGATTACTACAGAATCAATTAATGGTTGATTCTCATGCTGATTAGTTACGCGCATACATACTAATTTCTCATTCTTGGTAACTTGGAGTATGCTTCTCTCCTATTTGGGAGAGGGAAAACAAAAATGTTCATGGCTATGAAAAAAGCAGTTCTTTTTCTTTGGCTCAGAACTAATGGGAGGCAAAATTCAGGTGCATTCAACACAGACTAGATCATTAGGAATAGTCAGGGAGTACCTTATCCCTTGTCCTCTGTTTTCTAGGCTGGCGCTTCCTGAATGATGCCATGTTGCCTCTTTGTCTGATGGCCTTTCTACTGGATAGCCAGTTCATTCTTTTTATAGCTAGGAGAAAAATATTAATAGTTCAAATCATGGGTAAATCAAATATACTCTGATATGCTGCACATAGCATTTTGTTCTCTACAGAACAAATTCTGTGTTCATAAATAACCCTTAGAAAACCACATATAAAGCACATTGACTCCAAGAAGAATTTAGACCTTTGATCCTTGGACAGAATATGTTGAATACTAAAACAGGTTTCTCACTAGAATTCAGCAAAACAGTAGTATAATAATAAAAAGAAAACTTTGGATTTTGCTTATTTTGAAAAATCCATGTATTTTCCATATTACAATCAAATTTTTACCCCATACGAATCAATGAAGCTGGTGGTGATAAAACAGAAGAAAAAACTAAACAGCAAAATATTTCTGAAGCATATCATGCTTTTCTTTTACTGATACAAATTTTGAGAGGTATCTTTGAACCTATAAATTGAGCTGCTTGGAAAAAACACCCCAAAATACATGATAATAATGTGATTTGTGAGCATTAAGTCTTTCAAACATAACTCTAACCCTAAAAAAGCCTTGCTTCATGTATTTATTACCTGAAAAAGACGAAGCACTTCTAAAGGAGTTTTTACTTCTATTTTTTTAAAAAATATACATATATTTTTTATTTTCTCTGAAACCTGAGAGAATACCCATAAAATGCAAAAGACTGTAGGAAGCGCTTGCTCTTACATAAGCAATAAGAATTTTTGTTTTGCCCAGAGGCTACAGCAAATCTTGTTCTTTTTAAGAAAACTTGTTTTCTTGGCCTATGGAAGTCTGTTTAAAATGTGTTTTGCCTTATGAGTAATGTAGTTTCTCTAGTACTTCTATCTATGTAAGACACTTTATTCTTGTGATGCTAAATAACAGTATTAGTCACTTAAGATTTTCAAGCTATCATCTCTCTGGATCCCTCTGGCTAATAAAATTCTCCTTTCCTCTCTTCCTCCCCTAGAAAATAGGGTTTCTATTTAAACAAAGTAGTAAAAATCATTTGTTCATTTCCAAGAAGAAAGTTAAATGCAAATATGTCCTCTCTTTGCACAAGGTAAGGGGTCAAATGAGTAAGATATTCTAGCAACACCTCAACTATGAGAAGGTCTTGAGAGTAGGGTCTACTAACTCAGCAGCATTACGTGGCTAGAAGGCTAACACAGACACTGGCTTTTGCTTCCACACAAAGCAGGAAAAGGGAAACCTTGGGATTTTGCTGTATTCTTGGCTTCATCACACAGCAGTGGCATGAAGCCTCTTCTGATCTAGCTGCCAGAGGGGTTCTGCCATCTCTCTCCTGGGAACTCTAAGACACAATAGCTTTTCATCTTTAGACTTTCCTTTCATTCTCCTCACTTTCATCCCAGACAGGGCAGAAATATTAACCTTAGGAATAGAAAAAAACTGACGTTGACTGTTCAAAAAAATCTAATCCTTCTGCCATATGGAATAGTTGGAAATATCAAAAAAAGAAGCCTCCATCTGTTTACGTCTCAAAACATTATCCTCACATACTTATTCAAATTGATGTCTTTTCGGCAGATATCTTTGCCTGCTAAAGACAAAAATGTCACAGAAATTGGGAACATTTGACATCTCCTTATACTGTAGATGCTTTTTAAAATCATGGCTTGAATCCTTTAAAGCACTATAGAAAGAACCCAAGGCAGTTTCCAAGACATAGTAAATATTCAATAATGATACATACTTATTATTATTATTATTATTATTATTATAACACTAAGTTTATAATTGTTTTGAGTAGGACCTGCCATGACGGAAATGTGACCCAACCTCAAACTCTATTTAGGTTGACCTACTTCCTAAGGTATCCCAGACCCAAAGTTACCATTCTTTATTTCTAGTCTTTTAAACTTTACTTTAATTTTCTCACTTATTTGTTCATCATCTTTATTCAGGAAATATTCAGTGAGGCAGCAAGCACAATAATAAATAAAGAGAAAATAAAATAATAACATATTACTGTATTCATAGTAACAACACCTTGCCTTCATACCTACAATCTAGTGACAGATTGGTATTAACCAAGTAATTACCCAAACTACTATTATAGTATGTGTTAGGTAGGAAAATTGCAAAAGATCATATTTGTCAGGGAGATCAGGGAAGGCTGCATTGCTTGATCTGAGACCTAAGAAATGTCTCAGACTCCTTATTCCGTTAGGAACTGGATCAGAAGGGAAGAAACTACGCTCCAGGCAATGAAGATAACATATACAAAGATCCTTGGGTAGAAAAGAACATGACAGAACTATGGATTGTACGAAGGTAGAACAGAAAGGACAAGAAAATGTGCAAGATGAGGCTGGGCAGTGAGATATGGGTGAGGTCATTCAAGCTCCTAGCCTTTAATGTGGACTTTAGCTTGACATTCAGAGCACAAATGAGGGCTGAAAACATGAGAGTGACATGAGAGTGACATTGGGGAGGGAACAAGTACGAGAAGATTGACGTGAGAAGTGGCACTTTTCAATTTTACTACAAAGATGCAGAGAAGAGAGATGTCAGCTTGCAAGAGGAGCAGAATGGCAGCAGGGAGAAATGATGGCATCTGCAATATTTATGAAGTGAAGTCAACATTGCTGCTAATTGATGGCGTGAGAGGGAGGTGTTAAGGATGACTAACAGATTTCTAGTTCTGAATTGTAGGGAATAGGTTGGGAAGAATTGTTTTAAAACAAGACAATGATGTAGGCAGTGCCTTTCCCTTCATGGCGTGTTTTACTCATGTGTGTAGAACAGCTACTACTCTGATGGCAGGTTGCCTATGATTTTCTATATATTTATAATTATCCCTCTACCAGGAAAAGTACAAAGTTTAGTTTGACTTGATTTTCTGTTCCCACCCCATATGATTATTATAGAGGAGTAAGCCAATACACTCAATAAAATCATATAATGTTAGCAATTTAAAGGATTTTAGGAAACTTGTGCCATTTTGAGAAAGGAAAAAATTGACATAAGACTACAAGTAGTAGTAAATTCTTAATATGTGCCAGATATTCTCTTTGTAACATGAAAAATAAAGACATAGGACCTATCAGTACTTTGGAAGATATAAATACACTAGAATGTGTGACAGTAGTAGAAATTCATAATTTATTTCTGAAAATCCAATGTGTACAGATTAATGAGCACACGATCATCCCCAAGCCTCTAACAGCATTATATGGACTGGATTTCTATTAGTATTGTACTCTAACTCAATTCTAAGACCCTGTAAAGGAGTACACCTAATTTTATGTCATTGCTTACATTCAGTGTCATGGCATATGCTGTATAAAGCCTGACTATGGCCCTCTATCCAATGTCATAATCCCATATAAATATATATAACTTATTTCAAAGTTATAGAGATGCCTTTTACTAGGAAATGGTGAGCATAAGTGATTTCTTCCAAAATATGTTAATAATTAAATAAAAATAATGCTGTTTTAAAAATCAAAAAATACATACTCCATATATATTCATAACTTTACAACAGTGTGATCCAAGTTAAACCCCATCTCCAAGTTCCACCAAGCATACATTCTTCTTTTATGAGAATATATATGACAGTTAAATTATGTGTTTATCATTTTCACTGAGAATATTTGACATTTATAGGTTGTGGTAAAAACAAATTGGGTAATTTTGCTGCCTTAAAAAAGACAAACCCATTACAAAAACTGGATCATCTCTCCTCTCAAAGGAGGACAGATTCTGTTTCAAATGGGGTTTTTACATTTTTTCTCTTATGTACATAAAATAAAAAGAATTGCAGACATTGACAAGCTTTGTCAACCAAATTTTCTTAAGTGGGATACATTAGTTCTTGGCTAATAGAAATTTAAAGTCATTTATTGACTTAAATGAAATAAAATCATGAAAACAGAATGCTTCTCTTGTTGGCACAATCTGTGTTGTTATTCCTAGGTTGTTCTGTTAAAGCACATTTATTTTGTATTGTATCTTATGACCAAGGTTAGAGGGGTTCTCTGAAAGTACGAATATAACTAAGCCCTATCACCCAAGCAGAATTCTTCTGCACCTTTTCAAGGGCATTACAGTAGAATTTTGTGTGAAGGTGATTGCTTCACACAAAGGAAGATCTAGAAGGTCTAGTTCTCTCTTTATATTCTAGGCCAAAGAGAACAGCTTGACTTTCAGGTCTCCACCTTCTCTTTGGGAAGGGGAGGTATGCATTAGATTCACAGAACCTTCCAGTCACAGCACTTAAGCTACAGTACTATAGAATGCTTGCTAGAGATTCAGGTTCTGAACTGCAAGACAGAATATCTTTAAGTTCTTCTGTGCATTCTCAAGGAAATAACCCAAGCTTAAAAGAGAGAGGGGATTCTTCAGTTACAAACGAAATTATGTTTATAATTTTGAATATATTATTCATCCTATAAATCAGAGAGGCCCTAATGATACCTTCTCTTCAACAGATCATTAAGACAACATATTATGACAGTATTATTTAGTGTCCAATTTTCAGATTCCATGTCATCATGATGTAAGACCTTTAAATAGGGAAATAAAAAAACCAAAATGGCAACTAACAAACATCACAGTTTTATGGCAAGATGGCAATGTCTGTGACTTAGGGCAAGAAAATCTGAAAAAGCATTGAGGCATCTAATGCAGCAGGGTTCCCTGTTAAACTTGTCTCCATAAATTCCACCATTTGCACTGCCATTTCTTACTCCTTTCAAGCTATACATCCCACCAAAAGGGTGGATGACTCTACTTCTGCTGGTACCTCAGGCCCTGCCCTTGTGGGTCATTTATTCACATCATTTCATTTTCATTAAATATATTAACACTTTTTTATAGGTACCTGAAAAAAAGACTTCCATACTGGACATATTGAAAAGGTAGGCTTAATTTTAGCTTTCAGTCTTATTTTTCCATGATGTATCCCTGCTTTTTAAATACCATAGAATCTTTGCATTGTTCAAAATGTGGACCGAAAAGTACACTTCTCAGGTTTATTATAAGAATGAAATGAGACAGCGGAATATATTAGTGGAATGTCAAAAACATTATAAATCTCAGGGCACCTGGGTGGCTCAGTCGGTTAAGCATCTGCTTCCAGCTCTAGTCATGATCCCAGGGTCCTGGGATCCAACCCCACCAAGGCCCAGGCTCCCTGAGTCTCCCTCTCCCTCTGTACCCCACATCCCCTTTCTTGTGCTCTCTCTCACTCTCTCTCTCTGTCTGAAATAAATAAAATCTTAAAAAAAAAATTACTAAAGCTCAAAAAAGGAGAACAGAGGGGAATTCCCCTAATGTCAAAACTTCAAAATATGAAAACTCTTGCAAGTAGTTTTGGTTTAAAACCACTACAGACTGCCTAGAAATGGGCAATATGAAAATATTACTTTAATAGCCTATTTAAAACATCTTAAGCAATGCTTAGAAAAATAATGAATAGTCTAATGATTTATATTACTAAGCAGAAAAAAATATAATGAATATCCAACCTAAAAAGCAATAAGGAAAAGAGAACATATATATAGAAAAAGTAATAAATAGCATATATTAAATAAATAAATAGCATATATTAAATTAAAAAGTAGAATATAGTTAAATTTCTGAGAAATGGGTCTAAAAGTAAAATAAAGAATAAAACAGATAAATCTTTAACTTTTAAAAAAGGAAAATAAAAATACACCAAACAAAAGTAAAAGATGCAAATTTTCATAGAAGATGGCATTAAAGTTTTATAAATTATGAAAATTATGCAAATGTAGATAAAATAATCAATGATAACTCACTCAAGGTAGCTACAAATTAAAACATACAGATTACCAAAGAAGAAAGAGAGAAATTTGTGAAAGAATAACCTCTCACACCTCTGCATACAAACCAATCCAAAATAAAGCACTAATCACAAATACTTCAGGAAATTCATTGAATTTCTTAACTCCTTAAAATTACTTAAGCAATTAAAATTTACGCTATTTACATTGTTTAAGAGCATTTTTAACAAATCTAAACAAAATGAAAGACAAAGAAAATAATAATATGTTTTCACTTATTGGACATAAATCCTAAATTAAATATTATGAGACAGAATATAGGAGCATAACACAATAATAAAATATTAATTAAAATCTTACTGGATTCAGATATAATTCAACAGAAGGAATCTACTTATATATAGATTCAAATATAAAATATATATAATCACTTCTTAAATGTTAAAAAAGTATTTGATAAAAATTTAACAACCACCTTTGATTTAAACAGCATATAAAAGTTTATATCATGGATATTTATTTGACATTAGGAAATACAGATTTAAGTTGAAACATATACTTAGATCTAAATCTAGAACATATAGTATTAATATGGGTATAGATTTTCGTGTGCAAATCAGTGCTCTTATTAAATTTAGAAACAGTGAAAGGATATTCACTATCACTAATATTGTTTAACATTTATTTGGACATAACAGCTTATGTGATTGACAAAAGAGAGAAATAAGAAACAAGCGAAACCATCGTTATTTACCCAAAACAACACTGTGTGCCTGGAAAACTAAAGTAAATAAACTGAAAAACTCTTTTAAAAAATAAGGGCAATCTCTTGGAGGTTGGAATTTAAATTGCCTCCCTCTATCAAAAATAAAACCAGTTTGACAAGCATCCACTTAAAATAGCAACAAGAAAGGATTAAGATTACAGAAATATATTTAAAAAGTAATGTTCAAGATTCATGTGAAATAAATTTTAAAACTCTCTAGTGGGGAACATAAAAATAAAATTTGAATCAATTAAAAGGCAATATGCTGTCCCTGGCTAGAAACACTCAGTAAAATAAAATGTTAAATTTTCTAAATTAATATTTAAAGTATAATCTGTTACCAAAAAACCACCATGCAATTTTTTTTAAACAAGTGAATTCTAAAGTTTCTACATATAGACATTAAAAATAACAAGAAGAAAAAGAATAACAACAACAGCAACAGTAAAGTTCTGGAAATTCTATTATTCTGGTACTGATGCAATATTAGACAGAGAAGCCAAAAGGAAGGAGAAAATAAGTAGTCTTAAATTAGACCTTTATTACCACACACACACACACACACACACACACTCTCTCTCTCTCTCTCTCTCTCTCTCAGGATTTTTGCATAAAACATCAGTGAGTTTTTATTATAAATGAAAATAATGGATTATTCAATGAACATTGTTGGGACAAATTCATGTCTTGAGAATATATAAAACTACTATCTCATAGTTTACACTAGAATTAATTCTTGATGGGTTCAAGATTTAAATATGAAAAATAAACTGCAATTGTACAAGAAGAAAAGTATATCTTCAGTGTGAAAAAAATCTTTCTAAATTTCACATGAAACATGAGAAGCCATAAAAACAGTATGTAAATTACAATAAGGTAGTCTCCTTGGCAATATATACTATTGCAGAGTCAAAAGCAAACATCAAAGAAAAAGAAAGCAAAAACAACCAAAAACAACATCACCAAAAAACGTCTAGTAACAAAAAGATGGTTTCCTTCAGAGTTCATTCAAATCCATTAAAACACACACACACATACACATACAGAAATTAACTGATAATTTGTAAAGGGCACAGTGATAGTTCACAGAGAAAGAAAATATGTATGAAAATATATAGGAATAATAATAAGTTATACTTATTATTATAATTATTATAATTATTATATTATAATTATAATAATTATTATATATAATTATTATTATATAATAATTATTTATAAAATAATTATATATAATTATATATATAATAAAATAATTATATATAAAAATAATATAAAAATATATAATTATATTAATTATGATTATTATAATTATAATTATAATTATTATAATAATAAAAATAAGTTAAACTTGTCTTTTATTCTAGTATCATAGTGTTCTAATGCCCTCTGAAAACTCATAGATACTGAATAAATTACAATAAGTATATTTTAAGATGCATTTCTAAGTCTGTAAAAAATTGGGGGAAATCCCAAAGAGCCATTTAGATTAACAGAGGTGGTAAATTGAAGAAAACAGCAAATACTAAGGAAGGGACAAATATCCAAATCAGAAAACCAGAGCACTGAAAATTAAGATGCTTAACTCTCAAAGCTCTAGTTAAAGGGCCAATTGGGAAAAAATAAACTATTCTTGGACAATGAAGGGTGAGAGTCCCCAGGCCCTCCAGCAAGTGCCAACCAATTGGACTTTCCATGCGGAAGTGTTCCACAGCTGTGCTACCAACATGATAGTCACTAGCCGAATGAGGCTATTGAGCACTTAAAATATGCCTAGTGCAGCTGATGATTTAAACATTTAATTTTATTTATTTATTTTATTTATTTGTTTGTTTTAAAAGTAGGCTCTATTCCCAACGTGGGGCTGGAACTCATGTCTGGAGATCAATGGTCCCATGATCTACCTAGTTTAAATTTTAAAAGACATACAGGGTTGGGACCTAGGGTATTAGCACAGCTAAGGGGCCTTTACACCAATAAAAGACTGGGCTACACAAGCTCTCTTTCTATGCAAAATGGTGCTAACAATCAAAGTTGAAACTTGTTATCTTTAGACCAACACTATATAGAAAAAGAAGAAAGTAAGTATTGTGTTAGAAATATATTATTTATTGGTTATGGGAATACTAAGTCAATATGTTAAATTAGACGTGTTTTTTAATTAAAAATAAATTTAAAAGAACTAAATAGCTGGACGTTAAGTCCATGTAAACTGGGCGGGTATGTGTGTGTGTGTGTGAAATCAAAATGAAAACATCCTAAGCTCAGTGAATTATTCAGAAGGAAGTTAGACACTGATTAACTCTAGAAATTGTAATAAAATTCATAGTCGTATTGCAAGTGTAACTAATTAAGAATATAAATGGAAAGAAAAATTTCAAATCTAGTACAAGGGAGGAAAACTGAATGGGAAAAAATGATGGTTAATAAAGGAAGTAAGAAAGGAAAAAAAAGATATAAAAAAGGATGACAAGAATGTTGAAATACATCCAAATATATTCAAAATTATCTCAATAAATGCTAGTAAATTGAATCAACTGAAAGACAGAGATTGTTGGGCTGGATTAAAGATCCACTCCAACTTTTTTTGATCACAATAAGATGTTTGTTCCAAACATAAGAACACAGAAATACTGCAAGGAATGGTCTGGAAACACATCCAGGAAAGTGGCAACTGAAAGAATGCTAAAGTAGTGTGATTAGGATAAAACAGAGATTTTAAGGTGAGAAGATTTACTAGAGGTGAAAATGGTGACTATATAAACATAATAGCTTTAATTGACTTAGAAGATATTAAAATTCTAAATTTAAATGCATTTAATTAAACATCTTATCTTATATAGGGAATAATAGAAATCGATGAACCCATGATCGCAGTGGGTATTACAACACGCCACTTACAAATTACTAAGAATAATACATAATTTAATGAACATATGCAGAATTATACCATCAATAATTACAGAATAAACATACACAGAAACTTATTAAAAATTAACCTAACAGGGGCACCTGTGTGGCTCAGTGGGTTAAGCTGCTGCCTTTGGCCCAGGTCATGATCTCAGGGTCCTGGGATCAAGCCCCGTGTCGGGCTCTCTGCTCAGCGGGGAGCCTGCTTCTCTCTCTCCCTCTCTCTGCCTGTCTCTCTACCTACTTGTGATCTTTATCTGTCAAATAAATAAAAACCTTTCAGGAAAAAAAAATTAACCTAACAAAGTTTCAAAAATGGATATTTTATAAATTATGAAATCTTTGACCAATGCAGTGAATTTAGAAATCAATTACTAAAAGAAAACTAATGCTTTTTGTATGCAAAAATTTACTCTACATGTATTAAAATAAAAAATGTGAAGAACTCTTAAAAGTTTTAGAAATAAGTACCAGCCACATCTTATTTATCTAGAAATAGTGAAATATTTCCTAAATCCCCCAAATGTATACATAATTTTAAAAGCTGAAAATTCTAATTACATTAAAATAAAGAATTTCTGCTTAATAAAAGACCCTCACATATGAGAAAATATGTATAACAAAAATAAAAAATAATTTCTATCCAAATTACATAAGTGGTTTTTATTAATAATTATGAAAAATATATGCAACTCAATAGAAAAAAAAATATATATAGGCGTTTCCCAGAAAACTAAAGAACCAGTCAGTAAAAAAGTTTAACAATGCCAATTTTTGGTAAAGATATGGAGTAAAGATCACTCTCGCAAACTGTTGATAATATATATAAACACACACACAAAGTTGAAAAACACCATAGCAGTATCTAATAACATGCAAGAAGACTGCAATGTACTACCTATAGATAAAAATAGTTGTAAACACATTGGACATATCCTGATTAAGCCTTTTTTCTCATATCTATGATAAGTTCTATAAGACTAGAAGTAGATTAAACATAAATCAAGTGCAAAAGTCAAAGTCACTAATAAAAATGATATTAACAAAAAATAAACAAAATTGGATGTATGGCTTGATTACAAGGTCAAATATAATCATTCAAGTTTTACTATCCATAAGAATTATACTATGAATTATTTGAATCGTATTTCAAATTAATAACAGACTTGGCCTCATTTGTTCAAAGACTGAACTATTAAGATAATTAAATATGAAATTGAATTTTTACTAGTATCTTTTCTTTAGTGAAAAAAGTTTTAATGTCTACGCAATTTTATTTTAAAGATTTTTAAAAATTTATTTATTTATGAGAGACAGGGAGAGAGAGGCAGAGGCAGAAAGAGAAGCAGGCTCCCTGCTGAGCAGGGAGGCCAATGAAGGACTTGATCACAGGACCCCCAGGATCAGGACCTGAGCCAAGGGCAGATGCTTAATAACCATCTGAGCCACCTAGGCGCCCCTTAATGTCTATATTAGAAATTTAGCCCACTGAAGCTCAATTCTTACGAAGAAAATACTTTTTCATCAGTAATTCAATCTGATAAAAAATATGCCAATTTATACAGAGAGATAGCAGGTATTAACAAAAGATTATGAAAGTTCTTAAACTTATTTCCGAACCTGTTTTTGTTTTGTTTTGATTTTAGCATTAAACAAACAAAAAAACACATAAAGATAACTTAATGAACAATCTATGCTCCTGAAATGCTGAGACCATAATTCTTCCTGAATTATCAAGAACCTGTGCAATTTCCTCATTGTTTCAACATCCTTTTTCAAATTCCTATTGCTCTCAGAAACATTAGGTTTATATAAATTCTCTAACACTTTAAAATGTGAGTTAATTAAGTACTCCAGTATAAAAATATGACTATGAAAATACATTCTCTTTCACACACACACACACACACAAGTTCTCAAAAAGCTTGCCATATAATACATTTTTAGAAATATACAATTTTAGAAATATTTAAGATGACTTTTTGTTTCTTCTCCTAAATCTGTCTTTGTAGAATTTTAAAAACATTTCTCAAATATGTCATTTCCAGCAGCAGTTAATTTTCTTTTTAAAGTATATAGTGCATATGTACCAAATGGGTGTTCAATTTCCTGACATTCATCCCATCTATACTTGATGAATGTCTTTATTTGCAAATGGTCACTAGGTTTCTTTATTTAGCACTGTATTTCATGGAAGATTAAATCTTCCGACTGCCCTGAAGTTACTGCTCTGAAGTTTGATTATTGATGTTGTAGATGAAGATATTTCAGACAACCTATTTTCCTTTTCATATTACAGTAGTAATCTGAGCTTAGAAAAAGCTCTTTTAGTTGGAAACTCAAATTTAACCTGTTTAGATCCAGCCAACCACTGCACATAAAGTTTTACTGCCTAGAGCAGATGGATGAAACAATCAAAACTCATTAATAGGTATTTCCGTATATTTTTGTCTTATTTGACATCGTAGAAGAATTCTATAATTTAGGAAACAAATATTCTAGAAACCCCTTCCTTTTTTGGCTAGCATAAAATTCTCCTCTCTCCTAATATTGTGCTTCTGGCCCATTACTCCTTGCTTTTCTGTTTGGCCTTCTCTTTCTCTACCTAACCTCTGGATTCTACAGTTGTTTTTTTTCTTTCTCTTTTCTATCTGAAATGTCCCCTAATTACTACATTAATTAACAAATGTTGACTAAAGCTTTCTTTAAGCTAAATATGATCTCATTGAGTCTTGCTACTTATAGACTAATTATGCTTAATTTCATATTTTAACTTACTATTTCTCTCAGAATTTCCTTTTTGTAGCCTGCCTGCCTAAATAATATCTCTACTTTGATATTTAATAGACCTCTCATTCTCAGTATATCAAACTGAACATTCAAACCAAACAAAATATAAAACTAAAAATAAGAAAATTTATAAATGGGAGATGACAACTATTAATGATTGACAATGTTAGACCTGAAATTTTTATTTCTACACAATCTGTTTGTGCATTCTATTTGCATTACCATCCATTCACTGGTATTGACCAAATGTTGACTGAAAAATTATAATAGAAGATTACATGTCACTTCAAAAACACAAAGAACGTGTATAAACAATAACCATGCAGTAGGATCCAAATAACTAACCAAAATACTTTAAAAAAAAAAAAAAGCGCTATATAGATCTTATTCCTTAACCAAAATCACCAAAGCTGGAAATATCTAACTAAAGAACAAAAGAAAAATGTTAGAAAAACTTTTGAAAAATATTATAAATAATTACACATCCCAGAAAAATGTATATGGAATTTAGACATATTTATTATAGAATAATAAAAGCATTACATATAAAAGTTGACTGATGCATATTAAATATTTCTTACAGGAAAATGATCATCAGTAAATAATCATACTAGGAAATAAGAAAAGGGAATTAGCCCAGTACCTAACTTGCAAAGATAAATATAATTAAAATGAGACTAAACCCATAGGAAGTAGAAGACATAAAAAGGTAAGAACAAAAAAATTAATGTAAGGAAAAGCAAGAAACTTTACAGAGAACATACACTGAAAAATAATCCTTTGAAGATACTACTTTGGTAGATAAACATGATGGATGAAAGAAAGGAAGAAAAAAATAAGAATAATAGCAATGAAAAAGGTCCTATAGTTACAGATATAATTGGCTTAAAATTAAAATAGTATTTTAATAAAGTTACTAATTTCATACTTAAAATCAAAAAGGAAAATTTTTATAGAAATAGAAATTATGAAAATTGATTTAATAAGAATGAAAGAACCAAAATAGATAAATGATATTAGTAGTCAAACCTCTAGTTGATAACTACTAGATTTATATTTTTATATAAATAAGTTTTTGTCAAAATTTCAAGGAATAGAAACTCTTAGAATAAAGGAAAAGATGGGAATACTTTAATTCAACTTTACCTACTATAGTTGGAGATACACTAACCTAGGACCCAGAAATTTGATGCTTAGGTATATGCCCTTTTTAATAAGAGGCCAAGGTGTAAATATTTTAGGATACGATGGCCATATTTTTTTTGTTGTAATTACTTAATTATGCCACTGTAGTATGAAAGCAGCCAAAATATAAGTAGTCAAAAGATATATAAACATGTGTGGCTATGTTCTCATGAAACTTTATAAAACCAGGAGGTAGAACTGGCTTGGGTCAATGGGCAATAATTTGTCAACCTCTGTACTAGAGGATGAGTTTCATTCAACCAAATGATGACTAGGAAATTTCAGGAAAAGAAATAGCATGTTAAAATATGTAAATGTACATATAAAACAAATGTAGGGTAAAGACTGACAACTAATACACAAATGTTGTATATTGTATTAAAACTATCAACCAATACAATTAGACAATAAAAATCAATTAGAGCCAAAGAATAATTAAAAAGGAAGAAAAACAATCTGTTTGTAGATGATATGACAGCATAACTGAAAAAATCCCAGAGAATCAATGAAAAATTTATTTAAGAGATAATTAAATTCAAAGAAATACCAGTATAAATAATAAACACAAAGGACAAAAACATTCTTTTTGCACACAAACAAGAAACACGACATAATGGTAAAGAAACCCCTTTTAATAACAATACAAAAATCAATACTTAGAAATAAATTTCAAGAGAACCATACAAACCTTATGAGTAAATTTTAAAACATTCTTGAAAGACATCTAATTAAATTTGGACAAATGGGTGGGGGAATCCCTGATACTTGGACAGATAAAATTACGCAAAAGTAAATGTGGCAACTTGATTATGACAAAGAAGGCACCTCAAATCACTACTTGGGGATGAATTTTTAAATAAATGGTGTTCTGGCAACAGGATAGTAATTTAGAAAAAGGTAAAATTAGAATTGTATCTTAATAATAAACTCTAAAGGGGCGTCTTGGTGGCTCAGTCATTAAAGTGTCTGCCTTTGGCTCAGGTCATGACCCCAAGGTCCTGGGATCCGGCCCTACATCGGGCTCCCTGCTCAGCAGGAAACCTGCTTCTCCCTCTCCCGCCCAACCTTGCTTGTGTTCCCTCTCTCACTGTCAAATAAATAAATATTTTTTAAAAATAATAATAAACTCTAAAAAGATTAAGGATCTAAATGTAAAAAAAATGAAATAAAATATAACTACATGAGTACCAGGAGAAAACATGAATGTTTTCCTCTTTAACTTCAGTATAGGGAATGGCTACTTACCTATGACATAACATCAAGATGTAAGAAATGAAAAGACTGATAAATTTGGCTATGTAAATAATTAGAAATACATTAAATGATATAAGCAAAATATAAAAACTGGAAAAACTGGGGGGAAATTTTAGAACATAAAACATAAACAAAGAGTTAGTATTCTCCTATATAAAAAACTCTTTAAGTCAAGGATAAAAGGTCAAAAAAACTAATAAAAATTAGGAAAAAGTACAAATAGAAAAGTAACCCAAAAAAAGACATAAAAATGGCCCTTAAACGTATGAAAATATGTTCAAACTCTCTTGAAAGTAGAGAATGCAAATTAAAACAATATTGAAATATAATTTCTCAACTATCAGACTGACAATAATTTTAAAACATGACAGTACTTTCTGTTCATGTGGTTGAGGGGAAACAGGCACATTCATTTGTCGCTAATGCCACTGGAAAGCAATACAACCTTCCCAAGGAAATATTTTGGCAACACACAATAAATTTTCTCATACATTTACTTTTTCATTCATCAATGGCACTCCTAGAAATCTTATTGTTAAATTCACCTCTAGTATTATGAAAATAAGCGCAAGGTTATTCATTGCAGCACTGTTCACTGCAATCTAATGCTCATGCATGCGAGAATGGTTGAAGAACTATGGTAAAGCCACACAAGGCTGCAGCACATGGGGGTGCACTGAACCAGAGCTCAGCAGATTCCCTAATTGCAGAAGATGGAAGTGACAGACTGGGAAACCAAAGTAGGCAGAGTTCACAGGACAGCGTACTGGCAAAAAGAGAGGTGCTCGGAGAGAGAAACCTGGAAGTCTGCAGATAGGCGCCGGCAGCACTGATCAACCCATGTGTGAGACGAAACTAGCCAAATTTAGGGAAAGAATCACCCAGAAGCCTAGAGCCAATGGCACTAGAACTCACACAAGGCAGGAAATAGTGCCCATTTCCACTGACCAAACTGGAAAACTTCAACATGATTCATGTGGCACTGGGTAAAGTATTCAGAAGAGTCTTGCTTTGTTATGAAGAAATAATTAGTCCAAAATTGAGCACTGCTCTGTTCCCACCTAGCAAATCTTAAAAGGAAGAACTGAGAGGATTAATCTATTTCCAAGAAATTTATTTGCATCCCATAACAAAGCTCAAGTATATTTAGAGCAGTTATAGGGGAAGAAAAATCTCTTTCTCTAACTATCATAGGTTCTCCAGCTGTGGACCTATAAATTAGATGGACCTAAGACAGATTAACAAAGGAAAAACAAACAGATATTTATTAATATGTATTGGGCATGTAACACATGGAAGTACACAAGATAAGTAACTCAGAGGTTTGGTTAGAACTTGGACTTAGATAGCATCTTAGCAAAGGAAAAATATACTTTTAGAGAAGTGCTGGGACAAACAAAAGGACTCTTGGTCAGTCTCCAGGTCTGGCAAAATTGTGGGAAAGCAAGTATATGGGAAATTAATGGCAGATAAGGCTAGTTAGTAATGTTTGTTTTATAAATTCCTCTGGTGCTTTCTCTAAGTTGACAAAGGTCTTAAGTTGCCTCTAGTGATTAACTTTTTTCTACCTTCCTGGTAGAAAAGAGGGCACCTTTGTAATTTTGTGTCCTGTTTTAAGACAAATAGGGAAGTGCAGATAGCTTGTCTTGTACCTGTTTCTTCTCACTTTCTTTTAGCTCAAAATAAGCTTTAAGCCAAAATAGTGTATTTTGGGGTGGCATATTTTGCCACCCTACAAAACACAAAAATATTGAGCACTGTGACCCTTGGTGGCTCAATCCGTTAATTATCTTCGGCTCAAGTTATGATCTCAGGGTCCTGGGATCAAGCCTCACCTCAGGCTCCCTGCTCAATGGGGAATCTGCTTCTTCCTCGTTCTCTACTGCTGCTTCTCTCTTTCTCTCTCTGTCAAATAAATAAATAAAATAAAAAATACTGAGCACACAACAAGGTGGGATGTTTCATATTAGAGAACAGCAGCTCTACCAAACTTGGGGTAGACCCAAAAAAGAGAAAAGTGTAGTTTTAAGTCTTCTGCCTAAGCCATTTGTTCTGTGTTATGGATTTAATTGTGTCTCTCAATAAAATATATTGAAGTCAAAATTTCTAAATCTGTGAAGATGACCTTCTTGTGAAATAGAGACTTTACAGATATAATCAAGTTAAGGTGGGGTCATACTGGATTAGGGCCAGCTGGAATCCAATGACTGATGTCCTTAGAAGAAAAGGGAAATTTAAACACAGACACAGGTGGAAGAAGGTATTGTGGAAAGTAAGGCCACGACTGGAGTGACACGTCCCTAGCCAAGGAACACCAAAGATTGCTAGAAACCATCAGAAGCCAGGAGAGGGGCAAACAACAGATTCTGTCTCAGAAAATCAGGGAAGAATCAATGCTGCCACTATCTTAGTTCTTAATTCAAGCCTCCAGAACTATGAAAGAGTAAGTATCTGTTGTTTTAAGCCTCATGATTTTTCGTTTTTGGTACCCTTGTTAAGGCAGCCCTAGGAAACAACACAATTATCAAGTATGGAATTCTGAAAAGTGCTCCTTGGCCCTTCAAGAAATCACTCTAACAAATTTTGTCAATGCAAAGGAGACATGCAGTTAATCTGGAGGGTACTGAATTGTTCTCCACTGTAGAGAGAGAGAGGCGATTTTTGATTTAGGGAGACACCACCAGAATGAACGGGAATAAGAAGCCTACAAAGCCGAGAGGCTCATCGAGGAGAAGTGAACTTGAAATCCAGTGATTAGATACAGCTGCTGAGTGATTTCAACTTCTACACTGTGCTGTGCTGTGCTGTAATTGCTACCCACACACAACCCTTAGAACCTTGGTCTCTATTTGATACTGTTATGCACTTATTCTCATTTGGGTGGGTCTGTGGGAAAGTGAAGGAACTTAATAATAGCCTGGTAGGGATAAAGAAGCGTGATAGTTCAGCAGGAGACAAAATGGAGATTGATATAAGAACTGAGTTATAGACAAATATTTGAAATAGCCCTCCCCCCCCGCCGCCCCAAATCCCTGGAGATTTGAAAGAGAAAACAGGGTTCCAATGATCTATTAAATGAAAGTAAAATGAATTTTAATTAAAATACTAATTGAATTTAAAGGTCATAGTAAACCATCAAGCTGGAGTTAAATAAGAGTTCGAAGAGTTGAAAACTGAATTTCCTAAGTGTCTTGCTACCAACAAACTTTATGAATTAGCTGGCTTTTAACCACTGTTCTATTTTTGAACTGTTTTATCATATTATTTCAGTTTAATTCCTATCATGTCTAATGGGAATCATTCTATATTTTTGAAGATTGTGCTTCGTTATGCTATGCTATGTTGATTTTTTTATTTAGCTCTGAGTAAATTTGTCTAATTTTTTTTTAAGATTTCATTTATTTATTTGAGAGAGAGAACACAAGCCAGGGAGTGAGAGGCAGAGGAAGAAGGAGAAACAGCCTCCCTGCTGAGCAGGGAGCTGGACCACATGGGGCTTGATCCCAGAACCCCGGGATGATGACCTGACCCAAAGGCAGATGTTTACTGACTGAGCCACCCAGATGCCCTAATTTGCCTAATTTCTAAATAATTACGCCCTCTTTATCTTACTTTTTTTTTTTTTTTTTTTTTTTTCCACCCATACCCCTCACCTCTGGTAACCAGTGATCTGTTCTGTTTCTATAAATTTGGGTTTTTTTTTTTTTTTTTCAGGATCTACATATAAATGAGATCATAAATTATTTGTTCTACTCTGACCTTTTTCAATTAGTGTAATGCCATCAAAGTCCAACCATACTGTTGCAAATGGCAGGATTTTCTTCTTTTTATGACTAAAGAATATTTGTGTGTGTGTGTGTGTGTGTGTGTGTACACCAAATTTTCTTTATACATCCATCAATAGACACTTAGGTTGTTTCCACATTTTTGGCTATTGTAAATAATGCTCCAAAGAAAATGGGGGTGCAGATATTTCTTTAAGATAATGATTTCATTTCCTTCAGATGTATGCCCAAGAGTGGAATCACTGGCTTATATGTTAGTTCTATTTCTAATATTTTGAGGACCTTCCATACTGTTTTCCATAGTGACTGCACCAATTTACATTACCAAGAACTGTTTTATCTCTGATTCTACATATTAACAGAGATGTGTATGGCATTTTACAGTTCATTAATATGTGCATCTACATAATTTTACTTGTTTCTTAGAAAAATACATTTAAATGAGATTATTATCTTTCTCTTCCAAATTTTTTTTAAAAAGAGAGATTCAGAAAAGGATTTGCTGTTCTCAAAATGCTGGAATGTGGCAAAATTGGAATTCAAACTCATGTTTATTGACACCAATTTCTTTGGTCTTTCAATATATATATAAAATTACCTCTTGCAGGGACACCTGGGTGGCTCAGTTGGTTAAGCAGCTGCCTTCGGCTCAGGTCATGATCCCAGCGTCCTGGAATCGAGTCCCATATTGGGCTCCTTGCTCATCAGGGAGCCTGCTTCTCCCTCTGCCTCTGCCTGCCATTCTGTCTGCCGGTGCTTGCTCTCTCTCCCTCTCTCTCTCTGACAAATAATTAAATAAAATCTTAAAAAAAAAAAAATTACCTCTTGCAAAATTTACCCATGATTTTTACTTGTGAGCATACAGTTAGTTAATGTGGTTAAACTGGCTAGCCAATGATGTTTTGAATCCTAAAATTCATTTGCTTTCAGGATGGAAGGAAAAACAAAGAGAAAAAATGTTATTTTTCTGATCTAAAATAAGGCAATGACTACTCCTTAAATAATCAGTGATGATAGTACTAATCAAAATAATTTCCCACACAGACCATTTTAAATTTCCATTCAATGAAAGAAAGTAAAAACCTGAATTTCAAGGATAAGTTATCCTTGAATCTATAATTGTTACATTTCTCTGTTGTTATGCATTTTGACAGGCATTTCATCAATGATGAGAATAGACATCAATTGTATAAATATAACTTTAAAGAATAAATAGAAAGTGATGTCTTTGTGTCAGAAAGTTATATTTGCTTATAAGAGAAAATAAGAAAGTAAATGCAATGTTCCTCTAATCTTTAATTCATTTCTTATTAAAACAGTAGCTTACATATCTGAATGTCTGATTTCACAGACAGTACAATTATTTTGAATTATAAAAGACTACATAGTGTCTTGATTAAATCAAGGTGTTTTTCAGCATAGGACAATGTGTCACTGATTTTTGTCCTTCTAATGTGCTAAACTGTCATAAAATTTAAAAATGACATTTTATGCTATAACTCAGCCTTTTTGTGACAATTTCTTATTTTTTTAGCTTGTAAGAGTTACATATTGTGTAAATTTCTATGAGAATGAGTCATTTAAAAAGTGTATTTTCAAGGCTTAAGGAAAGTAGCTATATACATTGAACTATATAGTAAAATGTTATTTGAACAACTGGGGTTTTTTTTTAAAATATTAGCTATTTGAAGTATCTGAAAACTTTAAAAATACTTTATAATAAAGGAAACATTTCAGATCTTTTATAGCCATCATATAAATGAACATATGGTGCTGAATTATTTTTTCACACACAAAATATACTTTCATTAGTTTAGACAAATAGTACATACAATTTATTACAGAAAACCAGATGGATTAGTAAAAGTGAGCTGGTTTTCTGGATATTTTGATTGTTCTGAGGCAAATGGAATTGGTTTGGGGAAATGTCATGTACATTAACTACCATTCTGTTCCATAAACAGTTCAACAACAGAGCACCTGACTTAAAAATAATAATGGAAATATTAGAAATAGTGGAAAATAACAATCAGTATTTGAATAAGAAATTCAGCATTATACCTTAACAATGTAAACAATGTGGTCAAAGTTGGCCTTATGGACAATTATAATGATAAGCACACTTGATTAACTCTTCCATAAATAAGGACATACAAATTCTATAAAGCTACCCACTTAAAATTCCCTCAAAGACGAGTCATTTAGAAAATAAAACACAAGAGGAGTGCCTGGGTGGCTCAGTCTGTTAAGCATCTTCCTTCAGCTCAGGTTATGATCTCAGGGCCCTGAGACTGAGCCCTACATCAGGCTCCCTGCTCATCAGGAAGCCTGCTTCTCCCTCTCCACTCCCCACTACTTGTGTTCCCTCTCGCTGTGTCTCTCTCTGTCAAATAAATAAAATCTTAAAAAAAAGAAAAAAGAAAATAATAAACACAAGAGAGGAGGAGTCAGGTATGCAAGCAGTGAAGCATTTTTTTTCCACACTGGAATTGTATTCAAGATTTAGAAGAGAAAGTGAAAACATATTACAGATTCAAATATGTGGTCTATTGCTATGCATCATTTCTCCCACCTGAGTCTATTGCCTCCTTTTGTACTTCACTTGTGCTCTGAACCTGACAGAGAAAAGAGCCCCCCCCCAAAAAAAAGGACAGAAGGAAAGAATAGGAAAGAGAAAAAAAGAGGGAAAAATCTATATTTTTTTAAAACTAGAAGAACACAAATTTCCATGATATCTAGGACCTTTTGTGTACACTTAAGAGCTTAGAGAAGGAACATTATAAAGCAACCTAATAGGTATTCATTTTACATAAGTCTAATAATTCTTAGTGTTAAGAAAGAAATTTGTTCTCAACTAGAGAAGTACTAAAATGGCTTTTCTCTGCTGCTTTGTTCACCCCCCTTTAGGGGTTTTAGAAAAGTATGATGCTTCCAGCACATATGGAGAGTCTGGATAAGCAATGGGCTTTTGGACCCAGGTCTTCTGATGGGCCTATCCCTGCGTGCAAATGGGAAAGAAACCTGAGATTTCACAAAGTTGTTCTAGCACAGGCACCAGCAATTGCCCAGTAAGTTGCTGCCTTACCCCATTTCAACACAAAATTAATTCCTATAACGTCCCTGACTCTTCATTTTCATTTTTTTTTAATACAGACAGAATTATATAGCACTCTATGGCCTGTAATACTTTCCTCAATTGGAATTTAGTATCCTTTGTTGCTATATGCTTCTAAAAACATTTTTTTACACAAGCTTCTGACTCTTGACAAGCTTTTGCTATCTCATCTGCACTTTTCCAGTTTTATGGGCTCTCTGGTTTCATCACTCTTCCTGATTGGCAAAATTCTTTGAGAACAGAACACATCGTAACATCACAGCCTAAGTTCAAGCAGTGGGAATGGGACAGGTTAAGTGAAAATGTGAGCATTCTGGTGTGTCACTTCTTTCTATTGTTCCTCTTCCTCCCCATGGTCTTTCATTTGTTCCCTGGCTTCAGAAGAAAGAATTTCTTAGACATCTTCTGTAACCCTCTTATTTATGAAAGTTTGTTCTCAGTTGGCTAGTTGTCTTTTTGGAAGGTAACTGACAATTGATTTAATCCTCAAAGTCTGACTTTGCTTAATTAAAATCCTCCCTGCCATCACGAACAATGCACATACTAGCTGCATTACAGCACTTGATAATCCTGGTAGCTAAAGATTTAATTTCTTTAACAGTTATAACATATCCATGAGCTGAGAGTGGTGACCATTTAGAAGACCAGAGCCTTCTCACAAGCACAGCAGGGAAGCACCTCCTGTGCTTCCTCTGAAGGCTGGATTTTCTAATTTGGCTTTAACAAACTTTTACCATCTTTCCAGATTTTCACCCATGTGGAATAAAGTACACAGATGTTCGGACGTGCCAGACTCTAAATACATATTGGAAATTGGCTGGAAGTCAGTTATGTTTAGATGCAAGCTCCTAAGGTTTGGTCTTATTTTGCATCTCTTAACATCAGGGGAAGATGGTCATATTTTCTTCTTCAACTCTGAATTCCACATTCCTTTGAAAAAGAATATGATTACTATCTTTGAGCATGGTAAACAAAATACAGAGTAAGTCTATAAGCCACCTTAGGTTAGAAGCAATAATAGCATAGTTCAGGACTCCAGCCCCTAACATAGCTCATATATATGCACATGGTAGATGCAAAATATGTATTTGTTAATTGTCAGATGTAATATCAAATGATGATGACAATGTGGTTGAAGGTAAATTGTTAACTCAGACTAACTAGGCCTAAAAAAAAGATTCCAGAATATACAGGATACTCCCTGAGAGGAAGCACCAGTAAGGGGCTGACAAAAACTTACCTCATTAAATAATTAAATGGTTATTATAATTTAAACGGTATGATACTGGCACAAGATCAGGCAAATTCAACAATGAAACCAAAAAGAAATCTCACCAATAATCCACACATTTGGAAACTGGATATATGTAGAGGTGGCATAATAAGGTGATAAGAGTATCTTTTGTTCTTATGAGGCAGTGGTTGGTGGGTCCTGAGTGGGGGCTGGTCACCAGAAGGACTAAACTATGATTAGAAGCTTGGGAATTTTAGCCCCATCTTTTAAGTTTTTAAAGTGTGACTGATGGGCTAGAATGTACTCTGGTACATCCTTGGTAAATGTCCCATGTGAGCATGAACAAAATGTGTATTCTGCTGTTATGTGATGTATATTCTCAATAGATGTCAATTATATCCAATTAATCGATGGCACTGTTGAGTTCAACTATGTCCATACTAATTTTCTCTCTCCTGGATCTGCCCATTTCTGATGGAGGAATACTGAAGTCTTCAACTATAATGGTAGATTCATCTCCTTCTTTGTGTAGTCCTATCAGTTTTTGCTTCACATATTTTGATACACTACTGTTAAATACATATTTATTAAGGACTGTTATGTCTTCTTGGAGTATTGACCTCTTTATCATTATGTAATTCCTTCTTTATCCCTGTTAACTTTTCTTGCTCTGAAATCTGCTCTTGCTGAAATTAATATAGATGCTCACTCTTTTGATTAGTGTCAGCGTGGTATAAATTTTAGTATCTGTTTATTATTAATCTGTCTTTTTATTCAAATTGAGTTTCTTGTAGAGAATATATATTGCAATCTTATTCTTTGATCAGCTTTGACTACCCATCTTTTTAATTGTTGCACACAGACCATGAACATTTAAAGTGATTATTGATATAGTTGGATTAATATCTACCATTATTTGTTAATTTTTTCTTCTTGGCCTTTTTCCTACTTTTGTCTTCCACATTTTTTCTGCCTTTGTACTTTTAACTGAGTATTTTATGTAACTTCATTTTCTCTCCTTTTTTAAGAATATCAATTATACTTCTTAAAAACACTTTTTAAAAGCATTTGAAGTGTTTCTTTTTTATGCTGATGCTTACCCCTGTGTCTTCTTTCCTTCCATTTTGTGATCTCGATTATGAGCATTTCTTTTCTTGATCTTACTCTGTGGGAATTCTAAGGGCCTAAAAGTGAGATACTTTAAACTATAAAGGGTTTCTGTTTGCTTCTGCTATGACCCAAGAAGTTCTGGTAACTACTTGGGGCTCTTGAACCTCCTGGTTAGGCTCCTGCACACTGTTATACACTCTCCTAACAGCACTTAATCTCAGGGTTAACATGGGTATTTACAATTTGGACCAACTCAGCTCTCAGGTTAACTTATTCATCACTGCTTCCTGCTAAGGTTTGTTTGTTTGTTTGTTTGTTTGTTTGTTTGTTTTAAAGATTTTATTTATTTATTCGACAGAGAGAGACAGAGCGAGAGAGAGAGAACACAAGCAGGGGGAATGGGAGAGGGAGAAGCAGGCTTCCTGCTGAGCAGGAAGCCTAATGCAGGGCTCTATCCCAGGGCCCAGGGATCATGAACTGAGCCCAAAGCAGATGCCTAACAACTAAGCCACCGACAACCCCCTGTTGCGGTTTCAACGCAAAGCTTTGCTGTTTGCTTGTTTGGGCCCTCGAAGATTTCACTTATTTCTTGAAACTCAACAATGCATTTTCAATATAAGTTTTAGTTGTTTTGTAGGAGGAGAGCTCTTCTGAGTGTCTAAACCACTACTCTGCTGGTAATAGATATGTCTGAAACATTTTTTAGTTCTATAAAATTTTAAATGTTAATTTTTTCAGTCAAAAGGATTACATGCATCTCCCTCAAATATTCTTTAGACTTGGTGAGAATACACTACCATCAGCATTTTAAATTTGCAAATCCTAAATTAGTTCAAATCCCTGTGACTGAGAATGTATTATTTAAAATGTATCATACTGATGATTTAAGCCATTTTCTAATCACAAAAATTAAAATAAGAAAAAAAGTAAGATAAGCACAAGCTATTTTAAAATGACTTTCAACATGTAGCCAATCTACAAGGGGGAAAAAAAAGTTATCTCAATCATACATCTATGTCTTTCCAATTAGACAGCATTCCATTGATTATCTTAATTTTCTATGTTGGGCATTTGGTACCATAAATATACAGTCTATTTTGCTACAATAATAATATCATCTTCAAAAAACAAGACTTACAAACTTACATGATTTAATATTAGCTTTAGCTATTTCTATTCCATTCTATTACACACTTCCTGGATATTAACAGAATTTGCAAACACCAGAGTCTGAGTATCACTATCAATTTACATTAACATAAAACTCTTCTTCATACTGTCTGTAATTATTTCATGCCTCATAAATCCAACTTGGTCCCTGTGTATTAATTTACCCATAACTCTTCCAAGTCTTGTCGCCAAAATCTTGGCATATATCTTTATAGCACATTTAGTTATTTAAATGTGGCTATAATTTTCCAGACTGTTATCCCTCCCTTCTCTAAATTAGTAATAGGTACTTTGCTCATAGCTGGGGAAAACTCACCTTGTCCTGTTTGCTCCACAAAAACTTATCATACAAGGTGGTCAACTTCATCCTGAAATTATAAAATGACTCACTGGATAGCCATATTCTCCTGTTCTTTGCCCTTAGCAAGTTTTCAAATGTCATTTAGAGAAAATTAATTTGTCTCCACAGGACGTTCTAATCAGTGACATTGAGAATATATTTTCAAGCATTTCTTAGCTTTTAAAGTTAGCAGGAAATAAATCCACCGGAGTTATGACACCATTTTTCCCCGTTATATAAAACCAATGGAAATGAGAAACTATTCTCTGCCATCACAGCACTCTGAGCCTGTTTTCCCTGGGGCAAAACATACTTAGATAGAGAACAGAAACTAGGGTGAAACACTATGTTTGAGTGTTAAGGAAATTGTTCCTTAGAGGCCTGAAAAGTTAATGTGTCTCATTAAATTATGACCATGGAACAGTACAGGTTGCATAGAAAGTCAAAGCTCGTAGAGACTGAAGAAATCACCTAACACTACAAAATCAATTTCTAGGTAAGAAACTGAGGACCAGGAAAGTTATGTGATTTGGTGAACTAATTAATAAAAGAAGATTAAAGATTAGAACTTATGTTTCTAATTCTCACATAGAGGTATTAGTCTGTATAACTTTGAGAAGATATTAATCCTATTTTTACTTTGATTAACCTTAATAATCTACCCTTTAATTAAGTAATTAACACCTCTTAAACATATTTCAGATGGGGGACACATTCCTAGGAGTTAGAGCTCAGGAGGTATTTCATAGACCTCATCATCAATGGACTCATAATTCAAAAGAAGAAATAAATATGTAAATAATTACAGAGTGCTATGTAGTGAGGTAATGAGAATAGATGGACAGGAGCCAATTCTGGAAATTTTCTTATTCCATGTTGAGTAATTCTGGCTTTATCTTAAGGGCCAAGAAAAGACACTGAAGGATTCCAAGCAGACAAGAGCTAAAATAATTTCACTGTTTCACAGAGTTATAGTTATGCCAACATTTTAGAAGGTAACCAAGGGTGAAGAACAAGAGACTACTCAATAGGCTATTGTATTATTAACACATAAATACAAAGAATATAAGGCTAGCCCATAGTCATTATAATGAATAGGGAAGGAAAAGAACAATTTGAGAATTTTTTTTAAGTAGATAAAATTGATAGAAGGTTAAGACTTAGGCAGCTAGTACCACATGCAGGGATAAGGGATACTCTGGGAAAAACATATTTGTGTTGGAAAGCTAAAGCGGTGTGGTTTGGTTTGGTTTGGTTTACGTTGGTTGAATCTGAGATAGCTGTTGGATATTCAGATGAATGTCTGCTGTATATGTGGTAAAATGGAATTGAAAAAAGATTTGGCCTTATGATAGAGATTTATGAACATAAGAATAAGTGGAAATTGAACTTATGGATATGGATGAAATTTTATAGCTTTCAGTAGAGTTAAAGAAAAGTTGAACAAGGGTTTATGGAATACCAATATTGAAGAAGAGGGTAGAGAAAAAAAGACAGAGTGACTAGGGAAGTTAAAAATAAATAAATAAATAAAACGAAGGTATCATGAAAGACCATGACAGAGAGAACTTCAAAATACAGAAAAGTGCCCCAAAAGGTCATGTTCTGCAAAGAGGTTAAGTGAGATAAGAATTCATATGCTCATCGTGGGTTAGTAACACAAAGGTCTCTGGTGACCTAAAAAATAATAATTAATCTGTTAAATGGTAAGAGAAAAGCCATATCAGAGAGTTGAGATATTAGTAAGTCAGAGTTTTAGATGTAGAAAAATGCATGAAATCTATTCTTTCAAAAGCTTCTCTCTGAAGGAAAAGGAAAAAAAAAATTAGAAAACCAGAGATGGAAAACATAATAATGAGAAAAATGGGGCGTGAGGGTGGCTCAGTGGGTTAGCCTCCAGACTCTTGACTACCCCACATTGGCCTACTTAAACAAGAACAACAAAACAGAGAACGAAGTTGAGAAATTCTATTACAATATGAAAATAAAACACTCATCAAACATTTTAAGTGAAGACATTTTAGAGACTCTTGCCTATATGCTCACACATATAATTAAGTCCAAAGAGGACAAGTTATTTAGATAAGTAACCACTGCCAATCAGTAACTGATCTGGGACCAAAACTGATGTCTCCACAACAAAACATGGTATTGCTGTGTTTTCGACTCAGTTCAACAGTTGGTAAAGTTATTGTTGTTTGTTTGTTTTATAAGAAACGTCTATTACTGAGGCAACACCAATATTACTGATCAAATATGGAAGGAGAATTTGAATAGAAGTGCTCATTACCAATGGTAAACACAGATTTGGGAAATGATCATTCCTGCCAATTTAGTGTGCATTAGGAACCACGTAGATAGAATATTATATGAAGGGATTCTGTGGAAGAGAAGTTGCAGATACTCTAAAAATCTCTTTCAACTGATTTTAAGGAAACTTAATTATAATACTGTCACTGTTTTTTGTTTTCTAATTTCTGTCTCTTACATTTCTATCACTGTCCAGTTACATTTTTTTCTTTAACTACTTGGTATGATAAGCATTTTGTTTTTCAAAGATTCCCACAGATTAATGACTTTATTCATCTATTACTTGTTTTCTCTTTAAAGATATTCCTACACTTTACTAGTTCTTCTATGAAGATAAGCTCTAAAAGGAATTAGTTGAAAAACATCAGGCATTTGAAAGCATTGATTTTCCTTTAAATTCTGTTATTTTTAATATCAGTTTTACTACAAAGTTCTACCTAAATAGGACAGCTTAGTTACAGTTTATGTGTGTTACATTCTAAAACATTTGAAATGCCATAAAATGTTAATACAACTATTAAACAAGAAAGCCTGAGATGAATGCTCAGAAAACTAACCTGATGGGGTCTGTTTCCTTCAGTGTTGAACCCCAGCAACCTAGCTCCCATTCTAGAACTGAATAAGTGCAACTAAATGAAATACTGACAAAAGATCCCCCCAAAAAGGAAAAATATATTCATTAGAATATGGAAACTTTAAGCTAGTACATTTTGCAATAAATTTACAGGATCTGTGTTTGTGGTGAATTATGTATCACTAGCATGAATATTTGTCTCTCTCTGCCCAGTTATTTTGTATAGTTATCCCTGTGTCTGGCCTGGTTACTACCTCCTTTCATTTTCAGAAATATCCATGTTTCTTTTTTTCTTTTTTTAAGATTTTATTTATTTATTTGACAGAGACAGACACAGGAAGAGAGGGAACACAAGCAGGGGGAGTGGGAGAGGGAGAAGCAGGCTTCTTGCTGAGCAGGGAGCCAGATGTGGGGCTCAGTGCCAGGACCCTGGGATCAAGACCTAAGCCAAAGGCAGAGTCTTAATGACTGAGCCACCCAGGCACCCCACTATCCATGTTTTGACACTTATTTATGTAGTCATCATATTCATTAGCTGTACTCTCCAGTTTACTCATTATCTACACTCTTTCTTCCTATACTTTCTTAAATCTTGGATAATGTTGTGAAAATTGAAAATACAGTTGACCCTAGAACAACATGGGATTCGGGGCAATGACCTGCATACAGTCAAAAATCCATGTACAACTTCTGACTCCCCCAGTACATAATACTAATTAACCTACTGGTGACTAGAAGCTTTATACATAACAAACAGCCAATTAACACATATTTTTTGTATGCTATATGAATTATATATTGTATTCTTACAGTGAAGTAAACTAGAGAAAAATCTTATTAAGAAAATCATAAAGAAAATACATTTACAGTATGGTATTGTAAAAAAATTTGCATATAAGTGGACACATGCAGTTCAAACCCTTGTTGTCCAAGGGTCAACTGTAACCAGCAGGGAGTAGAATCAAACAAATTCAGTCAAAAACGTCTATGAAAAGGGTAGGTATACACAAAATGAAGTGAAAATTAGAATAATTATTTGCATTAGTCTGAAAATATATATTTTTGCTTTATCTAAATAGCTCAGGAAAATGTTTTGATTGAGTTTTAAGTGTTGTGGAAATTAATTCTCTCTAAATCATACACTTGTTAGAAAGAAGTAAACTAAGAAATATAGACAAGAGCAAGTATGGAGAATTTAGAATTTGGAATGTCCTTCTAAAGACATTTTAAGAGAAGGGAATATCTATTTTGGGTAAGGAGAGCTAATTGTTTCCCTGTCAACATATTTCTAAAATGATTATGTAAGCTGATCAATAAGCTGAGGCAACTTATTTTATAAATGTATTAACTTTACAATTATGGATCTCTTTCATTAATTAAGAGTAAAATTCTTTTTAAAAATAACCTGCATTGCTAATCTACAGCAGCTTTTTAACTCTATAGTAATAGGAACATTTAATAACAGTTATTCTGTACTCTGAATTTGTTTATTCCATTTCTACTAAAAATATATATTTTTGGACTCAGAGAAACACAGCTCATGCTTTCAACCTCATAACCTTCTGAAATTACGGCAAGTATAAATTGATAGGAAAGTTTAGTTTCTATTTACCCAATAACCTGGGAATGAAATAAAAAGCCACAACAACTATTTTAGCAAACCAACCATATAAAGCCCCATGCTTTTGATCAGGAAACACTATTTTAACTTAAGAAGCTGCCCTTCCCTTTCAAATATCATCTCTTGGGGAAAGATAAGTAATTTAAATAAATAGCAGTCAACCCTATAAGGCCACTATGAAGAATATTTAAAAATTATTACTTAGTTAACTGCAAAAATGAAATTAAGCTACAGTTTAGATATATATTTTTACTGTATTTCCCCAAATGACAAAATACTATAATACGTAAGAGAAAATTACTGGAAGGATATAAGCTGCTGCCTTCATGTGGCTTACATTCCACTGAGGATATGTGATATGATATGGGGAGGAAGTCAGGGGAAATAATAATCAAATAATGTAGAATAGACTATATGTGGAATGATGATAACATGAAATTAATGACTGTTCTCTGTGACTGAATGTGCCAATAATTACAACAGATCTATCAAGAAATCACAGAAAACTACTGACTTTCTTCAGTAAGCCCAGAAGTAAAAAAAACAGTAGTTGGCAAAGAATAAGAAAAACAAATAATTATTTAAGCCAAACCAAATACTTTTTTTAATGGGCAACTTTTACTTTGTACCACTTCACTGATATAAAATACTTTAAAACTCATCCAACTAAAAAGGCTTTTGAATAAATGAGGACTGCTAGGCAAAAAGAAAGCATAAGCAATAAAAATTATAATGGAATAACAGGTGTTTACTAAGGTATGTGGTTTGCAAATTGTTCAGGCTATTACTGGTTCATGCTCCTTTGAGTAAAACAAATTACAGTATTCCTATGAAGACAGATTTTCTAATGTTTCTAATGTTTCTAATGTTTCTTTTTACTCTTTTCATGTGTCTACTCTACCACAATGATCTATTCTCTCTCCTCAAAAACCACCCCACCCCACCCCTCCAAATCCAATAACCAATAAGGGAAAACTCTCTGCAATGGCAATGGAGCCACCTTGAAGCTTTGCTCACTAACAAGTCCTGGACCAAATCACAGCTGTGCTGTCTCCAAATGTCTAAAACAGGCTCAGCAACCAGCATTATTAAACCCAGTATTAAGCTCCTCAAATGATATCAGTCATGTTTTCAACCACTGCTCTTTAAAATATGAAGAAACTCATTGTCATGACAATTAAATAACTAGATTTGACAGGACATATCATTGACTCATTGACTACTGTATCAAAGAAATAGAAAAAAAATGAATATTTTTTAAGCCCTGTAGCTGAACTTCCTTTTATTCTCATTCTTTCATGGCCAATCTTCCAAAAGTCTTTGGTTTTTAACCATGTAGAAAATACATTTTCCTTAAGGAGGAAGACTAAAATCATCAAGTCCAGAAAGGAAGTCTGCTTTAATCCCCAGTTGGATTTTAATGACATGACAGAATCAGAATGGGGCACGTGGGTGGCTCAGTTGGCTAAGCATCTCACTGTGGATTTCAGCTCGGGTCCTGATCTCAGGGACTCACTTCAGCAGGGAGTCTGCTTATCTTTCTCTCTCTGCCCCTCCCACTGCTCACACACACTCTCCTTCTCTGAAAAAAAGAAATAAATCTTAGGAAGGAAAGAGTGAAGGGAAGAAGGAAGAATGAATTAGGATTTTTCTGGCCTTGATTTATATAGACACCCTCTTGATGCTCTGCTATTACTTCAAGTCCTGCACACATTTTATTTCTTGTGGTCATCTTACTTTCTGTGAAGAGCCTCTAAGCACATACTAGTTACCCCTTCTTTCACAGAAGAATCCTACCTTTTGTTCAGGAGAGATCTTTAGCCAAAATCAATTTCTTAGCCTCCCACTGGGTATGTCCACATTACTAAGTTCTTACATACTTATGGCATATGAGTGGGGATCCTGAGAATGCTCCTTAAAGGGAACTGACTCCCCTGAGGTATCTGACCTCTTCTCTTTCCATCTTCATCCTGTATGTTACTCAGAACCCAACCATGTTGGCTAGAGCATCAGAAACTATGTTGGGCCATAGGAAAACCTCAGAAATGGAAGCCATAGATGAAACATGAAGAAAATTAAACTCAGAAGCAGGACAGGACCCTAATAACACTGTTGAATCAACATCCTAGACATGGACTATCTGCATCCAAATTTCTTCCATCTGAGAGAGAATACTTTCTTTTATCCACTGTTATCAAATTCTTATCACTGACATCTCTACAATTTTTCACGGATTATCTTGCTCTCTGTAACCTGGATGAATTCTGATCAATGACTCAGATTTACAGTAAGAAATTATTGCTCCAACCCTATCACTCCATCTTTCTGGTCTATAATAGCAAAAGTACATTTTAATCTTCATAGTAGGTTCTCTATCTTCTAGAGAAGGAGAGTTAGGGGACTAGAATTTATTTTTTCTCTATCTCAGTTATTCTCTGTGGGTAAATACATCCTATCACACAGTAGTTGGTCAATTAGGAAGCTACAGCTACATGTCAGGGAGGAGGAATTTCTCCTTTCCTGCCCGTTCCAGTGAACACCTCAGGCTTTTTCTTGAAACAATGATTTAAGCTCAAGCTATTCTCTGGGAAGGGATTTCTGTCCCGTTCTCAAGCCTGACAGAACTGGACTTGGTATCTGGCCTGGTCTTTCTGGTCATTCGTCCTTGAACTATTACACTAACAATGCCTCTCACTCTCCATGCCTGCCAGGAAACTTGGTAGTGCAAGCGGAGTGCTTTACACAGATGCTCCCTAGGCTTTCAATGTATGATTCATGTGAATCTCCCTCATTTCTCAATCCATTTGAGATTAGAACCCATTAAGTTTTACTCCTTAGACATGCATATTTCATACCTTCATAAGCCAGATTTCAATGACTTTCTTCCCAGCTCAAGTCTTGCTGTGCTTACATCAGAGAGGAAGAAGAGGACTATATATCAGGGACTTTTGAATCCCCTAAAATACAGAGAGTCCAGTCTGGAGAATACAGAAAGGATGAGAAAGAGTGAACTTCTACTTTCTCTCCAAGTTTAGAAAAATATGACCCCCATGAAGAATAAACAGATATAATCTAAAGACTCACTTTTTATTCCAGAAATTTTCTCCTCACATCTGGAAAAATTGCTTGTGGCTGTGTATTTAGATAATCTATAGAAATTCTAGAAAATGATGACTTTCTACTTGACCTTGTAATCTTTATATTATGTCAAATTATCATCAAATCTCTAGCCTAATCAAAATCTCTATTTAATCTTTAGGCCTTTTTCTTTCAAAGAAAGTTTCTCTTATAATTGAGTTAACAAAGTTACAACTTAACCACAGATTCCCAATATCATATGGCTAACAATTTACCCAACTATATTATGTATCCATAGATATTAATTTTAAGCTTTTATTCTCCTCTTGCAGAAATTAGCAGTGCATTGTAATCAAAACCATAACATAATAATTCATTTTAAAAGTAAGTAATATTTATTTTCTTCAACCTTTCTTTCTCTGGATCCTACTATATATTAATAAATAATTTATGCCTCTGTATCGACAGACTACTTAATTTAAGTTTAAAAAGTATATAAAAATAAGTGCTATAATCATACCACCATCGTTAATGATTCACAGCAAACTCTATATTAAATTATGTCCAGAGAGAATCTTTTAAAGGGTTCATTCTATCATATGTTGCTCAATATAAAGGAGCAAAATGCATCCAAGTGAGACTTTTGGTTAATATAATAATAAAGAGGCAATTTAACATGTATTAATTATAGTTATGATGTCTTCTATAAATATTACTAATTTTAGAGCTCCATCATCATTAAAATGTAAACAGTTCTTATAGATTGGCTTGAATTACAATTATATTAAGCCAATGAATTAAATTTTTAGCCAATCAAACACTCCTCTGGGAGGTTAAGGAAACAGGGGTTCTTTTGCCTTCCTTCCAGCTCTCTTTCTGCTACTTTCACAGAGGGACTATCCAGGTATGGTCACAGTTATCCACCATTCCCAAACTGCTACTTCCACACACAAATAAACAAAAATTATTGAAGTGACTACCTTATTCTCCTGTGAATTATTACGAAGAGCAAAGAGATAGGAATGTCTTAACTTTCCTAGTTGTTAACTCAGCCTACCCAGATGTTCAAACCCCAAGCTGATAAATGTGGATCACAATAGTAGTATGCCAAACCAATTCACTAAGTGGGATTGATTTCCCCCCACAACTTAAATGCTTATGCATGCAGTCACAAAGAACAAATGCTTACTGAAAGAATGAATGAATAAAACAATATAAAACCCACAATGATGTGTAAGGAACCGCACTATACTTTAAGCTAGTCTTCTTGATTCAAGACAGGAATGTAGAGAGGTTGCCTCAAAGAATCAGATCCAATCAAATTTATTTATTGAACTGAGTTAATAAATAAAATGTTTTAAGAATGTTAGATTCCATTTTTAGGTCTCACAAAGAAACTTCTTTTTCACCTTTCTTAAAACATCTTCTCCTTCAATCTGACAAATCTTTGACCATTTTGACCCTGTTTTCTCTTTACTGTCATTCATGTTTGCCCTGTAGATTTCATTATTCATAACCAAGGGCAACTCTGATGGATATTGCTTAAAAGTCAGGAGGTAATGTGATAAAAGTTGTGATTTTTAGATGTTCCTTTAGGATTGATCCAAAGAAGTCACAGTATTATATATCTTTCAAGATTTAGATGAAGGTTTACAACATATATTGTAAGAAATTAAAGCTTTTAGATAGGAAGCAACCATTTCTAACATGAGTAGCAGAAAGTTACACATCAAAATCATGAAAGGGCAATAAAAGATTTAGAATGTTGGTATTTTTCCTATATAACATGGAGAGTTCTGCTGATGGAACATAGCCACTGGATTATATTTGCCCTTTCATCTTATTCAAAAATCCACTTGACATCAGACACAGAATGAACAAAAGTTTGTAAGCATTGTATCTATTGGTGAAGATGACTAGAATATACAAAACATGAAGAAAGATTATGAACTGAGAAAGAAATGTGGTATAAATTCTTTGGTATCTCTGTAGTAGCACAATCTTGACAAATGTCCCATACACAAGCAGGATTGAGAAGAATTAATGGTTCCTGCCATAAACTAGATTTCAGATTATACGGAAGTAATACACTGACAATTACTAAACTGACATTGCAACACATTCAGACTTAGTTCTTCGTAATATCAAATGCACATCTCTGCTCCCTCACAAAATATCACTGATGACTTCATAACGTCAGCAATTTTTTTCTTAAATGAGAATAGCTTGTTATGATGACAGTGAGCAATAACTTCCAAACTATGATGTCGGTTTCACTTTTATTTTTAGAGAGGCAAAGTTTTATCTGCTTTACCTATTTGTAGGCATGTCTTTATTTTCTTCCTTCCTCCCCATCCCTCCCTCCCTCCCTCCCTCATGTTCTTAATAACAACTACTACTGAGCATCTTCTGCAGGCCAGATGATTTTCTAAGTTCTAAGAGATTAAACTTGTCCCTGTAAGCAGAGCATATAATTCTACTAGAGAAAGACTGATAGTAAACAAATGAATTTAACATCTTTTAAATGATGATGAATGCTATAATGAAATCTAAAGTAGGGTAAAGGGGACAGACCGTGTTCTTGGCTGGAGAAGGACAGACACTATTTTATATATACTGGTAAGGAAAGGCCTCTGGCAAAATGATCTTTGGCCAATGACCTGTTCAAAGAAAAGTGATGAGACCAATGGCTCTTCTGGAAGAACATCCAAAGTGGAGGGAACAATAGATCCAAAGGCCTTGAAGCAGGAGAAGGCCCAGTTTATCCACCTTTCAAGTAGAACAAAGGTTTACAAGGATGAAATTGGGAGGATAGAGCTCAAAGAGATGGTAGACAGAAAATTCCTTTGCTATTTCCCTGTGACAGCTGGGACGGAGTTTTTGGTGGGTTACATTTCACAGTACATGCCTTTGTGGTTCTTGGCCTTCTCATGGCAACTCAACTCCTGCTTCGTATACTTCTCGTATCAGTGCTCAGGATTATTATCATATAACAGGAGTATAGAGGCCTTTAATTAAAGCCAGTATAAAGGTTCGAACTTCCCTATGGGCATCTTGGCTTAATGTCTATTCAGTCTTCTTCCTTCGCTTTTCTGCTTCATTCCAAATGCTGTGGATGCTTCCATCCTTGATTTCAAGCTTAGCTAGCATTTGATTTATTCAGCTATATATTCTATATGTTTGAGGCAAGAAGTGGATACCCTGTGATATTACATACCATCATATTTACCTAAAAATGACTGTTTATTCATGTCAGCTGACCAAGGAGCCCAACTGTTTGACCAAATTGACCATATTCATAAAAATACATTTTTAGTGGAACTATGCAGCCATCAAAAGAAATGAAATCTTGCCATTTGCGACGACATAGATGGAACTAGAGGGTATCATGCTTAGCGAAATAAGTCAATCGGAGAAAGACAACTATCATATGATCACCCTGATATGAGGAAGTGGAGATGCAACGTGGGGGGTTTAGGGGGTAGGAAAAGAATAAATGAGACAAGATGGGAATGGGAGGGAGACAAACCATGAAAGACTCTTAATCTCACAAAACTGAGGGTTGCTGGGGGGAGATTTCTTGGCCTGGCCCCTGGCAAGGGTGGTACAATTCCAAATCAGGCAAAGACACTGGAGAATCACTACAACAGGCCCCTCCCCCAGAAGATCACCAGAACAGCCAGCCAAGACCAAGCTCACCAATCAAGAAAAACAGCAGAACTCCAGAGATAGGGGAAAGAAATGCATGGAATTCATGGCCTTCTCCCCATGATCTTTTAGTCTTGCAAAGTTAAATAAATTTTTTTAATTTTTTTTATTCTAATGTTTTATTTCCTCTTTTAACATTTTTAAACTAGTTTATCTTACAATACTTTTCTTTAAAAAAAATCTTTTTAAACCTTCATTATTATAGTCATATTTTATCCTTCATTGTATTTAACCTAATTTTTTGTATACATCTAGAGTTTGTTTGTTTGTTTGTTTTTCTAAAAAATTTTGGGATACAATTTCTGCTAATAGATCAAAATATACCCTAAATCTACCACAGGGCTTTGTTCTAGTTTCCAGCCTGAGAACATTCTCTCCCCCTCCTTTTTTTTCCTTCTTTCTTTTTCCAACCAACTTATCAATTCCTTTTTTAGAATTTTTTTAAAATTTTCATCTTTACAGTCATATTCCATCCCTTCATCATGTTTACCCTTATTTTTATACGTATATAAGTTTTTCTTTCTTTAAAATTTTGGTAGGTAATTTCTTCTAAGAGATGAACATAAACCCAAAATCAAGTGAATGACTCTATTCTATTCACCAATCTAAAATATTTTTTTTCCTTTTTTTATTTCTTTTTACCCCCTTTCTTATCCCCCCAGTTTTGGGTCTCTTCTGATTTGGTTAGCATACATTTTTCTGGGGTCTTTGCCACCTTTTAGTATTTTAGTCTCTCATTAATATATTCTTATCTGGATAAAAAGACAAGGTGGAAAAACTCACCACAAAAAAAAGAACAAGAGGCAGTACCAATGGTTAGTGACCTAATCAATATAGACATTGGTAATATGTCAGATCTAGAGTTCATAATGATGATTCTCAAGGTGCTAGCTGGGCTCAAAAAAAGGCATGGAGGATATTAGAGAAACCCTGTCTGGAGAATATAATCCCTTACTGGAGAAATAAAAGAACTAAAATCTAACCATGCTGAAATCAAAAAAGGAATTAATGAGATGCAACAAGAATGGAGGCTCCTACTGCCAGGATAAATGAGGCAGAAGAGAGAATTAGTGATATAGAAGACAAAATGATGGGGAATAAAGATGCTGAGCAAAAGAGAGATAACTACTGGACCATGAGGGGCGAATTCAAGAGATAAGTGATACCATAAGACGAAACAATATTAGAATAATTGGAATTCCAGAAGAAGAAGAAAGCTAGAGAGGGGTATAAGGTATATAGGAGCAAATTATAATAGAGAATTTCCCTAATATGGCAAAGGGAACAAGCATCAAAAGTCCAGGAGGCACAGAGAATCCCTCTCAAAATCAATAAAAATAGGTCCACACCCCGTCATCTAATAGTAAAACTTACTAGGCTTAGTAACAAAGAAAAAGTCCTGGAAGCAGCTCAGGAAAAGAAATCCATAACATACAATGGTAGGAATATTAGATTGGCAGCAGACTTATCCACAGAGACCTGGCAGGCCAGAAAGAACTGGCATGATATATTCAGAGCCCGCAATGAGAAAAATATGCAGCCAAGAATATTATATCCAGCTAAGCTATCATTGAAAATAGAAGTAGAGATTAAAAGCTTCCATGACAAACAAAAATTAAAAGAATTTGTAAACACCAAACCAGCCCTACAGGAAATATTGAAAGGGGTTCTCTAAGCAAATAGAGGGTCTAAAAGTAGTACACCTGAAAGGAACAAAGACAATATACACTAACAGTCACATTACAGGCAATACAACAGCACTAAATTCCCATCTTTCAATAGTTACCCTGAATGTAAATGGGCTAAACGCCCCACTCAAAAGACATAGGCTGTCAGAACAGATTTAAACACAAAACAAAACAAAACAAAACAAAACAAAAACCTCATCAATATGTTGTCTGCAAGAAACTCATTTTAGACCCAAACACACTTCTAGATGTAGGGTAAGGGAGTGGAAAACAATTTACCATGCTAATGGACACCAAAAGAAAGCTAGGGTGGCAATCATTATATCAGATAAACTAGATTTTAAGCCAAAGACTATAATAAGAGATGAGGAAGGACACTGCGTCATACTCAAATTGTCTGTCCGACAAGAAGATCTAACAATTTTAAATATCTATGCCCCTAACATGGGAGCAGCCAACTATATAAACCAATTAATAACAAAATCAAAGAAATATATCAACAATAAATAAATGAAAGAAGTTTCAAAAATAAATCTCTGAAAGAAATAAAGAACATTTACAAACATGGTTAGTATTAATCCAAACATATCAATAATTACTTTCAATTAAAATGTTCTATATACACCAATGAAACAGTAAACATTTTCATATTGAGTGAAAAAAAAACCTTTTTGTCTAAAATAAAAGCATTCAAATATAAAGATTCTGATAGGATAAATGCAAAGGAAGAGATAAGAATAATCATTCTAAGACTCATCAAAAGAAAAATGGAAGAACAGTATTAGTTTCAGATAAAATAAACTCAGAACAAAGAGAATTACAGCAATAAATAGGATCATTACACAATGACAAATGGGTTAATTCTCTAAGAAGGCATAACAATCCTAAAGGGGTATGAACCTAATGATAGAGTGTCCAAATATGTGAGGCAAAACTAATAGGACTGAAAAGAGAATTAGGCAAATCCACTATTGTAGATGGTAATTCAAACATCCTCCTTGTCAATAACTGATAGGTCAAATAGGTAGAAAATCAAGGAGGAGAGAATGGTTCTGAACAGCAGTACCAGCCATCTTGGTCTAACTAATAATTTTAGAATACTCTCTTCATTAACAGCAGCATATTCCTTCTTCTCAAGTTCATATGGAATAGTCATCAAAATAGACCACATTCTGGGCCATAAAACAACCTTAACAAATTAAAAGGACAATACAAAGTATATCCTCTAACCACAATGGTATTAAACTAGAAATCAGTAACAGCAACTTACTTGGAAAATCACCAAATATTTGGAAATTTAATGGTAAATTTCTAAATAACGCATGGATGCAATAAGATGTCTCAAGAGGGAATTAAAACATATTCTCGACTAAATGAAAATGAAAATACAACTTACTAAAATTACTTTCATGCTGTGAAAACAGTGCAGTGCCTAGAGGAACATGTATAACATTTACTGCATATGATATAAAAGAAAGATTTAAAATCAATAACTTAAGCTTCCACTTTAAAAGACTAGAAAAAGATTATCAGTTTAAAGCAAGCAGAGGGAAAAAAGGGAAGTTAGAACACTAAGCATAAAACTGAAAACAAGAAAACAACAGAGAAAAACAAATAAAACCTAAAGGTAGTTCTTTGAAAAGAGCCATAAGATCTATAAACTTATAGTCAGGCTAACCAATTAAAAAAAAAAAGAAAGAAGACACAAATTATTAATATAAGAATTGCAAGGGATTGTCACTGCTGATTCCATAAAAGAATAATATGAATAGTTCTATGGACAAAAATGTGAAAATTTAAAAATGGACCAAATCCTAGAAAGACACAGACTACCAAAATTCACACAAAAAGAAACAAATTACCTGAAAATTCTATATCTAATGAAGAAGTTGATCATAACCAATACATTTACAAACCAAAAAATCACCAGATCCAGATTATTTCACTGGTAAAGTCTAAAGAACATTTAAGGAAAAAATGGCACCAATTCTCTCAAATCTCTTTCCAAAAAAAGATGTAGAAAGGACACTTCCTAACACTTTCTCTGAGCATAGCACTGCCCCAATACCAACACAAATAAACACTTTACAAAAAAAGAAAACTACAGATCAATATCTCTCATGAACACAGACACAAAAATTCTCAAGAAAAAAATCATCAAATTGAATGCATTGATGTATAAAAAAGTGTCATACACCATAACCTAGTGAAACTTATTCCAAGGGTGTAAGGCTAGCTCAATATTTGAGAATTAATATTAATGTTAATAATAATATTAATAACATTAATAATATTAATGTTAATAATAACATCAATATAAACAGAAAAATCATACAATCACATCAATCCATTCAGAAAAGCATTTAACAAAATCTAATATCCATTCATTATAAAAACCCACATAAAAACCAGGAATCAAGAGAAATTCTTCAATTTGATAAAGAACATCTACATAAAACCTACAGCTAACATCATAGTAAATTATGTGTGTATTTTCTTCCTAAGATCAGGAACAAGAGAAGAATGTTTTTTCTCTCTATTCCCATTAAACACTGTACTGGAAGTCAAAAAACAAAACCACAAGGAAAAAATAATACAAGAAGACAAAAAAGAAAGAAGAGATACACAGATTGAAATCAAAGAAATAAAACTGTCTCTAGTTACAGATGATATAATTGTCTATATAGAATATTCCACAGAATTCATTCCTTCTAACAACAACAAAACTCATCCCAGAACTTTTTTAAAAAAGCAAGCATATCAAAGCTGCAACTTATGGTTATATATTATATTGTATATTATTGTATTATACAATATAGTATGTAATATATTGTATATTATTGTATATAATAAAGCACATCAAAAAAATAAAATACTTAGGTATAAATCTAACAAAATACATGCAGAATCTATATGCAGAAAACCTCAAAACGCTGAAAATAAAACCAGAAAACATAAATAAACGAAGAGATATTTTGTGGTCACAGATTGAAGACTCAATATTTTTGGAACATGTCAATTCTTCTGAAATTGATCTATATATTCAACATAATCCCATTAAACTTTAAGGAAGCTATTCTATAGATATCAAAAATGAATTCTAAATCTTACATAGAAGGACAAAGTTCTGGGGTGCCTGGGTGGCTCAGTGGGTTAAAGCCTCTGCCTTCAGCTCAGGTCATGATCCCAGGGTCTTGGGATCGAGCCCCACATTGGGCTCTCTGCTCAACAGGGAGCCTGCTTCCTCCTCTCTCTGCCTGCCTCTCTGCCTACTTGTGATCTCTGTCTGTCAAATAAATAAATAAAATCTTAAGAAAGAAAGAAAGAAAGAAAGAAAGAAAGAAAGAAAGAAAGAGTTCCTAGAATAGCCAATATAATACGGTAAAAGATGTACAAAGTTGGAGGACTCACAATGTCCAGTTGTTGGGTTTTTTTACTTCTTTTTAGAAATAGAGAGCACAGATGGGGATGGTGGTGTGCAGGGGAAGGGGAGAGGGAGAGAGAGAATCCTAAACACGCTCCACACCCAGCACAGGGCTGGACTCGGGGCTTGATCTCTCCACCCTTAGATCATGAACAGAGCCGAAATCAAGATAAGATGTTTAACGGATATCTTGCGGCATTGCAATGCACAATTTTAAGAGTTACTATAAGGTTACAATAATGGTATTGCAAAAGAATAGGAATAGATAAATGGATTGTGGGACTCAAGTGATAGAAGACATGTGACTTAATCCCACTGAATTTCAGAAGGCTAAGTCACAGGAACAAAAGCAAATGCTGTGACTGTACCTTTCATTGTAAGCTGATCAAAATCCATTTTGAAGTAGGAAAGAGTGGATAACAAATAGTAAATAATGAATAAATTGAAAGAAGAGTGGTATGAGCTTACAAATATTGTGTTTATGCTAGTTAGTACCTGCCCAAAAAATGCTTCCTCTTCAATCTTATCTATAGATTTACCAATTTGGGGCGGGGGGTGGGGGGGTGGGGGGGTAGGTTTTTATTGTTGCATTTTCCTATTACTGAGAAAGGTATATCCCTTTAGGACTACTGTACCTGATTCAGGTACCAGACTTTTCTGCAGGTGTTACTCTAGTTTCCCTTTTTTCTCTCCCCTCACTCCTTCACTTATAGGCAGGACAGGAGTTTGTGGAGTGTGGATTACCATGTAGTCCTATAATCAAAGGGAAAAAGGTTTAAGTCCATTGTATCTCCAGCTGTATGTCAAATGTCAGGCAGTTGTCTAACCTGTGTGAATCAACCAGTATTAATGTTTCTTTCTTCTCTTTAGCCTATAAACATATTAAAAGACATTCTAATACAATCTTCCTTGTACCTGTCTGCCCCTTCTAAACCTACCACTGAGAATAATTTGCAAGGAGATGCCTGCATATGTTTCCTCTTACTTTCCCATCCTCAACTTCCTGTGGATAGCCGACCACTCCTGCTAGTCCCTCACATTATTCAAAAAGGAGGAAACTAAAGAAAGAAGGAAGGAAGGAAGGAGGGAGAGAGGGAAGGAGGGAGGAAGGAATGAAAAAGTTATTAGTGACTTTCCATTTTTCAATTCCAGAGACTACTTTTCAGTTTCCTTGTATTTATTCTGAGATATTTTTGCTATTTATTTAATAAACAAATAACTTTATTCCCTAAATCTCTGAGTGAAAGAATGTCATTGGTTCTTATTGAATGAAATATATATTAAACTGATTCAATCCATCTGACCCCAATTGATAATCCAATGTAATTTAGAATTACCAAGAGGTGAGCTATGATTCTTTGAGAAAAACACAAACATCTTGATTTAAAAGAATTTCTGCATTATACATTCAATTAGTTATTCTAGTAAAACACTGATTTAATGAAAGTAAATTCTTCAGTTCAGTAAAAGGACTTCCAAAGGCTTAAGATTCCTCTTCTTAACTGATTCAGGATGTTGTTGTTTTTTAGACATAAACACACTCAATGCAAAGTTTACTGAAACTGCTCTGCTTAGGGATAAACACCAAAATCAGCTGACTGTTACATTTGAAGCAAAGGTAAATACTAATACAAATGTTTTGAAATAATCTTAATGGTAATGTCACATTTATGAGAATCCATCTTTTACAATTAACTGCAAAAGGAAGCAAGGGCAAATGAAGGTCAGTAGAAATAGAGGTAATTTTTAATTTTAGAACATGAGAATATTGAATAGCATTCAAAGTGAGATTTTAGCATTGCTCATGTTCAAGGGATTCTTTTTCAATGTAAGTAACTGTAATGAAACAAGAGAAAACACCTCATTAAAATACCCAGTCCAGGGGTGCCTGAGTGGCTCCAGGGGCGGGGGTTTAAAATACCCAGTCCACTTTATTTTATTAAATATAAAAAATAAATATTTTATTAAATATAAAATATTTGAATTTGAATATTTTATAAAAATATTATTTTTATAAAACAAAAATATTTTATTAAATATAAAATTAAACTTTATTTTATTAAAATAAAATACATGCAGTAAGCAATGTGCCAAAAATTATTTTAAAATCTATTCTCTCCATGGTTTTTTTTTTCTTGGTATATGAATATTAAATGTTTTTAAACTATTTACAGCATGAGCATTATACAATTCAAGATCAAATGTAAAAGTTGAATAATCTCTTTGGACAAATTTTGAACTTGCTTTATATGCCCAAACAAATGTGTGTTAAAATCAATCCTCATAATAATTATCACTGTGCCAGTTACAAATGTCACAAGCAGAAAACCCTATTCAAAGGGAACCAGCTCTTGTTGCAAGCTAACTATGTGCCATTTACAACAGAACCTTTTCCTATATTTTCCATGTAATCCTCTCAACATCCCTGTGTGATAGCTATTAATAACTCCACTGAGAGAGGAGAAAATTGCCTGACTTGCCCAAAGTCAAATATCCAGTATTAGTAGCTTTGAATTCAAATGAGGCTAGTGCAACTTCAGAGTCAATAGGTACACAATATATTCATTTGCTGGAGAAATGAGAAATCTGGGGATTAGCTTGTGTGACAAGAAAATAAAGAATTCACACTTCTCTTTGTCTACTAAAGAGAATTCTGTATCCCTGCACAATTTCTGTTTCTTCACTGTTTTGAGTAAGAGTGATGATTGACTTGAAAATTTTAGAGACACACAATCAACTTCACTTTGTGGGTTCTTTGGGTTTTGTTTTTTTTTTGTTTTTTTTTTCATTTTTTGCAAAGTATGGAAAGCCACTAGTGGGGTTGGTGCCCAAAAGGCGGCTGGGTGAAGGAGAGAAGAGACAATTTGACTCAACCTGAGTAGATGAAGAATTTTCTGGAATTTTAGCAAAAGAAAAGAGGGTTTAAAGAACTATCTGTCAGACGCTAAGAGAAAGAGGTAACTAAGGACATAGAATTTTCAGGAACTTTTTCTTTGCATCAGGAACTTTGGCATTGTGTTGATGTTTGCTCAATTTAATATCTACATGTGTTTAAGATTACTTTTAGATATAGAAATTTACTAGTCAAAGATACATACTGGGTGAAAACTGGGTCAGTGTGGAAACTGACTTTATTTTGATTACAGCAGACTAACTAGCATTGAGATGGAGCTTCACACTTTAAAAAGCCCCTCCCTTCCTTTATATTACGACCAAAGCCCCTGGCAATTAGTGTAAGTCATTGAGCCTAAAAATGACTCTATCCTCAATGGCTGTCTCCCTTGGGCCTTCTCCTGAAAGTGGAAGATCTTTTTCTTTGGCAAAGGAAGTTTCCAACCATTAGATTGGTCCTCCAAGCCTTAGAGATTTCATCTAAAAGGTAAGCTGTCTGGTAACAGGTGAGAGCAGTTTAAAGAAAAACTTGGAAGTTTCCTTTCAGCCAAGCTGGAGATAGAGAAGCAGCCCTTTTTTGAGGAATTTGGCAGTTCCGCTTCTTACGTATCAGACAGGGAAAATACTCAAGAAGATGTCTTAATCGCCTGGATTCTAAAGTATAACCGGACATCACATTTGGGAATTATTTCTTAAGGGGAAATTTGCGGTGATCAAGTTAGAAACTAACTCAGATTGATTGACAGGAGTCCCTGAGATGCTAGTAAGACCCAGGGTAAGAATGTTCATCCAGTCTGCAGAGGCACTACACTACCTCCATGTGTTAATGCAGCCTGATCAAAGCAATGCACAGGATCCTCAAGGATATAGGATATGTGATATATGAGAACTTGCTCCACCTGTACTAAGCAGGCTGAGGGACCAAAATACCTTCTTCTGAGCCCTGCACCTTCTGACATCAACTGACCTCTTATCATAACAAGCTAACTGAGAGACATTTTCCTCTCTGCACTACAGAATCATGTTCAAGGGCCCATTTCAATGATACCCTAACAAGAAAAAGACAGATATCATTCAAAAACAGATGCACTACATTCTCTGTGTTGGTCCCCTCTTCATACAAGCAATGCCATTTATCCATAAACAATGCTGTCTCTATGGGATGCCATGTCACTCATGTCTAACTTCTGTCTCTGAATTATCTTCAAGTTTTGGAGAATCTCTTTGTAATCCTCTAATGGTGATTCTGCTTATCTAATGATCATGAAATGAGCACTAGGTTTGGAAGAATACTTCCATTGCTTCATCCCATCTCTTTGGGAGCCAAATATCTTGAACAAGTTGTCTGTTCTCTGTCACTGCATTTTCATCTCCTACTTGTTGTTCAATGTCCTTCAATTCAGTTTTCCATTACAAATGCTTTCCTGAGCTACCTCTTCCTAATTTCACGAGTTCCATGTTGCTAGATTAAATACTATTTTTCTATTTTCAGTTCCTCTTTCTTGACTTTTGAAGACATTTTTCCATCCATTTATTTAGTTTATTCTAGTAATATTTTTAAATACCTACCTTTCACAAACACTATTCCAAGCAATGAGAATAAAGCAAAGATCCATAAAGAAATGAAGCATGTATTTTAGTGTGGAAGACGGTATCAGGCAAATAACAACAAACTTACGTTTAATTAAAAGCTAAGTAAGTCCTCTAAAGGAAAGAAACTCAGTTCTGTAACAATTGAGTCTGGCTACATTGGAAGTTGAGGGCAAGAATTCCTAAAGAACTGAGTCTTGAACTAAGATCTGAAAGATGAATGAAACTATCCAAGGAGGTGAGGGGACAAGCATGCTGAGTAAAAGACTTTGTGTCAGGGTCACATTTTCATGTACATTTATCCTCAGGAACACAATGGGAGATAATAAAATGCTTTAAAGGGAAAACTGTGATGCATAATTATAATTTAAGCTGTTTTAGGGCTCTTTTTTTTAATACCCAGGGACCTTTGAGACATCATTTTTTTCTTTTTTTTTTTTAAATTCAAGAATAATTAACATACAGGGTTATATTAGTTTAAGATGTACAATACAGTGATTCAACAATCTGTACATTACTAAGTGCTCATCAAGATACTCTTAATCCCTTTCACCTATTTTGCCCATCCCTCACTCACCTCCCCTCTGATAACCATCAGTTTGTTCTCTGTAGTTGAGTCAGTATTTCTGTTTCTCTCTTATTTGTTTTGTTTCTTAAATTACACACAGGAGTGAAATAATATGGTATTTGTCTTTCTCTGACTTATTTCACTTAGCATTATACTCTCTAGATGCATCCATGTTTTTGCAAATGACTTTATGGCTGACTAATATTCCTATACATATATACTTGTGTATGTATATACACACACACAAACATATACTTTCTTTTTTCATTCATCTATGAATGGACACTTCAATTGCTTCCATATCTTGGCTACTGTAAATAATGTTACAATAAACACAATAGTGCAAATATCTTTTTAAATTAGTGTTTTCATATTCTTTGGATAAATATTTAGTAGTGGAATTACAGGATTATGAGATAATTCCATTTTAAAAATTTTTGCAAAACCACCATACTGTTTTCCACAGTGGCTGCACCAGTTTGTATTCCTATCAAGAGTACTCAAGGTTTCCTTTTTTCACACCTCCTCACTAATACCTGTGATTTATTATGTTGTTGATTTTAGTCATTCTGGTAGGTGTGAAGTGGTATCTCATTGTGGTTTTGATTCGCATTCCCCTGATGATTAGTGATGCTGTTCATCTTTTCATGTCTTTTGGCTATCTGTATGTATTCTTGAAAAATGTCTATTCATGCCTTCTCATTTTTTTTTTAAAGATTTTATTTATTTGACAGAGATATATCATAAGCAGGCAGAGGGGCAGGCAGAGAGAGAGTGGGGGGGAGGAGGAAGCAGGCTCCCTGCCTAGCAGAGAGCCCAATGCAGGACTCGATCCCAGACCCTGAGATCATGACCTGAGCCGAAGACAGAGGCTTTAACCCACTGAGCCACCCAGGCAGCCCATGCCTTCTCATTTTTAATTGGATTTTTTGTGTGTGTTGAGTTGTATAAGTTCTTTATATATTTAGGATATTAACTCCTTACTGGATATATCATTTGCAGGTAACTTCTCAGTAGGTTCTTTTGTTTTGCTGATAGTTTCCTTTGGTGTGCAAAAGCTTTTTATTTCAATGTAGTCTCAATAGTTTAATTTTGCTTTTGTTTCCCTTGTAGGAAACAGAACTAAAAAATATGTTTCCATGACTGATGTCAAAGAGATAACTGCCTATGTTTTCTTGTAGGAATTTTATGGTTTCAGGTCTCACGTTTAGGTCTTTAATCCATTTTGAATTTATTTTTGGTCTTTATGACATTTGATCTTCAAATGCTCCTGAGATAAGCAAGTAAGTATTCTTATCCTCTACTTTATGGATGAGGAAATTGAGGGATAGAGGGTCCATAATAACAGAGTCCTGATCAGAAGCCTGATTCTCGAAACCCAGTGAGATACTTAAAGGCAGAATCCCAAGATAGTCTCTTTCTTCTCCTTGTATACCTCTGGTCAGATCTCAGCCTCCTTTGCAGACTCTTTTTCATCTAATCTTTAAAGGATTCTTCTATGTTTGACCCTCTGTGGTAGTCTCTGTTCACTCTACTCTTTTTCCCAGGCAAGCTCATCCATTTCCATAACTTCAATTACCCTCAGACATGTAATGACTCACATACTGATGCCTTTGACTTTGACCTCATCTTGAAGTTGCAGAGTCTTAGACCCATTTCCCTATTTGACATCTCTATTTGTAGAGGCATTGCTATCCCTCTCTATATAAAACTTAGATCATTATTTCTACCCAAAAAATCAATAATTTTATATCCTTTATTTAAGTGACTGGAACTATTATTATCCAGTTATGCAAGAGAGAAACTTGATTTCTCCCTCTTGCTTACTCCTTATATCCATCCAAACACCATATCCTTCCACCACCTTATTCTATATCTCCCCCGCTACTTTCCTGAATACTGAAGTAGTTTCCTTACTACTTTCTTTAAATTCATTCTTGTCGTCACCCCAACACATTCTTCACAGTACTCTTTAAAGATAAATCTATTTGTGACATTTCACTGATCAAAGACTTCCAATGGATACTCATTCTAGTACAATAAAACATGAAATCTTTAATATGGTTAAATAGGACTCACAGGAATTGACCACTGTCTACAACTCTCTGCCTTCTAGTCCCCAAAACTCACATTCATAACTCAGTTACTCACGTTTATCATGCTCATCATTCTGCCACAGATATCCAAACAGACTGCTCTTTCTGACTATAGTATTTATCTATCCTTCTCTCACACATTTTCTAAAAACTGTACATACCCTTTGTATAGTTTCCTCAAAGATACATTTCCAAATGCCCTAAACTAAATTCGATATCCACTTTGGTGTACTCTTTTTACACTCTGAAACTTCTCTTTATAGTAATCTTTTTTTTTTTTTAAAGATCTTATTTATTTATTTGACAGAGATCACAAGTAGGCAGAGAGCCAGGCAGAGAGAGAGGAGGAAGCAGGCTCCCCACTGAGCAGAGAGCCCGATGGGGGGGCTCAATCCCAGGACCCTGGGATCATGACCTGAGCGAAGGCAGAGGCTTTAACTCACTGAGCCACCTAGGTGCCCCTCTTTATAGTAATCTTAACCATTATATTCATATAATAAATTGTGTAATTGTGTAATGAGGTTATTAAAATTTGTCTCTTCAGTTAATATGTGAGATTCATGAAAGAAAGAATCATATTTGTTACTTGCAGGCTGTATCTCCAATGCTGTTAAGAGAATGGGTAAGAGGCACATATTGGTCATTTAATGATAAACTGTTTTTATATCTAACTAAAAACATGACTGCTCCTCCTATCCATCTATAATGATTTGTCACTGTCCCTCATCAAAAATATCCTTTTTCATAAAAACAGTGGATTCCTTTCCTGTTCCTGACATTCTTTTGGAAAAAAAAAACCACAATCTTTGTAAGTTCCCTGAGGATCTCTAGAAAAACCTCTGCTTCACGAAATTCTACCAATGAATATGCCACCTGTCTTCCTGTGCTCTCTGCTTATGCAGCAAATGGACACTAACTGCCCACACAGCACCTCAAGTTCCAAACTGATGAACCAGGATTGGACGGAATGAGCTTGTAAGTTGTCCAACCTGTGAGCCCCATGATGACATGCACCATTTCTATTTTGGCTTGTCCTCAACATCTAGTATATGCCTTGGCATTTGATAAACACTCATTTTTAATCATTTTTAAAATTTTAAACAAAGTGATAAAGTGAGTGATGAAGTTCTCATTAATGCCTTGGCAACTGCACTCCTTGTTAGTTGGAAAGTCCATTCCTATAGGGCACTGGTCAGAACTCACTTCTCCAAAGTGGAATATATGACAGCATATTTAAACCACTCACTAAGAAAACCTGAAAAAAAATCCATCCCCTCCTTACTTGTGTTTAAGGGTCCATGAAAAAGGGGTAGCATTTCAAGTACATTTACTGTCCTAAAAAATGTACTTTTGCAAAAGGTAGAAGGCATAGAACCCTGTAAAGAGGATATCTGATACAATTCTTTTGGCACAGAGAATTCCTCCACATTATCTTTTCCTTGGACAAGAGCTCTCATCAGAAATTTACATTTATTTCCTTGATAGTATCTGGATTTTTCCTCAGTTATTTGTTCTGTTTGGCATTCAATTCTGGTTTCTCTATAAGATGATATCCTTCTTATTCTCCCTTTATTAACGTGTACCACAGCCCATGGGAAAACCCTCTCTGCAGCATTCCTCCAGTGCAGGCTCCTGGAACGCCACATCTCTGCAAGCACAAGTCAGACAACGTTAATTTATATGCCACCTCTTTCCACAAATGTATTGAAACTAGATTTACCAATTTTATGACTATTTTCATAGTGGTTAGATAAAATCATAGAAATAGCATAGGTTGAGTATAAGAATATGAAGAAAGAAAGAAGTGGGGAAAAATGCTAAAACCCTGAAAGGTTCGTCTGATGGCCAGAGTTGAAATTAAGTACTTGTCCAGCTAGCAATGATCTAAGTGCTCTAGAATTTCCCCCTCATATAAGAGAACACGCACTGAAAATTCATGAGCCAGACTAGGATGAGATGAAGGAGGAATCAGAGGACAACTGTCACTTGCTGAAATAGTTTGTCTGAAGAATCCACAGCACAGCAAAGGGCTGCTTCGATGAGAGTTGTTTTGGGAATGGAGCACTAATTTGGAATGTGGCATGTTCCCTCAGAAATGATGGGATTGGTACTGAAAGAGTCATAATAAGCAGCTCCTTGGGGAACATACAATTTATGAAAATGTTACATTCTGCATGTGTCTCCTAGCCCCATTCCTCATTAATCACCCTAACCTTCCTGTCACTGTGTGGTTAACAGCCACTGACTCTACATCACACACATTCATAAGAGAATGTCATGCCTTGTCTTATCAGTGTGATCCAAAAAAGTCTGAAAATTATGAAGATTCTATCAGGTTTAAAAAATTTTTTTTTCCAGAGTGTAGAAACATAATAGTTCTTTTGGTAACTGCTATCTGATAATTTAGATTTTCTTTGTTAAAATTTTAAAAAGTTATTATGATTATTATTATATAATATTAAACACCTCTATAATAATATCCAGGCCATAGAAAAAAGATTCGGTATTAGGAAAGAATAATGTTGTTTTTTGCCCTAATGAATAAAGTGTACTAGGTATTATTAATTCAGTTTTTATTCTATTATTTTTTTAAGTATACAATTATAAATACTGTTTCAGATTATATGTACTTTAAAGGCAAGAGGAATGTCAATACAAATACAATAAAAATGTTTAGAATAAATTTTAAAGGGGCCTTTTTTGGTATTCTGAGACTCAATTTCCAAAGTGGAAAGCAAGGGTGGGGGGGCGATCCCCTCACATCAACAAATAATTCGGCATGGCTGAGTTGGAGAACTCAACTCATTTCTTACACAAGCTACCCTGGGATAGCATCAGATTCCACAGGTAAAGGATTGGCCCCCCACCCCCTAGACACACACACACACACACACACACACACACACTTCAGATGCCAGTTTCAAGGCCTGCTTATCAACTGTACTTCCGATGCACTGGCTGTAAATCCTGGCCCAGGATCTCCTTGGGTTCAATTAACTTGCTAGAGTGGCTCATACAACTCAGAAAAACATTTTACTTACTAGACTACTAGTTCATTAGGAAAGGGTATAACCCAGGAAGAGCCACATGGAAGAGCTACACAGCACAAGGTGTGGACAAAGGGTACAAAAGGGGACAAAAGCTCCATGCCCTCTCCAGGGCACCTCGCTCACAGGTGCACCAACCTAGAAACTCTCCAAATCTGTTCTTTTGGGTTTTATAGAAGCTTCATTACATAAGCACCATCGATTAAATCACTGGCCATTGGCAAATGAACTCAATCTCCAGCTCCTTTCCTCTCCCCAGGGGTCAAGGGGTGGGAATGAAAATTCCAACCTTCTTTTTGTTTTTATTTTTTAAGATTTTATTTACTTATTTGAGAGAGAGGGAGACAGAGATAGCAACAGAGCTAACCAGAGAGATAATAGGAGTTGGGGGGGGAGGAAAAAAGGAGGCTCCCCACTGAGCAGGAAGCCCAACACAGGGCTCAATCCCAGGACCCCAAGATCATGACCTGAGCCAAAGGCAGACACTTTGCCACTGAGCCATCCAAGTACCCCTTAAATTCCAACCTTCTAATCACATGGTTGGTTCTCTTGGCAACCAGCCTCGGTCTTTAGGGGCTTTCCAAAGCTTACCCTATTAACATAACAAAGGACACTTTTTATCACTTTCCAAATTAAAAACTTCTATGGTTCTGGGAGCTGTGAGATAGGAACTGTGAACAACGACCAAATATGTATGAGCAATATATTTTGGCCATCTGAATGACTAAAGACACAACATCACAGGGCCAGAGTCAATAACTTATTTATCAAAATAGATCCCAAACTGGTTTGTTAAATCCAAATATAAGAAATATGGGGCACCTGGGTGGCTCAGTAGGTTGATCGTCCAAACTCTTGGTTTCAGCTCAGGTCTTGATCTCAGGGGTATGAGACTACGCCCCATGTCGGGCTCTGCAAAGAGTCTGCAAGCGATTCTCCCCTTCCTTTTGCCCTTCCCCATGCTCACATGTGTGCTCTCTCTCCTTCTCTCAAATAAATAAATCTGTAAAAAAATAATAAAAGAAGTAAACTATACCATTTGGCAGGTTTATTGCTTTTACTGACCACTCCCCACCATCCTTCCATTACCTCCTTGCCACATAATTAGATTGACTAGTTTTAAAAACAGATTAGCAGTTATCACAAGCTCACCTATCTACTATTCAAGACTTGAGGTCAGCTATAATATCAAGCAGTATTTGGACCTATTATCATTTTGAGTCTGGTTCTTCAAAGAATTAAATATGCGGGACTGATAGTAAAATATAGGTTGACTACTCTGGCTCCCAGTTAGGTATGTGGGTCTTTCTGTGTGTCTTTGTGTGTATGCATATGTGTGTACAGGTGGGTAGGAGAAGAAAGTTAAAGTTTAAAATATTCTGTAACTGAACTATGCAAATTAATTACCAAATATAAGACAGAGTTTTATTTTTTAGAAGATTTTGACAGCCTGACACATTAGAACACGGTTATATTCAGTTACACCTTAGAGCTCATGTTACAGGAAGTTCCATAGCTTGTTGGCTGAATCATCCAACTTAGAGAGCTCCTCGATCCCAGGAGTTGAGAATTTCTTTAAATGGGATCCCATCATTTATGCTGGTCCAGAAAAAACGTTTTTAACCTAAACCATACATTGCTTTGAAAGTGTGGGAATGGTAACTATTTTTTGAGCACAAGCATTTCATGTTTTAGATACCAAACTTCATAATCTCATTATCACATCCCTTTAGATGATTTGTATTTACCTGAGTAACAAAATGATTAAAATAGGATTCCTGTGTTAACTTACAGGGGTAATAAAAAATCAATTAATAAACGTGTTTATTTCTTTTTTTTTTTTAAGATTTTTTATTTATTTATTTGTCAGAGAGAGAGAGAGGGAGAGAGAGCGAGCACACGCAGACAGAACGGCAGGCAGAAGCAGAGGGAGAAGCAGGTTCCCCGACGAGCAAGGAGCCCGATGCGGGACTCGATCCCAGGACGCTGGGATCATGACCTGAGCCGAAGGCAGCTGCTTAACCAACTGAGCCACCCAGGCGTCCCTAAACGTGTTTATTTCTAAAGAATGTCTAAAGCAAGGGGAGAAAAGTATTAATTTGCTTCATTTCATTCACTTTGATTTTTTTCCTACCATCATGAATGAATCTGAAACATTGCTTAGTTAGTAATCCACAACAGCAAATGAAACCTCTGATCATTCTTAGGTTAATAATCACACTTACCATTCCAAATTAAGAACCAACAGAACTTAGCACAGAAGGCTGGCTCTGAAACAGACTGAATTTTTTTCTTAAAGGTTTAAGCAGTATATTAACATCTTCAGAAGCAACCCTTTAAAACTTCCTTGGATTTTTAAACTTTAAACTGCCATCATTCTTAAATGACTTATTTTAGCTGTTGTCTCAAATGACTTTGTGATGAGGGCTGGTGGCATGTACATTTGCCATTGTTTCCCATTACCTGCTTTTAAACAAAAGTCCTACATGTAAGGACTCCTTCAACTTAGAAGGCAAAACCTTTTCCCAGAAGTCAGATAACATCTCACCTTGCTGGAAGCTGGGATTGAAGCACTTACTTCTGAGCTTTAATTGGAAGCCAGTGGCATGAAGAAGAGAGAGTCACACAGAATCCATTCTGGGAGAGATCGTGACAGTGGCAGGTGCATCCTCTTTGCTCAGTGTTAAGAGTACAGCAGTTGATGACATAGCATCCAGAATCCAGAGGCAAATGTCATTGGAGGTATCAGAGGCACTCTTGGGATAGGCTGCGGGTATCTGAATCCAGCTGCAAGATCAGTCTTCGGGCCTCATCAAATTAGAAATTGTTTCTTGCTGATTAGCCTTAAATTCCAGCTCTCCAGTTCCCCAGGGGTTCCTGTTACCACCCACAGAATTCTTTTTATAACTTCTCTTTAAACTGCTTTTCTGTTCATATTAGGGACAGCTGATTGTTATCAATATTAAGAGCCCTGCCCAATATATCTGTGATTGAATAAGAGAGCAGGAATGAGAATAAAAGTACTTTATTAAAGATTTTACTAAGCTGTCTCCTGCTCATTCTTTTGGCATGACCCCAGAAAATGTTAAAATTTGTCTTGCAGACTAGGACTTGAGGCAAGGCCGCTCACACCTGTCAGCGACAGGTCCGGGGAGTCCATACACTTTACATAAGGGTTGAAGAGAAAAATAACTCAGTGCCTCTGTAACCTTTAACTGAGAACACATTCTTTCAACTCTATCCCTTATTCTATCTTACTTCTGCTTGTTGAATAATGAAAAATAAATTCTACAAAATTATAAAATTTAAATAGATTTTACTATGAAAATATTAGAACTGTAAGGAGCATCTAGTTTAGAAACACACACACACACACACACACACACACACACAAGCTCCAAGGAGGCCCTTTTATTGATATTTATGTAAATAAAGAGATTAGAATTAAGCACACCCTTGTGACCTTTAATACTCAAGGCTACTCCCATCAGAATCCCTAAAGTATTACAATATAAAGAAATCACAGGACTCTAGATCCAGTTAAAATAATAAAAACTAGTATAGTTTAATCAAGGGATTATTAAAAATCTATGAAATCTGGGAAATGTTCCACAGTCCAACTAAAATGTCTGTCTGAAACATTGACTGGAAGTATAATATGCTCAACTAGCATGCAAATGGGTCCCACACAGATTTGGCTAAAGCATTTGGTGAGCATATTCTCAGAATACAATCCCTGAAAACCTTTGTTCTTGGGCTCTGTCATAAGCAAAAGACATTTTTGGGGATAACAATAAGACAAATGTCTTCAGGAGTGAGGCAGGTAACTTAACTGGCGGTACCAGTATACTTACTTTGAGTGTTTAAATCAAAGAATGTCCCAGCATTGGTCTAGAAACTTAGTTTCAGTGTCCTCAAATTTTAAGTGAGAATTCTAACAGTGCCCACCTATCAGAGTTACCTCTTGTGGAGTAACAAATTACTCCAAAACTTAGTGGCTTAAGGCAACATTTATTATCTCTCAGTTCCTGTGGAAGGGGAATGTGGCTGTGGCTTAGCTGGATCCTCTATTCTCTGGCTCACAGTCTCTTTTTCTCTCAAGGCCTCTATCAAGGTAACGGCTGAGATGTTTGACTGCAGAAGCATCTGCTTCTGAGGTCACTTGGTTGTTGGTAGAACTCCATTTCTCTGGGTTACTGGACTGAGAGCCTCAGTTTCTCCCTGCTGGTCAGAGGCTGCCCTCTTATCAGCCACACAGGAAGACCCCTGCTCAGGACAGCTCACAACATGTAGCTGGCTTCTCTCAAACAGGTGAGTCAGAGCAAGGGAACAAGAAAGATATCCCAGTTTCATGCCGCCTAATCTTAGGACAAATATTCCATCAATTGCGCTTTGTTCTCATTGTTGTAACTGAGTTCCTAGATCTAACCAACACTCAAGGGTTGGGCATTACACAAGAATGTATCAAGAGGTGGAAATGACTGGGGGTTATCTTAGATATTACTTATCATACTGCCTTATAGAACTTGTTGGAAATTCAATGAGCCAATACAGTGTATGTAAAGTGCTTAGAACAGTACTTGGATATAGTAGCATTATGCAATAGGGCAAATTAGATCCTCTTGGAACTCAAGAATTCATGTACCACTCAAAGATACTGATGTTCATATACTATTTTAAAAACACGCTTTTCAATGAAATATATTCATATGATTTTTCGATACTGGAGGTGTGAGTTTATGATGGCTGCCCAAGGCAATAAAACTTTTTAGTGACACAAATATCATACTTCTTAAATTCTATAATAGTATCTTTAGGGTTTTGAACTTTTTATTTTGAAAGGATTTAAAATTTTCAGATACATTGCAGAAATAGTAAAAGAAATCCAACTCATGATAATAATGAATCCATGTCATTATACATTTGTCCAAACCTATAGAATCAACAAGAGTGAACCACAATGTAAACTATGGATTTTGGCAATTATGGTGTATCAATGAAGGTTCATCAATTGTAACAAAAGTCCTGTTTTGGTGAGGGATGTTGATAATGGGTGGTAGGTGGAGGCTATGCACGTGTGGACACAGGGAATATGAAAAATTTCTGTATCTTCCTTCCTTCTAAGCTGTGAACTTAAAACTACTCTAAAAAATACAGTTAAACGAGAAGAATCTCAGTATACATTTCACCTGAATTCACCTTCCGCTTTATTATTTACTCTCCTTGTATTTTTTATATATAAAAATATACCTGTCTATATAAATATATGGCTCATATATATTATTTAATACATTTTTATCTACCACTTAATGAATTTAAAACATAATGATCCCATCTTTTCCTTGTACTTCAGTTTGCAAAAACTAAAAATAACAACTTTTCCTACATAACCAAATTATAACCATCAGAATCACAAAACTAACACTGAAGCATTAAATCATCATCCAATTCATAGAAACCACTCAATTCTGCTAATGATCCCAAGTAAGGTTTTTTACATACCCAGGATCACATGTTGAATTTAGCTGTCATATTTCTTTAGTCTACTTAAAATTGGAACAGCTTTTCATTGTTTCCTTGTCTTTCATGACTTTGACATTTTTATTGAATACAGGTCAGTAATTTTATAGAAAGGCTCTCATTTGGGGTCCTTCTGATTTTCCTCATGAATAGATTGTTCCTTTTTTTTTTTAATTCAATGATACATTGTTTTCTTCTCAGTCTATCATACCACAGGTACACAATGTTGCTAACCCTCATTACTGATGATGTTAAATTTTATCACTTGCTTAAGCTCATACCTGCTAATTTTCTTCACTGAAAAGCTAATAAATGATACTTTATATTCAGTAATCAGTGAGTAATCATTTTATGTGGAGATGCTATAAGGTAGAGCTTCCTTTCTACTGAATTTATTATATAAATACGGGTTCGGGGTTTCCTAATGTGCTTAAAGTGTTTAAAATTGAGAACTGTTTTATTTTTATTTTCAATTTGCTCCAGTTACCATGTGCATACGTCCCCGTTATTCTTTGAGTACTTCTTACTTTCTGGTACAAAATACGTTCTAAGGTTACATTGTATTTTCCCTACACCAGCAATGGAGTCAGACATTTCTCCAGTGAACTGTAGTAACTTTCCAGCAGAATGGGATTTAGAAACAAAAGGGTGAGGTCTCCAAATGCAAGTGCACATACTTCAGAGGTACTCAAAGCAACCATCAGAATGTGGGGGAATACTATTAGACCTTATATCTATTTAGGCCTTTTATTTATTTTAGCTATTCTTTAAGAACTTCTACTTTTGGTGTATTTTTTCTAATATATTTATTATATTAGTAGTACAATGATGCATGCATACAAGGAACAAGCAAAACATATATTAGGGTATATGCTAAAAAATTAACTGATTTAAATTCTTAACCAAAGAATTTTATAGAATGGTGCCTTCGAGATCAGCAGAGAGGCTTTCACCTTGAAAAAAAAAAAAATTAAGCATGATGTAATCCAACAGAGTAACAGGATAATTTCATTCTGAGTTAAGAGCTAACAAGCATTGTCTCCTAATGTGTCTATTGGAAAAATCTGAAACTTCTAGATCTGCACTGTTCAGTAAGTAGCCATTAACTACACATGCATATGGGCTACGATACTGTCAAAACAGAAGAAGGAAACATTAAAAAATTTGCCTCTATTGGAATTCGCATCATCACTGACTCCTTCTTTAAAACCAAGACCAGAGGGGGGTGCCTGGGTGGCTCAGAGGGTTAAACCTCTGCCTTCAGCTCAGGTCATAGTGCCAGGGTCCTGGGATGGAGTCCCACACTGGGCTCTCTGCTCAACGGGAGCCTGCTTCTTTCTCTCCCTCTGCCTGTCATTTCCTCTGTTTGTACTCTCTCTCTCTGGCAAATAAATAAATAAAATCTTTTAAAAAATAAAATAAAATAAAAATAAAAATAAGACCAGAGGAATAGCTACTATCTCACAGTCTAAACCAACTATTAATTATGATCCTATCCTACATAAATTCTGATAACCTTTCCTAACATAATCCCTAACTGCATATTTTATAGAAGGTAAAGAAGGTAATTGAGGACCTCTATTTTGAGGTCCTTACATAAGAACACTATTTCAACAATTCTCTAGAAAGATTCACAGGGTTCGAATTCAGCTGCATTCACAGCTATAGTTTATTGCAGCTGTCTGCAAGGGAAAAAGACACATTAGGTGGAATCTAGAGGAAATCATTCACAGGTTTCCTACATTCACCTTACTCCAGCAACAAAATATAACAGTACTCGTTCAGTGTTCCTGCTCAGTAAGGCCACTTAAAACTCCAAGGTTTTTACTTTGGACTGGTAACACAGATACACTCTGCTTTTGTGATCAACCACAATCATTAAAATCCCAGACTCTCAGAAGGAAAGTAAGAGCTCACCATTGATCAGACGGTTTGTATACAGTCTAGGCAAGCTAGACCACAGAATTCACTGTCCCAGGCACACAGAACGACTTATTATACGAAGACCATTTCAAAAGCCAGCCAAGGATCACCCAGAAAGGCGCTCTTCTAATAATCAGCCCTTCCAAGTTAACTTTTTACTGCACACATGCTAAAGTACTAATTGTTACAAAAAACACCCAGCCCCTTACCATTATGCTCTCACAAATCTGTAGTATACTATATATGAAAACACAACAAAATCATCAGGTTATTAATAGTTACATGATATTGACCTCCAATTTTCCTAAGGAAAAGCCTTCAAAATTAATGTTCTGTAGAGAACAATAAAACAGATACATCCTTCAGGAAAACTTATCATGGCCAAATATAAGAATATAAAATAACTCATGATCATACAACTCAATAGCAGTACAACAACAACCCATAATCCCATTAAAAAGTGGACACAGGATATGAATAGGTATTTTTCCAAATAAGACATGTTTTTCCAAAAAAGGCTAACAGATACATGAAAAAGTGCTTAAAATCACTAATCATCAGGGAAATGCAAATCAAACCCAAATGAGATTATCACCTCATACCTGTTATGATGGCTATTATCAAAAAGATAAGAAATGACAAGTGTTGAGAATACAAAGTAAAGGAAACCCTTGTTTACTGTTGGTGGGAATGCAAACTGGGGCAGTCACAGTGGAAAACAGCGTGCGCAGTCACTGTGGAAAACAGCATGGAACCACCCTATGACTTAGCAATTTTACATCTGGGTATTCATCCATAGGAAACAAAAACACTAACTCAAAAAGGTATCTGTACCCCATGTTCCCTGTAGCATTATTGAAAATAGCCAAGAAAGGAAAAAACCCAAGTCTCCATGAGAGGAATATGAACTATTCTGTATGACCAGTCCTGAGAGCGAGAAATATATATTTGTCATCAGTTATATTTTTTCCAAAGAATAATATGCATTCATAATTTCATAACAATGCTTATACCTATATGAAACATAAAAAATAACTCAAGAATATGAAAAACAATCAGGGAATTATAAAGTTAACCTTGAACTGCCCTCTTCAGAAGTTAATGATTTCTTCTGATGAGTATTTCTAACATAAGTAATCATATTATATGTAATATGTTTTAAATTCATTTGGTAAATGTAATGATTGAGTCATAGTTTTAGTTTGTGTGCCACATTTTTCTAAAATACACTGACCTCCTTTTAAATTCTTCTTCATTTCTAATTCCCAACATAATTCTGTAAACTGAGGTATGACATGTTGTTTGGGTTCAAAAAATTAAAATGCAAAAAAAAAAAAATTAGTCTGCAGTTGCTAAGCAGAGAATTAAAGTATTCTTCAGGAGGAGACAATAAGAAACTTAAAAGATCAGTTATGTCTGCAGGGGGTAAATTGTCCTTGAGAGAAATAAAGGAAGCATAAAGAGGAATTTATAATATATCTCTGGGGCTCAACAATATTAATTTGTCTTAACCATCTTTGAAGTCCTGACCACAGTGATACTTTCCTAGGTGCATTTTAATTAGCATGATACTGTCTCAATAAGCTACCCAGAATTCAGCAGAGAACAAACCATTATCTCAAAAGCATTTGTCATGGAATATATTAAAATCTCAAATTAATAAATTAGTGCCCATAAGAGAACAGAAAGTCTAGTATTTGAAAAAAACGAGAAAATTATTTCAATGGTAGTTCACTATAACCTCAATGATTTTCAATATACATATTTGTAAAAAAAAAAAAAAGCATTGAGAAGAAGTGGAGGAAGTATTTTCCCATCAAAGTCTTAACTGTTGAGATTTTTATATCAATAGAAGGTGTTCAACAAGCTGGGTGTTGTGTCTTTCACCCCCCAAAGTCCCACCTTTTTCATCATTTTAAGTACTGAATCATCCACACTTGTGGATAAGCCATCTGCTAGAAGCAATAATTTTAGGAACAATGTCCCAAAACAGCTTCCCATACATAGCTGCTGGCAGCTCTGGCATTTGGGAGCATAATCCTTATAAATTGAAATCTACCCTCATAGGTACAGGTTTCCAGATCCTCAAAGCATCATGAGTTTCTTTATACTTGTGATGGAGGTCAAGTTAAAGAAAAGGACATTTAAGCTGATTTTTTTTCTCAATTGTGTCATTAAGTTTCAAAGTCCAAATAACCAAGAATATGCTGAAATTCTTAATAAAAACCCAACATTAATCCTTTGGAAACTATTAACATCCATGATTCATAAGAAGCTGAATGCGCCTGCATTTCCTAAATCATAGATGAGTAATCCATCTTCTCTATGCTTACATTTTGTGTTTCAGCTTGATTTTCAAACCTCCTCTCTTGCAATGCACATTTAAAATACTTGATAAGCCCTTAACACTGGGTGCCTTCTCAAAAGAGCATTGTACAGGGTGGGAAAAATACCCTAGAGTAAAACATTTTGAATACGTATTCTCTCACAGATATCAGAAAAGTCACGGAAGTTTTATAAAATAAAAGGAGTGTCCTAAATGATTTATCAGATACATTTAATATTAAAGATATTATGATTTAATTCCTTACCTGTACTCTTTAATTATCATATTTATCTTGTCAAATGAGATAATTCAAAGATCTAAAGCCAAATGATTGGTAATCTTCACAAAGTTAACATCTGACCATTAGATTTAGATATCTAAAATTCACTATATTTTGTGAGATAAACCAAGCAGAGCAATATAGTCTATCTAAATGCTTTGGGCAGAAATTTGCAAAAAGAATAGGAATACTCTGACCCAGGACTAAACTAAACTCATGTGTCATAGACTTTTAAATAAAACTTCTTCATTTAAAGGGGTAAGAGATGCATGTCATGAAACTGATTATCTATAAGCAAGGTGTGCCTATGGTCAACATAGCCATTTATTCAGAATATTTCAATTGTTTGCTTAAAAATTATTGAAAATATCCATTTACAAGGAAAGAATACTCAAGGATAGTGAGATTTCCTTTGATCCTCTTAGTTTTTGTCTATTAGCTGAATTTTTTTCCTTTAATCATAATACAAGTAATCTAAAATAGTTTTACATGGCTATAAAATAATTTTAATGATCATGACCAAAGAATTCTTCTGCATATATTCATTTTATGTTTTGACATCCTTACAGTAAGAGCAAGTTACACTGATAAGTAATGTGACAACTTGTATAGGAAAAAGGTTTAGAAGGCCTAAAGCTACCATTCTGAATGCAATCGTAAGAGAGCTTTATCTGATTTTTTTCAAATTATGAATTAACTCTATAGTCAAGGATATTTTATCAATTCTTTATACTACAGAGATAGGAAGATAATCTGCATCTAATAAAACAGAAATTTTCTATAATTGGGGATTTCTTAAATGTTTACTTTTCTTAGAATAACATTAAACAGTCCAATTTATGTATTACACATAATTTTTCTTTTCAAGAATAACCTTTAGTCTAATAATTTGTATATGTAAACACATATTCTATTTTCATGGTTTTTGCCTTCTCTTTGCATTTTTATTAGCTACTAATAAATTATATACAATTAAATATCTAGAAAATCTAAACAGATAATGAAATCTTTTACATAATTTTGATAGAAGAAATCCTTTTCTTCTAATATTCCTATTCTATTATATCAGGAAATTTTGGAAGGACTGGAAAGAATAGCTTTCAACCTCTCTCCTCTTCCTCATTCACTTATGATACTGGAAAGACTTAGCTATTTATTTTAGGGAAAAAACTGAGCATGTATGGCTTAACCTTTACTCTTTCTTTGAGAGAATCTGTACTCAGGACATAGAATATGCGCACTCCATGCTCCCCTATTTGGTCTGTGAGAGACCCTTCATCTGCAAGGTGAAGGGAATGCAGGATGGAGTGGTTAATTTCATTTACACATGAATAATAAAAAAGAAACTGTGGCCTAATAAAGCAGATATGTTACTTTCTATTTACATTACTTGCCTAATTTCTCTGTTAGTTTGGACCTCAGAAAAGAAAGATTTGCAAATCACCAAGATTCATCCAAAAAAAGTAAAGTAAAAATCGCTAAGAAGATATGAATAAGATAGACCTTGATACTATTAAGAATGGAATTACATTTTCAGAAAGAAGTATAATTGACTAAATTTAGGCACAATAAATCAGTTACCTCAAAAAAGGTCAATTCCCTTTGAAAATAATCATTACATTATTATCATTATCATTTAGAGAACATTTTTTTGAGAACTTAAAAATGCCCTCCATATGCTGTTAATTAAGTTATTAATCTTTACAACATATTTATGAGGTAATAGTGAATGCTGAAGAAAAATTGGGAGTTTAAAACATTTAAAAATGGGAAAAAAAACTTACTTAAACTAAAAATTATTGGTTCTTACTATGTGCCTAACCATGTACATATTTTCATATATGTATTTCATTTTTCTACTTTTTTTTTAAAAACATTTTTTTTAAAGATTTTCTTTATTATTTATTTGACAGACAGAGATCACAAGTAGGCAGAGAGGTAGGCAGAGAGGCAGGCAGAAAGAGAGGAAGGGAAGCAGGCTCCCTGCCGAGCAGAGAGCCCCATGCGGGACTCGATCCCAGGACCCTGGGACCATGACCTGAGCTGAAGGCAGAGGCTTTAACCCACTGAGCCACCCAGGTGCCCCACATTTTTCTAATTTTTTATTTAAAAAGATACAACCATAAATATTATCTGAGAGAAACTTAGGAAAACTGATAACATCATTCTAAGGATACTCTGAAACCAATAACTCTTACAACTTTTAAAGCTGTAGTTGGAAATAAAAAGGCAAAGCTGATATGACCTTCTAAACAAAGAAAATTCCAAAAATATTCATATGAAAAATTTCACACAATTTCTGCTCTTTATTCTGGAAACCTAAAAACAATCCAATAAAATTACATCCACAATTTATACATGTAGCTCTGGAGAATTTGAAATCACTCAATAAAGCTTATTTGTAATAAACATTAAGATACTAATAACTTTCATATGGTGGCTAGCCTTCCAATATGGCCTTCCGATTGACCACATCTCCTAGTGATCATGCCTTGGAGTAGTATTCCTTCCTAAAATCAAGACTTAGCCTTGGCCAACAGATCACAGTGAAGCTAGATCATTAGAAGACACACAATTTCTAACTGGGTCACTTGGAACACTTGCTGTGATGCAGCCTTTAGGATCCCAACCGTTAATTCTGTGCAAACTCAGGTGACAGATCACAGTCTACAGTCCAACAGAATCATTTCAGTCTATAGTACATGCTGAGATCAGAGCCAAGAACCCATACTAGCTATGTGTGTGATGCATCTTGGGACAGTCAGCTTAACTAAGCCTACCGTGTCCCCAACTGTTATTTAATGGCAACTGCATAAGAGAACACAAGTGCTTACTTAGCTGAACCTAGTCAAGCAACACAGTCATGACAGATAATTACTTCCTTAAAACTGTTTTTAGTAGTTAAGGTTTCAGATGATTTGTTATGAAGCAGAAATAAGGGGAAGAGAAATTGGTACCTAGAATGGGGTTGTGGAGGCTTGAAGGGTATCAAGAAGATTATTAATGAAAGAGGCAAGGACAGTAAGAAAATTTTTCTTGGAATCTGGAGGAAAGATGACTTCTATTATAAAACAGTTAAAAGTTTAGTAAAAGTGTTGCCTATGATAACAAGGAAAACAAAATGTACTAAATAAACTGGTACGTTTTGCCAAGATTTCCACTTGCTTTCAAGTACCACCGGGTTTTCTGTAACTGTATATGATAAGGTATGGATAGAGAGGAATAAACAAAACATAAATTGTTCCAATTTCAAGCAAAATTTAGGAGAAATAAAAATAAGTCTGGAGTTTCTGAATTTTTTTTAAAGGTTTATTTATTTATTTTGGAGTTTCTGAATTTTTTAAAAAGGCATCATATTCTCCTGGGCTCTCTAAATGGAAAAAGAAGTTCTCAGAGTAAGAAATGTCATGGGGCTATGGACCATTTTAACAGCATGGCTGCAGAAGGATTTATCAAGACTTTAAAAAGATTTGGGAGACTGGGTGGTTCAGTTGATTAAGCAACTCCTTCGGCTCAGGTCATAATCCCAGAATGCTGGGATGGAGTCCCACATCAGGCTCCCAGCTCCATGAGGAGTCTGCTTCCCCCTCTGACCTTCTCTCCTCTCACACTCTCACATTCTCTCTCTCCATCAAATAAATAAATAAATAAATAAAATCTTAAAAAAAAAAAACTTTAAAAAGATTTAATGGCCATCCCACAGACCCTCTCAGGTAGTCATAAATGCTTCTAATACACACGCACACCCAGAGTTTGGAAAATTATGGAGCCATAAAAAAGTTAATCTTGCCATTTGCAATAATATGGAGGATATTATAATAAGGAAAATAAGCAAGACACAGAAAGAGACATACTGTATGATCTCACCTATATGTGTAATTTAAAGTAGCCAAATTCATAAGAAGTGGCATGTAGGATGATGGTTGTCATGGTTAGAGGGTGGGGGAAATGGAGTGAAGTTGGTCAAAGACACTTCTGGAAATCTGAAGCACAGCATGGTAACAAAGTTAACAATAATGCATTGTATACTTGTAATTTACTAGCAGGATAGATCTTAAATCTTCTCAACACACACACAATGGTAACTGGAGAGGTAATAGACATGTCAATTAGCCTGACTCTTGTGATCATTTCACAGTGTATGCATATATCAAAATACCAAGTTGTATATCTTAAAAATATATGACTTTTATGTCAGTTATATCTTTAAAAAGCTTTAAAAAAAAGGAGTGGGCTGAATGTGTTTCCTCTGTAACAGCCTAACAGCCTTCATTATCCCCATTCTCCCTGTAAAGCTGGGCCAGCTAATCAGTGGCACAACTCATAAGCAAGTTATCTCTGTACCTGTATTGAATTAACTTTTTTAGGAAAACAGGAAAAAATATTTCTAAGAATTTTTAAAGAATTGCTCCAACACTCTGACAAGGAAAGGCTCTGTCTTAAAGAGATTGTTAGCCATGGCTTTTGTCTGAGTAAATCTATGATAGTCACAAGAAAATCACAAAGGTTTTAAGTATTTGAGGAAATATTGTTAATTTCCATCAAAATGGAAAGATATAATTAAAAACGAAATAAATCCTTTAGTCCCTGAACCATTTATAGAAAGGAATCAGGCTGAGAAAGCTACAAAGCCACCAATGTCTTGTAAAAAAGAAAGGTTGATTGAGAAAGTGTAGTCAAGAGTCCAGACAGCAAAATTAAGAGCCTACATATATATGATAACCACCTAAGAGCCATAAAGAATAACTTCCAGGAAACAGTACTGAGATATAACCAAGGAAATGGTATCATGTCTGGCTAAATTTGAGAATTGCTATGCACAGTTTATTTGCTCTGTGCTCTCATCTCTACCACTCTTAAGAAACAATATCCTTTATATCACCATTGTTTGCTAGGGTATGTCTTTTCATTGAGATGAATTCAGATTGAGAGAAATACTATTCTAGAAATAACATGCCAGAAACCATCTGCATTTGGCTGAATAATGTCTCTCAAGGATGACTATGCCCTAATCCCCAGAACCTGTGGGTACATTACCTTACATGGCAAAAGCAATTTCACAAATAAGCGTAAGAATTTTGACACAGAGAAATGATCTTTATATCAGATTGGGCCCAAAGTAATCACAAGGGCTCTGAAAGTCAGAGAAAAGAGAAGACATATGCTGCTGACTTAAAAGATGGAGCAAGGAACCCATAAGCCAAGGAATGTAGGTGGTCTCTAGAAGCTGGAAAAGACAAGGAAACAAATTCTCCCTTAAAGCCTTGAGGATGCATATAGCCCTTCCAACACCTTGTTTATTGATTTCTGACCATCATTACCATAAGAAAATTACTTATATTGTTTTAAACCACTAAATGTGTAATAATTTGTTACAGCAGCAATAGGAAACAATTTCTGGTATTTGTGCCTTTGTGTAGTCCATTCTTCTTGGGTCTGTCCTGGTTATGACTCATTTTGACCAAGAGAATGCAGTGGAGGCAACCTGTGTGAATTTTATAAGAAGTTTTATAGCTTCTTCTTGGGTCTCTTGGGATGCTCACTCTTGGGATGATTTCTCTCAGAACCCAACCCATGCTGTGAGGAACCTAAGTCAGGTAGAGAGGCCATGTAGGTACTCTGGTTAACATGCATATTTGATGTTATCCATCAAATGTAAGCCATATAAGTGAGCCATCATGCACGGCCAGATTAATCAAGCCTCTAATCTATCCACAAGCACCTGAAAGAGACTAAATGAGAACTTACCAATTAAGTTCAGGTTACACATATAACTTTGAGATATAATAATGAATTATATTAAATTACCAAATTTAGGATTGGTTAATTACATAACCACATATAACCAGAACATTTCATTGTATTATAAGACTTTAATAAATCAATCACAATTTACAGAAAATTAATATTAAGCTTTTTGTTCCTTTATAAAGAAGCAAGGTATCAAATACTACGTGGTTAAAGTTTTACCTAAGATATTACAAAAATTAGAGGTAACAGGAGAGAAAGCCATTCTTTCCTTATTTCATTAGTTAACACCTAAACTTAAAAACTTATATAGAGGTATACATAAAGGTATATGAGGAAATAAAGGAGGCATACCTACTCAAGATGAACTTTCAGAAGAAATAATTCTTAAAATAAAACAGAAAATTTGAATTAAACCTAGATTATGCAGAGAGTAATGGTTGTATAGATCTACTACGAAAGATGAAAGAAATAGTACATACTTGAACAGAGACTGAATGAGAAAGAAAATAAATATTAAAAAATTACATAGAATGCAGAACTGGTGGAAAATAAGAGAGTTAAAAGATTAAGATGTTCTAACATGCATATAATTAGATAATGAAACAGAATCATTATTTGTAGATACAGTGAATCGGAAACTCCAGAATTAATAAAATACCTAAATATCCTTACTTTTGAAATGCAAGCAATCAAGCAAGTTTGAATAAACAGCATATACGAAGAAACAACACAATATCACTATGAAACAACAAAAATAAAGAGGAAATCTTAAAAGGATCCAGAGAGAAAAACGGACTTCTTAATGGATTGAGAAATACACTGAGAATAGATTTCTCAACAGTCAAGATGTAAACTTCAGATAGCTGAAAAATAAAAGTGCAGAGAGAAAATAACTGCAACACTAGAATTTTATGTCCAGTCAAGTCTTAAAAAGCAAAATCAAAGCCATTTCAGACAAATAAAACCGGAAGGAGTCTATCGCCAGTTAAATCCCACTACAGAACTTCTAAAAGATGTATTCTGAGAAGAACACTGAAACCAGAAGGAAAGACTAAGATACAGTAAGAAATTATGAACAAAGATATTGGTATGCATGTAGCTAAATATGAACCAATAAGTACATGAAATTAATAATAATTATAATAATAAATGTGGCAGAATAAAAATAAATCATGGTTGAATTAACATGCTGAACAAAATGCTATGTAAAAAGAAAAGGGAAAGATAAGAATAAGAGAAAAGTGGAATTTTAAAAAAATAGTTTATTCAATCCAAAGGAAGATAGAAAATAAGAAAGAGAAAGCATAAAGGACAGAAATAAAGATCTATTATCACTGAAATAAATTCTAATGTACTAACCTTCCTAGCTAACAGAGATTAGTTTAACAGAAAATAAATAAATAAAATTACAGTAGTCCCTTCTTATCTATGAGGGATACATTTCAAGACCACCACTGGATACCTGAAAGTGTGACGAGTACTGAACCATAGACATACTATGTTTTTTACTACACATACATACCAATGATAAAGTTTAACTTAAAAATTAGGCACAGTAAGAGATTAACAATAACCACTAACAATAACCACTAACCATAATATAAAGATTATGAGAATATGCTTTCTCTCTCAAAATATCTTATTGTACTGTAGTCACCCTTTTTCTTCTGTGATAATGTCTCCATGACGAAATGAAGTGAAGTGAATGGTGTAGGCATTATGCCGCAGCCTTAGGCTACCACTGACCTTCTAATGAATTGTCAGGAGAATCACCTGCTTCCACCAAAACACAGAAAGCAAAGCCATGGATGGGTGGCAGGGAATGGGAATTACTATAGATGAAAATACACTTTCCATGAGATACCAGAGTTGACAGCTGACAGAACCTGGATCTATCTTGTCAATGGCAGGCCCTGCTGGGGAAATAGTGTGTTACTGATACAAGGGATGGAGACACTGGCTGGGTGAATTTGTGAATTCTAAATCTCTCTTTTTTAATTTTTTTTTAAAAGATTTTATTTATTTTATTTGACAGATAGAGATCACAAGTAGGCAGAGAGGCAGGCAGAGAGAGAGAGAAGAGGAAGCAGGCTCCCTGCCGAGCAGAGAGCCCGATGCAGGGCTCGATCCCAGGACCCTGGGATCATGACCTGAGCCGAAGGCAGAGGCTTTAACCCACTGAGCCACCCAGGTGCCCCAAGAAATAGACTTTTATATACATACAATGGCATATTATTCAGCCATAAAAAAGAACAAAATCTTGCCATTGGCAACAACATGGATGGAGCCAGAGAGTATCATGCTAAGGGAAATAAGTCAGTCAGAGAAAGACAGAGATACCTCATGATTTCACTCGTATGTGGAATTTAAGAAACATAAAAATAAAATAAAGGGAAAAAAAGAAAGACAAAACAAGAAATAGCCTTTCTTAAAAAAAGATTTTATTTACTTATTTGACACAGAGAGAGAGCGATCACAAGTAGGCAGAGAGGCAGGCAGAGAGAGAGGGGGAAGCAGGCTCCCCGCTGAGCAGAGAGCCCGATACGGGACTCAATCCCAGGACCCTGGGATCATGACCTGAGCCGAAGGCAGAGGCTTTAACCCACTGAGCCACCCAGGCGCCCCTGAATTCTAAATCTCTTAATTTCCCTGGCCTGTTGGGCCAGAATTCCATGTCTTCCAGCACTGTTTTATGTCTAGTTCAACTTTCATTCTCAAAGCATTCATTCTTTGTAAACACGTGAGAGTTTTAGCCTAAGCATATTAGACAGCTCATCCCGAGCCAAGGTCTTTCAGAAGTCCCCTACGGAGACTACTGGCCATATGCACAGCTTCTTCCTCTACCTTGCCCCATTCCACAGATTCCAGCTTGCCTCTAGTGCCCTGGATTGCCATGTCTGTGTCCTCAGCTCAGTGGAGTGGCTGTGATCTGCTTGGGTTCCAGCTTGCTGATCCATGGTCAAGATACTGTCCTCAGGGAAAAAGCTATGGTCACTATGGGGCTCACTACATGAGTTCCCCTTCTCTCACAGATTGCATTCACAGGGTGTCGTTCAAAACCTGGAACCTGGGGACTCATATACTGTATCAGTTTTATGGTTCTTCCATTTGAAAATTCCATTTTCCATTTTGATATATATAAAATGAATGTACAATTAGCCCTTCCTAAACTCTTATTTCTAATAGTTCCCTTGTTGAATTCCATAAGTTTCCTGGGCAAGCAATTATATAATATGCAAACAATAATAATCTCTTTTCTTCCAATTCTTAGGTCTTATTTCTTTGTCCTGGATATTGAAATAATTAAAATTTCAGAACACTGCTTAATAGATATGACCAGTAAAAGCATATTTGTTTTTCTCCTGATTTTAATTAAGATGACTCTAATTTTTCACTGTTGAGTATGATGCTCATTCTTATTTTGATATAAATATTATAATCACATTTTTTTTAAAGATTATGTATTTATTTATTTGACACACACAGAGAGAGACACAGCGAGAGAGGGAACACAAGCAGGGGGAGTGGGAGAGAGAGAAGCAGGCTTCCCACTGAGCGGAGAGCCCGACATGGGGCTTGATCCCAGGACCCTGGGATCATGACCCGAGCCCAAGGCAGACGCTTAACGACTGAGCCACCCAGGAGCCCCTATAATCACATTTTTATGCCTACTTTGTAGAGTATGTGTTTAACTTTTATTCCTACATACCAAAAGGGATGTTGAATTTCACCTTATCCCATATTTTGAACAGTAAGATAATCAAATCGATTTGATTTATAGAAAGTTAATAAAGTTTTCAATATGCTTATTGAATCTTCCTTACTTGCTGTTTGTACTGGCATCACCATCCAGCGAACACTCAAAACATGTTAATAATAATGATAATCACTTGGAAGTAGTAAATCTTTTCCATAGCCCAAACATTCTTCCAAGTATTTTCACACTCATGTTGTCTATTTCTACAACATTCCCAAGCATTTAGGACTATTATACTTCCTACTTTAGATTGGAGCAAACCAAAGCTCAAGTCGCTAAGAATCTTGCCCAACCTCACTCACTTGGCAAAGAGTACAGGTGAAATTTCAGTTAATCACATTATTCTATAACTTGAGTTCTTTAAAATCACATTCTATTTTTAACTTTCATTGCCCAAGTATCAGAAAGCTAAGCTATCACTCTTGGAGTGGCCAGGTGCATCTTTCTGCAAATGTTTCCCACTATGTCTTAGAAGGTATCTCACATGTATCCTCCAACACCCCTGGCATCACCACACTTAATATGCAATATCTACGCTATTCTTTTTTTCTTTCTCATTTCTATCTCTTGTTAGCAAAACCATTAGAAAAAAACAGATGTTAGTTAAACCTAGCAGAATGAACATATGTGTGTATCTGTACTCTCCCTGCATGGGAGATGTCAACACATTTTTGGAAGCTGATGGAAAGGTAGTAACTGATGGAGCAAACTAGAAAAAAAAGTAGAAATTTAAGTAACTGTGGTAAGTGGCAGTCAGGTGTGTGTGTTTGTTTGTGTTTGTGTGTGGGGGGGGCAGTGAAGAAAGAAGTTGAATAGAAGCCAAAAGCCAGAATTACTGCAGAAAACCCCAGAAAGACTTAGAGGCTTAAGAACTGTAAAACTTTCTAGAGTTTATGACCCTAGAAAAGTCCAAGAATTGAAATAATTGTTTTTCCTTTAGACTTCCTTCTGTTGTTTGCAAACTGAAATAATTGTTTTTGCTCACAAACCATTTTCCTGTACTTGCTTCCTCTTGTCGCCCGGTACATTCTTTCACTGGCCTTTTCCCACTGTTGTAATGACAACGTAAGCACCTTATACATCATATCTGCGTTAGGAGTTAAGGTAAAAAAGTGGCTTCATGGTCTATTTTCTCTCTGCAATATTGTTCTGCTTCTACCTAGGCAAAATAGAATAAAAATTCAAATAAGTATGTTTAGTTTACCTAGCTTATTAAGAAATTATTTTCATGAAAATAAATCTCACCGTAAAAATCTTGGAGATTATTCCTTTGACTGTTTTTGTTTTCTAGACATCTAACTTCCTCTGATACTTTTGAAAAATGACTGTAGGAAGGACAAATACTAGTTTGAAATATTCTAATACTGTCATCTGCTTTCCCTTCTTCTTCTATCCTCAGCAACATAGACTTGTAGGTCACAGTCACATATGATTTTCTCTTTTTATTTTTTCCCTGAATCTGTGGTTTTGTCTCTTTTCTCATAACTAATTTTCTGTTGGGGTGTTTATATTTTTGCTGTGCTAGGCTACCTAGAAATTTCTATTTTATTCTCTCGTGTTTGAAGAATAGCAGAAGGCATTTTTAATAATTTCCATTCAACTGCTGAGATGTTTCATAATATATTAATTACTGCTTTAATTTTTATTAATGAATTAATTTTTTACTATTTCCTAATGTTGTAAGTTATGATTAGTTCATTTATTTGCCTGCTGCCTTTTTAGTAATGAGTGCATTTGTTGCTAACATTTACCTCTGATTATGTCTCTTCTTACTCTAATCACTACTGAACACATCATTATTATTATAAAGTCATGGAAAACATGTTACACCATCAATTTCTTTTCAGTCACATTGGAAATACAGTACTAATACCTATTGTATTACATTAGTGTTTGAAAAATTATCTCATTCAGCATGACTAAATATTTAGATACAGTATTGTAATCAGTCCCTTCTATTTCTTAGCATTAGCAATACAGATACAATGGGCATCACAAATAAATTGTCCTATAGGCTCCAAATATTTCCAAAAATGTCATTTATGCTATGGCATTTCTTTGGTACTCTAATTTTTGGCTCTGTGTAACTAATTTTCAGAAGGCTACATAATCCATTGTACAAAACAAAGGTATATACTTTATGTAAGATCCAGATAACAATACAATTTTTAATTTAACATATATTATTCAAAAATAAAATCTTTAATCAGAAAAATAAAAAAGAACAGCATACCAAATCCGTTAGAAACATGGGAGTCACAGTGACGTAGGCATATTTTGGAGTTTTTCTCACTAATACTTAATTCACCATTATCAAATCCAACCTCAGCTCTACTGTCTACCTGCCTGACATACCAAGGATTCTCAATTTTAGCTGCACCTCAGAATCTTTTAATTTTTATTAATAAGGAACTTTTAAATGATGTAATTTCCAGGCCCAAGCTTGGACGAACTGAATGAGAATTAATATTTAATTCTTCAGATAATTCTAATGACCATGAAGTTTAAGTATCGTTTTAACTTTTTAAGGTACTGGGCTTTGAGCTCTTAACTATAATCTCTAATACAAAATATGTTAACCAATATTCAAGCAGAAAACTTCACATATACATACATATGTGTATGTCTGTGTACCTGATGTGATATTATATGATAACAGAAGTTGAAAAAGTATTGTGCTATCAATATTAAAGTAATAAATGAAGTAATATTGGTGATGTAAGAAGCCCTTAATAGAGCGGAAAATCTCAATGAACCTAGAATATTTCAATTAGAATATTTGATATTATGGAGTACACGGAAGCAGTACATGATAAAGTCATGTCTTCAAGAAGCTTATAACTTAGATTAAGATATAAACATAACATGGAGAAAACCATCATAAAGTCAAATTTTAAATGAAAGATATTTTATAAGGCTGAAAAATAATTCCAGATAAATAGAAATTCAGGGTTAACTTTACACGTTGCTGAGGGACTTACGGAAGAAGCAGCAGCATTAACGAGCTTGAAGGATCATTAGGTTTTAAACAGATACAGAGAAGGAGGAAGCACACTCAAAATAAGGGTAAGATCTCTGTGTATTTCAAGGAACTGAAGTTTCTGTGTAAGATCTGTGTGTATATCTCTCTGTGTATACCAAGGAACTGGAGTCATACCTTCTGTTATAGATTGTGTATATTAGGGGGTCCTGAGAGAACCAGGAAATGGTAAGATCTCTGTGTATATCAAGGAACTGCAGTCATTTCTGCTGTTATAGATTGTGTATATTAGGGAGTCCTGAGACAAACAGGGAATGGTGATATAAACATAGAGGCAAAATGAAACTGGAAATCTAATTATGTCTAATATTTGTAATGCTGATTTTTTTTTTTACCAGTTTATTTAACCATTCTGAGCCCTGAGTTACTCAAAAGATTTTAAATAGGGCCCATAATGTCTATTGTATAAGACTGTGATTTATCTCACGTACATAAAATGAAGCAGTGTTCAATAATACTAATGTATTTAATAGTTTTATATATAATATTTCACTTACATATTATAAATATAATATAGTATCAAAATAATTACAAAAATTATAACAAAACAGTAAAAGACATGGCTAGAATGAGGAATATTATGAAGTTAATTATGGCTGATAAGAAATGTCTTGGAGAGGGGGAACTCTACCTGACTATTTCACAGGAAATTAAGGTATATGTTCAAGCTATAGGACAATGATAGCAGGCATTTGGAAAAGCAATACAGTGGCATCATAAAGAATAAATAGAGGAAAAGAATGCAGAAAGTCAGAAAGCTATTAAAAACTCTGGTAAAAGAAAAGAATTTAGATTAGGATGACTTGGATAAGTTCTAGATATGAAACTCTGTATCACTTACAAGGATTTTTGGACTTTCCCTTCAAGCAATTTAAAAAAGAACAAAATTGAAGGACTAATACTACTTGATATTAAGGCTTAGAATAAAATCTCAATTGTCAAGACACCATGGTATTGGTGAATGGATATACATGTAGATCAATGGAAGAGAGAGGCCATAAATAGACTTTCATATATTTTTTTGTCAAAAGTACAAAGACAATTCCATGGACTAATGATAGTGTTTTCAAGAAAATATGCTACAACATTTGGACATCTATATGCAAAAAAGTAGATCATAAATCTAAATATAAAGCCTAAAATTACAAAACTTCTACAAGAAAAAAATAGAAGAGAAAAATGTTTGATCTCAGGTTGAGCAAAGAGTTCTTGTGTATAACACTGGAGACACAGTCCGTAAAAGCGAAGAAGCTCTAAATTAGAATTTATCAAAGAAACCTTATGCTACGTATATAACATTTTTAATAAAATGAAAGAAGAGCCACAGATTGGGAGAAAATACTTGCTAATCATATATCAGAAAATGTATAAAGAACTCTTAATTTCAGTAAGAAAATAACAACCTAATTTTAAAAAATGGGCAATATTTGGCCTAGTATTTAACCAAAGATTTATAGATGGCACAAAAGAACATGAAAAGATTCTCAATATTACTGGCCATTAACTACATGCAAATTAAAAGTACAACAGATACCACTTCACACTTACTGGAATGGCTAAACAAACAAATAAAACACCTGATGATACCAAGGACTGCTGAGGATATGGAGAAACTGGAACTATCCTTCATTGCTGGTGGGAATACAAAATATCAGAGACACTTTGACGGTTCCTAATAGAATTAAATATACACTCACCATATGATCCAGCAATCGTACTCCTTGGTATTACCCAAAAGAAATGAAAACTTACGTTTTTAGTCGCTTCATTCATAATCACCAAATCTGACAATCTAGTATAACCAGACAATGAAACTCTAGTCAGCAAGAAACAGGAACTATAAATAAATGCAGTAACATGTGTGAATAAAAATCATAAAGCTACTAAATAAGTTCATTTATATGACAATTCAGAAAAAGGCACAATGTTAAGACAAATACACACACACACACACACACACACACACACACACACACATATATATAATCAGCTGCTACCAGGGTTTGGTGGTATGAAAGTGGCAGCATGAAGAAAGTTTTTGGGTGACAGTACTATTCTTTGATTGTCATAGTATTTATACAACTTATTCAATTGCCTGATCTCATGGAACTATATATGAAAAGGAGTATACTTTACGAAATGAAATAAAAACGTAGGGGCACCCTGGTGGCTCAGTTGGTTAAGTCTCTGCCTTTGGCTCAGGTTATGATCCTGGGGTCCAGGGATGGAGCTCCACATCAGGCTCCCTGCTTAGCAGGAACCTACTTGTCCCTCTCCCTCTGCCTGCACTCCCTTACTTGTGCTCTTTTTCTCTCTGAAAAATAAATAAAATCTTGAAAAAACAGAAAATAAAAATGTGACCAAATTTCCTAAAAGTTTCACTGAGTAAAAATGCGAAAGGAGAAGGAAATGTCTTGTTTTTCTAAACTAGATCGTGTCTCAACACGGTATTGAGATAAGGAAAACAGAAGATCAAGTTCCCTGGCATTCATCTGATTGGTAATACTTCACTGGCATATATATCACTGAGATAAAATTGTACTAATGATAATCAAGCGAACATTCTTTCTTTCAGACAGGCTTTCAGGAAACTGTCAAACTTTCTGAACATAGATCTTAAGAACTTCAATCCTGCTACAGAAATAATTCTCAAATATCAGAGTAACAAACAAGTGACTGTATCTTTTCCATCTAAACAAATAGCACCATTCATGCCCCCCCAACCTACCCTATTGTTCATGCCAAAGACAGGAAATCACACACAATTCTTTCCTTTTCACTTGTCACCCCCAATAAATGTACTAGTTGCTCAGGTAGGTTTTATCTCCAAAATATACATTGAATTTTTACCTTTTTTTCTGTCTTTACTAGTGTCGGGCCAAGACACTACTATGTCTCCTGAAAAACTGCACGTAGCTCTTTAGCTGGTCTTCTTGAATCCACTGCCACCTTCCCAAAATCCAGGGACCAAAAAACGTGAATCAAATCACATCATTTCTCTGGTCCAAACACTTCACTGGTTTCCCACTACATCTACACAAAATTAAACAATTCTTGACCTATAACGTCCCTCAAGAGCTCGCCTCCTCTCCTCTCCAACTTTACAGCACAATACACCCTGATCCTGCTCTAATTAGACTGCCACCAAAATGCCTTCCTTTCTGTATGTAACTTTACAACTTAAACATTTCTTATTCCTAGAACTTTCTCTTTTGCTGTTCCTGTTTTTTTTTTTTTTTTCCTCCCCGTTATGACTTTTCCCCCAGTTATCATCATGGCTAAATCCTTCTTAAATTTAATTTCAAGTACACGGTCTCCTCTACAAAGAGGCCTCCACTGATCTTAATAGCAACAAATGTAGCACAACCAAAAGTCACTACCTCAGTCCCTACTGGCTTCTTTGCAGTGGTCAGAACCATGGTTGTGTATTTGTTTCCACTACTGTGTTTGTCCAGTCTCTAAACTAGAATGTAAATACTAGGAAAACAGGAACCAGATCTGCCTTGTATAGCACTGAGTGCTCTGAGCCCAGCACAATTCTTCACTTAAAGAGATAACCTATAAAACTTAAGAGGGTAAATAAAATCTGCAATTATTTATCCATCTTGACTTTTCAGAGTGTACCATCACCGTTTTATTTCAAGACCCCCTATTTTTTTGCCCTGAATTAATGGCTTAAGAACCGATACCAGACGTGATCCAAGTAAATTATCCATATTCCACATTATTCCATGACAGTAAAGGAATACATAATCCTTCTTCTCATGACCTACTGCCCTGTTAAGCTGCGTCCCTATGTGTATGTGAAGTTTCAGAGTCCAAGGTCAGGATAACTCCTCTTGTAAAGACCTAATTTAAAGTTGAATATTACTGACTTAAAACCTTTAAACTATAAGTGAAATGTAAAAATCACAATTACTATTTTAACAGTGAATTCCCTCTGATTTCAATAAAAACATTCCCATTTGAGATAAAAGAGGGATGACTGTGGCAAAGGAGAGTGATACATACAAGTGTCTGCATATATAGGAATAGAGATTTTTAACATGATTTCCTGCTTTACAACAATGTGGTTTTATTGTTTTAGATTTTATTTTAAATGGTCCTTGAAGTCTGTAAGTGCCACATTAAGAACTTTATGCCTTGAGTGGTTGTTACAGCAGAAGTAGAAATAAATTTCTTAAGATATTCCAGAACCCCCTCCAGCTTTTCCTCTATTATTGTTACTAATATACTACTTAGAATAGTTTTACTACTCAGCTGGGAGTATAAGGAAATTGAAAACAATATGCATGCCTTATTTGTTAAATGAACTGCAATAAACCATGCTACAAATCCTGACCACCCTAGTAAATCAGATGTTAATGGGTTTTCCTATTTATTAACATTATAAAATTCCTTTAAATGGTCCTCTCAATTTGAGGAACTGAAGGTAACTTTTGCTCTCCTTTACGATCTTAGAAAAAGATAATTGAAAAAATATATATTTTTCCCAAATACAAAAATTGAACATTTCCAGAATAAGTAAATGGGCTTTTTAAAGATCATATTGCCCCAAATCCTTCATCATATGTAATTATATTTTGAAATTATGTATGTACACCTCAGAGCTAGTTTGTAAGAATGTATTGGACAGTTGTTCACACTGATAATGAAGTTCAAGATATTAGTTTGTTTTGCTCTGTTTTTTTTTGCTCTTGTTGCTGCTTTTTGAAGGCCTATATAGGCTCATGCAGGAAGAAGCAAAGATCAATAGCATCAATTTTATCAACTGCTCCAGCCAGCTATCTAATAGAAAAAGTCTGTTGATTAGAAGGGAATATACTGAATAAAGATTTTTCAAATAATCAGTTATGAAAGAATAACTCAAAACCAATGTTCCTATACCTACTGGCCCATACAATAGAGATGGCTCTAATTAGAATGTCTGATTATTGACAGTTTAAAATCTAAACATTTAAGTTATAAAATGTCTATGACTATACATGCATATGCATGTTTTTATTAAATTGAAAAAATATTATTTTAAAAAATATAGCTATGATTGTGTTCATAAGGAGATAATGTTTTAAAAAAAAAAAATAAAACTTTGAGCCATATGGGTGGCTCAGTCGATTAAAAGTAATTTCCAGGGGCGCCTGGGTGGCTCAGTGGGGCAAGCCTCTGCCTTAGGCTCAGGTCATGATCTCAGGGTCCTGGGATTAAGCCTCACATCAGGCTCTCTGCTCAGCGGGGAGCCTCCTTCCCCCTTTCCCTCTGCTTGCCTCTCTGCCTACTTGTGAACTCTGTCAAATAAATAAATAAAATCCTTAAAAAAAAAAAAAAGTAATTTCCAGTCAGGAAATTATCTCAGAGTCCTGGGATAGAGCCCCATGTCAGACTTCACACTCTGCAGGTAGTCTGCTTCTCTCCTTCTTCTCTCTCTGCCCTTCTCCCTGTATACCCTGTACACATTCTTTAATAATAAATAAATTTTATTGATGTCAACGCTGGTGGGAAATTCTAAGGAAACATTTTTGTGAGTTTTAGACATTTATTTTTACACCTTATCTCCTTTGCATAATCATGGTTAATAATCTACAAAAATCTAAAATTCTGAATTACACAAAATAACTACAGCTTTCCATCATTTTGATTCTTTATATCCCTTAATCCACTCCAGTTCTTTCTTGAATCCTTCAATTCTTCCCATGCCTTTCTCTCTGACTTTTCCCTCCCAATCCAATAGTATTCTCCAAGACTTATTTTTCCCCTAACACTCTTTATACTGCTACTACTCTCTTCCTTCTATTTCAACAGTTCTTTTCCCTCTGTTTAAAATTATCCAATTCTCTTCCTTTCTGGTTACTTAGAGCCTGACTCACTCCCACAATCATCTTACCTCTCTTGGTGACAGAGCCCTGCTGGAGAAAAGGACATGAACCTCAGAATTAGTGAAGCTAAAGATCCACAGTCTCAAACAACAGCTAGACAGTCAAAATTGCAACCAAAGCTATGTTCATTCATTCATTAACTTATTGTTATTATTCATTAACATATCATTAACTTATTGTCACTCTTTGGCCAATAAATCTTTATTTAGCTATAACCATTGGCTAGGCACTGTTGACACTATGGTGAACAAATTTAAGTCCTTACTAATAGATAGCTAGATAGACATAGAGATATCAGACAAATATATAATAATTACAGGAATTGGCAAGTTCCAAGAAGAAAAATTAAGTGGTGCAAGGAGACATCTGGGTTGAATATTAGGAAAAGGATCTCTGTTAAGGTGAGACTGTACAGAGATCTTAAGAAGTATGTGTGAGAGAGAGAGGCATATTTACATATTGGGGAAGAGTTTCCTAGGAGAGGGAAAAGTAAATGGCTTCCAAAAAATCACCAATAGTCGTAATTGTTAGGAACATAGCCTCTTGAGTCCTACTTTCTGAGTGTGAATCCAACTGCATCACTTACAAGTTGTATGCCCTTAAAGACGTTAATTAACTTCAACCTTTATTTGTGAAATTTCAGTAGTATTTGTCTTTATCTCTGGGTGAGGAAAGTAAATGGGTTAATATATGTAAAGCAATTTGACACGTCCCTGAAACATAGTAGGTACTCAAGTTATTTAGTTCTTAACCCCACTGGAGATCATTTCACTCTTGCCAAATTTGACTTTTCTGTACAATTTATCTCCTTCATTCACTTCTATAGTAATACTGTTTCTTGGATTTCTACTTATCTCTTTATAGAACTACAAAGATTTTTTTTCCCTTCTATTTGCCAACAAATAATCCATAGGACAAATACTCCTTTAGAAGGTATTACTTTGGTTTACATGTATACCCAAGAAATCTCCTGTCCTCAGCACTTTTCTCTATCTGCCCTCAAGGATAGGCAATTTCATGCATTCTTGATCCCACAGTTACATGCATACTTTTCAAATGCCTCAGACCCTCAAATTTGCATCTGTAGCTTAGATTATTTACCTTGAACACCACAGACTCCTAAATCCAACTGCTAACTTGACATCACCATTTGGACCCACTCTAAAAGATGTTACAACATTAAGATGGCTAAAACTAGTACTGATTCCCCACACCTTCCTTAAATCTGTTCTAGACTTGTAGTCTTCCTTAAGCCAGTAGATAATTATCACCATTTATTTTAGAGCTTAATTCTTGGAATCACCCTTGATTCTTCTCTTTCTTCCCACCTCACAATCAAAACATCAACAGAGTTCTGTAGCTTTACCTCCAAAAATAGGCAAGATTTAACTCAAATCTTCATTGCTGTAATCATAGACTAAGACTACTGCAATAGCCTTTATTGGCTACATTGCTTCCACTGTCAACTTCCTAACATAACACAACTTCTTCATACAACAAGAAAAATAATTTCTTAATCAAAAATGAGATCCTTATATTTCTCTGCTTAAGAGAGCCTTCAAATTGCTCTCTATTGCCACTAAAATAAAATCCAAACCTATGGCCTACAGTGTCTATAAGATTTAACCTTTACCTAAACGTCCAAGTGTATGGTTTCACCCCATCCACTATATCCAGCCAAACTGGTTTTTGTGTCCCTTAGACACATCAAATCTCTTTTGGTCTCAAGGTCTTTTGACTCAATGCTTCATGTATTTGTAATGTTCCTTCCCTGGAGCTTATATGGCTGCATCCTTCTCATGATATAAGTATGAAAGCAAGTGAAGACAGTCATCACCAAGCCAAGCATACACTTAGCAGAATTTTATATAGGGATGTATTGAAGGGCTTGGGCTTTGCCAACATTTCCTGGACTCAAATATTAATTCTATTATTTACTTATGTAAAGGCAAACAGAAATTAAAAATAAAGAAGTTTAACTCTTCCTGTTGAACAAAAGGGAAAGTAACATTTCCCTTTTTTCTTAGCACATTTACTTTAGAAAATTTAAAATTGTAAGTTCTTTCTCTGTTTCTTAAAACCTATGTACATTTTTTAAAAAAGCTAAATAAGTCTTGTGCCAGTTTTACAAGAATCTGGGGACCATCTCTTTGATAGCCAATCATTAAGGAAGATAATATTCTTATCTCCTAATTTCTTTGGAAAGTTAGGAGCCTAATTTTGACAGGTGCCACATTCCAAGATGTAAAACTAACTCCTGTCATAAAGATATGTTTATTTTTCCTTTGGATAAAGCCAATAAGCTAAAACAAATGGTCACCCCAATTACCAAGTGAATCTATAGTGATGTATGCAAGACAAATGGTGCCATCAAGTCTCTTTCTCAAGAACTACTTATTGTTTGTCTTGAAAATGTGTATAAAATGGGTTATATTCTACTTAGCAATATTTAAGGTGAGATTTCTTTTTGTCTTTGAAATCTCTTAATAGATCGCCTGTGGTGCATTTTAGTTTAATGCTTATTCAATAACAAAACTGTTTTCTTTCTCTTCTACTTTTGTGAAGAGGTTATCTAGAATAGGAAATTTTGTTTTAAATTATTTTCTCAACACTTACTAGCTATGAACTAGCAAGTTACTTAACATTTCTGTCTCACTTTCCTCCTGTGAAATATAAGGAAAGGAGGAGTAATAAGGAGAAATGACACCTCCTAAGTTACTTTAAGAAGACAAATAAATTAAACCAAAAGAAGAGTACCTGGTTGATACTGGTTGCAAGTATGGTTGATAATTACTAAGTGTTGTTAATATTCTAACAGCATAAAACAATCCTGAGTAATACCAGAAGTCTTCTTTATTCATTTTAATGTTCACCAGTTTACTATATGCCTCCTTCCTCAACAAAATCGACTATTTCTCCTTCTGTTTCCAGTGCCTTCTCATAAACACCAATTAATATTTATTTACTGATTGACTAAGTAAATTTGAAGAAACAAACTAGAAGAGGACAACCATTATTAAAAGGGAGCTGTTTCCTTGCTTCCTTTTTCACAGCCTGTAAGAAGCCATAAAGATGTTTTTAATATTTTATAAATATTTATAAAAATGTTTTACATTATATATAAATATATAAAAATATATATGAAACTTAAAAAGCATGCCTTTGTAGCCATCTATTTTTAAGGAAAAAACCTTCAAGTTTTAATAGCTTATGAAATTTGTATCTTTGGATCATCAATAATAGAATAACATTTAGTATACTTGGCTTTAAAAGGAGAAAAGTAGTAACATATTTCAAACAATAGTAATATTTTTAAGTTTCAGCGCTTAAGAGAATGTTTCATTTATCTGGAAGATTCACTTCTATGGGAAAATAACTTATTTCAAATAAAAATAAATAAACTGGGTATTAGATGCTTTATTTGCAGGCTTTTTCTCTCAATTACAGATATGCACATGTCTGTATGTATACATGTATAGATGTCTATTAGTAAATGCTTTGAGTTTTAAACACAAGAACTTTGCATTTGTATGTCCAAAACAGAACCAAATTAAAATTCTGCTCACATTGCAGTGATACAGTCTTTACAGTTTAATGAAAATGCAAATGAGTTAACAGCTTAGATGAATAATACATGTTCCTGGATGCTGTATGTACTTAAAAAAAAAAAATCCCTCAGATAAATGAGTTACAAATTCCAGCTCATTTTCACCATTTGGTGGTACAGTATACCCTTTATGAGATATAAAGATTGGTTATTGTCTCATACCAGTTAAAAGGCTCCATATATAAACAAAATATTAACATAAAATAATTACTGTTAGTAGCTGTTTCAGAATGCCTCACATATTCATTGTATTATTCACATAAGAGAATTTTGAAATAATCATCATTTCTAAGGTATAAACACAAGTACAACAAATCCCCATTGCTCTTGTAATATGTCTTTTCTTCTCTGTCAAATTCATAGATAATTTTTAATTTTTAACTTCTGCATTTACTAAGAAAGTAAATAAGGACAGGAGGTAGTTAAGTGGACATAATTTTTAAAAATGTAGCTTTGAAAAAAAATCTTGACTTAAACATAACAATTAGGCTTTGCTTTCACATAAGCTTTTGAGGTTTTATGCCATTATAGTCAGCAGAGAGATAGAGGAATTTTCATTTCTTACTTCAATTTCCTTTATAGTACCTGCTTTAATTAAGAAAAGTCAATGTCCACCTTCTTTTGGAGATACACACTAAATCTCCTCAAACATTCCTTACTCAATATAACTTACCTTTTCTTAATTTCCCCTGAAAAAAGCTATGTAAATGCTTCAAACAGTACTACTTAGGCATGCAGCAGTTGCTGTGGCCCATAATCTTATACCCAGTCCATCGTGTGAGTTAACATGTGTCTTGTTACCTGTATGGCCATACCTGCTTCAAGGCAAAGTGTGAAACCCACATACCTTACTGAAGAGTACAGCCTTGATGGTCATATTTTTTATTACATATACCTAAGTGCAATCCCTACCACAGCTAATTGGGCCAAAGTCTAATCCCTTCCAAAAAGCTTGCTTTGAAAAAAGATACTACACTTAGGAGATTCTCTCTCACTAATTTGAACAGAAAACAAATTAGCTGATTAGCAATGGGTGTTAGAGATGAAAGACTGACTTGAAAGTAGATTGAGGGTTATGGTAAATCAAAGTCAAATGCACAGAGAAGGCATGAGAGGACAGAAACTGTAAGTAAAGAGAGGAAGAAAATAAATCAGGAAAAGAGAGCTCATGTGGCATAAGAGACATGTTCTGGGTCATGTCCATGGTAGGGGACCCAAGTGGAGACTGCTATGGCTGAGTCCTTAGCATACTCAGAGTTCGGCATTAATATCCAGGCCAAGCTTCATGAGAGTTGGCTTCATGAAGTCTCTTCTTTGTGAATTTCTATTATGTTCTACTTATATCTTCACAATAAATAACACTTGGCTAAACCTAGCTTCTTTCACTCTTTCTTCCCAGAAACAAAAGTATCTAGGACAGAAACATGGTCAATGTGGCATTTCAGCTCAAATTAAATGCATCTTTTCAAGCAAATGTGGGACTTTCAAAAAGTCTTCATTTGAAACTTATCATTGTCCACGTTATATAACCTCAGGTAGTGTTTCATTACGTCCTTGAACCACAGAATTTTAGGTCTACAAGTGACACCAGATACCATCTATTTTTATGTTATCATTTTAAAGAACAGAAATTTAGAATCCCAACTACCTTTTTTCATTTGCTCAAGGTTATACTGTTCTAAATCAATTTAGCAGAGACTAGAACTCAAATATTCTAACACCTGCCAGAAAGGCAAGAGAGGTGGAGGGAAAGAAGGAAAAAAAGAGAGGAGAGACAAAAAGGGAGAAAGAGAGAGTGACAAAGACCATAAATAAGTGATATTTAAAAAAATAACCATTTGGGGGCACCTGGTTGGCTCAGTGGGTTAAGCCCTCTGCCTTCGGCTCAGGTCATGATCTCGGGATCCTGGGATCAAGTCCCACATTGGGCTCTCTGCTCGGCAGGGGGCCTGCTTCCCCCCCCACCCCGCCTGCCTCTCTGCCTACTTGTGATCTCTCTCTTTCTGTCAAATAAATAAATAAAATCTTTAAAAAAAATAACCATTTGGAAAATTTATCTGAGTGTCTACCTATTTAATTTGGGTATTTCTTTGTTACCAATAGTAACTATTTGGAGATAATACCCTTTTATTCGAATAGATAAAACAAATAGGACTTTTGACATAGGGTGTCAATATTATCATGGTAGAAGAAACTGCAGTTTTTTACCGTACACAAAGATAAACTCAAAATGGATAAAAGACCTCAACATGAGACAGGAATCCATCAGAATCAAGAGGAGAACATAGGCAGTAATATCTTCGATATCAGCCACAGCAACTTCTTTCAAGATATGTCTCCAAAGGCAAAGGAAACAAAAGCAAAAATGAACTTTTGGGACTTCATCAAAATCAAAAGCTTCTGCACAGCAAAGGAAACAGTCAAGAAAACAAAGAGGCAACCCACGGAATGGGAGAAGATATTTGCAAATGACAGTACAGACAAAAGATTGATATCCAGGATCTATAAAGAACTCCTCAAACTCAACACACACAAAACAGACAATCATATCAAAAAATGGGCAGAAGATATGAACAGACACTTCTCCAATGAAGACATACAAACGGCTATCAGACACATGAAAAAATGTTCATCATCACTAGCCATCAGGGAGATTCAAATTAAAACCACATTGAGAGATCACCTTACACCAGTTAGAATGGCCAAAATTAGCAAGACAGGAAACAACATGTGTTGGAGGGAATGTGGAGAAAGGGGAACCCTCTTCACTGTTGGTGGGAATGCAAGTTGGTGCAGCCTCTTTGGAGAACAGTGTGGAGATTCCTCAAGAAATTAAAAATAGAGCTTCCCTATGACCCTGCAATTGCACTACTGGGTATTTACCCCAAAGATACAGATGTAGTGAAAAGAAGGGCCATCTGTACCCCAATGTTTATAGCAGCAATGGCCACGGTCACCAAACTGTGGAAAGAACCAAGATGCCCTTCAACGGACGAATGGATAAGGAAGATGGGGTCCATATACACTATGGAGTATTATGCCTCCATCAGAAAGGATGAATACCCAACTTTTGTAGCAACATGGACGGGACTGGAAGAGATTATGCTGAGTGAAGTAAGTCAAGCAGAGAGAGTCAATTATCATATGGTTTCACTTATTTGTGGAGCATAACAAATAGCATGGAGGACATGGGGAGTTAGGAGAAGGGAGTTGGGGGAAATTGGAAGGGGAGGTGAACAATGAGAGACTATGGACTCTGAAAAACAATCTGAAGGGTTTGAAGAGGTGGGGGGGTGGGAGGTTGGGGGAACCAGGTGGTGGGTATTAGAGAGGGCACAGATTGCATGGAGCACTGGGTGTGGTACAAAAACAATGAATACTGTTAAGTTGAAAATAAATTAAAAAATGATAAACAAAATAAAATACAATACAAAGAATATAGATTGTCTTAGATAATGCTGAAAGAGAGGGATTGCTAAAAACTAAACATAGCAAGATTGTAAGTCTTTGTGGACCTTATAAGTAACACATGTGCCTATCAACTATTTTTACACTGTATTATTCATATTATTGTGTATATATAATTAAAGTAGATACCTGTGAAGATTAAATCAATTTAAAGGACTTAGCATTGTCCCTCCCTCATAGTAAGAGCTCAATCCATATTAAGTGATTTTTTTTAAAGAATACATATTTAAAGAGAGAGAGAAAGGAAGAGAGGGAGACGGTAATTATATCTACACCCTTTATCATGGTACAATGTTGCAATGTGTCTCCTTTCTCTAAATGTTTGTTTTTTCTTTATACTTTGTCTATTCACCTTCCAAATTGAATAATTTTTTCACTAAAGAGCTTATGTTTTAAACCAATGGATATATTTTATTCCTGATCATACTGGTTTATTGTTTTGCATGAATTGATCATCAGTTTATAATTTTACTCAAGGCAGTTTAAAAAGGTAAAAAAGCTAAATATATTATGATGATAAAGAGCATCACATAGAATCAAAGATAGTAAGTACAGCTGAATACTATCAAAAGTAATCAAAATTCAGTATCAGAAACCCAGATTATTTTTTTTAAAGATTTTATTTATTTATTTGACAGACAGAGATCACAAGTAGGCAGAGAGGCAGGCAGAGAGAGAGAGAGGAGGAAGGAGGCTCCCTGCTGAGGAGAGAGCCTGATGCAGGGCTCGATCCCAGGACCCTGGGATCATGACCTGAGCTGAAGGCAGAGGCTTTAACCCGCTGAGCCACCCAGGCGCCCAGATTATTAATGATAATATTAATATTTGTAATAATTATTCTGTGATTTTCACTAGATATGAACATTTATTAACTCTCAGAGGAGCCAATATGACATATAATTGGAAATTTTCATTTAAAAAGTTAGTCTCTACATTATATATCTTATTAAAAAACATTCCCTATTGGCCATATCAATTTCAAAAACATAGTGTTAAATCTTATCAGCATGTGTATGAAACTAAATACACAGTTCTTTATTTTTTCTCATTAGCCCTAAAGAGGGTTTTCCTAGAATGTGCTCTAAGAGGGAAGAAGGGGATTATACACCAGATAAGATTTTTAGCAGAAGAAATTTAATAAATGGTGTCTTTCTACCTATTTCATTATTGTCAGAGAAGGATTTATATTTAAGGGGAAAGCCAAGGTACTTTAATGTAGAAGATTGGGGAACAACAGGAAAGGATGGGAGAGTTCAAATTGAAGACAGCATTTATAAATTAATGGTTGGGCCATGTAAAGTTTTGATGATCCAAATGTAAATCTAGTTGTGAAGTCAATTTATCTAGCTTCATGGTCCATTCCTATTTGTTATTTATGCTTTTAATTTTGGCTTAGACAGCAGCCATAAGTTTACTAAAAGAAATAAATATAAGAGTCTTTCTGGGTTTGCCTTAGGGAATCAAACTGATTTCATACATCTTTTCCTTGAACTGGATTAGACCTTTTGAAGATAAATAAAACTGTGGAATACAAAGGAGTTTGTTGAAGACCTAATGTGATTAGTCTTATCTTCAAAACAGTTATCATTCCTTCTGAGGCAAAAATGACTTACTTTTTAAGTTCACTGCAAAAAAGAAAGCATCTTCTGTAAGTGGTACTCAAAGTTTAGTTGCAGCAGTTATTAAGGATTATATGGAAATCCTGGAGAAGAACAATAGCTCCTTGGGTTTGGGCTTTAAAAATAAACTGTAGAATTTATTTCCCCATTCTTAAGATATACACATTTCCGAAGACCACCATCAGGGAAGTTTACTGACCAATCAGATTACAAAAACAAGTTTTGTTATTTTCAGGATCTAACTAGATTTCCAGTTAGAAATAATGAAATAATGAAAAAATTGAAATAATGGAAAATGGAAAAGTGATGGGAAAGAGTATCAAGAGAACAGTGAAGTGAAACCCAGGTAGAACGAGTGTTTCATGCATTGAGTTAACCGCTGCTAATGAGTCAGATAAACTATAATTTCACAGCACAAAGTCAGCGTCACAATTACATAAGGTTTGAGATTCAAAGGTGACTTCAAAGACTACATATCCAGTTCTTAAATACTCTCTAGGACTCATTTGCCTAGTAATAAAATGCATGTATTCAACTGGGGGTTTCAGTCCTAGATACACATTACAATGGCTGGGATTTTTGGGGGGGGGGGGCTGCAAAACGGTGTTTTATTAAAGCACGGGGACAGGACCCTTGGGCAGAAGAGAGCTGCTGCCAGCTGGGATCTTTTTTTAAATAAAACAAAACAAAAGAAACAAACTACTAGCTCTCAGCCACAGAAGTTCTGATCAGTTTTTCCTGGGATGGGATTGAGATTTGCTTTAACATACAAAAAACAGCCCAGTGCCTGGAGTTAGGTGATTGCCATAGGTATGTATGGTCTAAGATTCCCATTGTGAACACAGAGGCAATCTGTTTGCTTGCTTGCTTTTTGTTTATGGAGATTACAACACACAGGTGATATTTTTAACCTACTACCAACTATAACCTCTGGACAATTTTCACACCTTATAAAGCCATCTCCCCTCTTTAGCTCTTTTTACTCTGGAAAATGCTGTGATGCTGTTACCTGTCATATATACTATCATATATACTTTCTATATATGACTCCAGATAAGTTAAGATGCTCTGGTTACATGGTTTATTGAAAGAATTTCAAATATACAGCAAACAATGTAGGTTAACACAGTTATGACAGCGGACCAGTGGGACAGATCATACTACTCGATCCCTCCCTGTGCCTCCTTCCTTTTCTACCATTAGCTCTCTTGCATCAGCCTTCCCCACTATAATGTGGCTATAAGGCCCGGAGTCAAATGTAGTCAAAGTGGCTTAGCTGAAGACAACTAAGGTGTCTGGAAATAACACACATGTTTATTTTATGAAAACGATACAGGGGCCAGACTCCAGGCCAGGAGCTATAGCTCATATACCTTGCTATGCAGCTATGGCTTGTTTCTACAGGTCTCTGAAAAAGGCTGCGTGAGGCCCCTGGATGACACAATGGGTACTTCACTTAAAGGTGATATAACTCATAAAATTTGATGCTTCTTGAGTATGTAATACTTGTTCATTCTATCTCCTTCTATCTATGTCAGCACACAAATGATCTATTTACTTTATCTGTATCTAACATGTTTCAGAAGCTTCTTGCTTAACATCTGTATTTTATTTTACTATCTTCTATTGTTCATTTATCTTGTTCTCCATAATACAATAGACTAGTCTTAAATGAAATCACAAACACAAACACATCACAGCTCATAAAAATTATTAGACTATCATCTCTTTTTAAACCCTAATTACAATGAAAGATACTGCCAATACTCATCAATTGCTCTAAATCATAGAGATAGAGAAATTATTTACTTCTAGATATAAGTATGAAACACTATCTATGAAGTGGTTTTGCTAAAACTTTACACCTGGTTTTGATCAAACTTCTAAGTCTACCTCCCAATTCATAGGAAAGAGTAGATAACAGATAGAAACATGTTAATAGACATGTGGGAATGTAGTCAGCAACATCCGGATTAAAACCTCCTAAGGATATGCCATTGGTTTCTTCAGTAAAGAATAAATGCAGGGGTGCCTGGGTGGCTCAGTCGGTTAAGCATCTGCCTTCGGCTCAGGTCGTGATCCCAGAGTCCTGGAATGGAGTCCCACGTTGGGCTCCCTACTCAGCGGGGAGCCTGCTTCTCCCTCTCCCACACCCCCAGCTTGTGCACTCGTACTCTCTCTGTCAAATAAATAAATAAAATCTTTTTTAAAATCCTTAAAAAATAAAAAATAAATGCAAAAGAAAAACAGGTACAGCAGAAGAACACCTTTTAAAGAAACTTAAGAAACATATCAACCACTCTCAATTTACAAATGAAATTGTATAGCATCCAAAATTTGCCTTAAAGTGATTTTGGGGAAGTAGTAGCTGAGAGTTTCAACAAAATAAGATTGACCATGAACAGGTAATATTTGAAGCTGAGGACATGAAGCTATTATACTAATTTCTCTCGTTAAGTGTATCATTGACCTTTTCCATAATAGTAGAGAAAAAAAAAAGATTAGAACCATTTTGCATTTTTTTCTCTCCCCTGAGCAACTTTCAATTAGGAGAAAAACAAAAATAGACAATTTTACAATTTAGAAAAATAATTTAAAAGAATAGGACTTAAGTCAGGGTGAAGTCATAAATTTATACCTTAGTATGGTTTTCTTACATAACAGAGAGAAAAGACATGAGTTTACTCATTCATTTTCAGAAGTAAAATGAGAAAAAAAAATAGTATTCAAAGGAGAACAGAAAAAAAATAGTATTCAAAGGAGAACAGAAAAAAAATTACCTAGTGAAGGTAAAGGCAAAACACCTGAATTAGGTTACACAAAGATAAAATAATCAATACCTACATTCAAGGAAAAAAACTAACAACAAATAATTAGACCCTTGAGAGAAGTCTAATAAAAGTAAAAAAAATAGAAATAATGATAATTAGAATGAGAAGAAAACATAGTGAAAATAAATACATCAAGTAAAAGTTATAAGAAAAAAAGCATTTTTAATTGCATATTAATACATTTGAAACAAGGGAATCTTATTAATATTTCTGAAATTATAATAATCACATCTAATGTATACCAAGAATGAAAGTCTAGACCTATTTTAGGAAGTTTATTAATATCTTACATTAACATATCAGTAAAAGCCATAAAGGAATAAGGAAGGAGCTTCTTGTAAGACACTCTTTTAAAAAGTAGGAAAGAAGAACTAAGCCCTGAAGATAATTCTTTCTATTTCAAATTAACAACTAGATTTTGTTTCCTTTACGGTTGTTGGTTTTCTATCTTATTCTTTGTCTTCATTGTTATAGTGCTACTTATATTTATTTCTTCTCTGAAAAAATTCTTACATTAGGGGCACCTGGGTGGCTCAGTGGGTTAAAGCCTCTGCCTTTGGCTCAGGTCATGATCCCAGGGTCCTGGAATCGAGCCCCGCATTGGGTTCTCTGCTCAGCAGGAGGCCTGCTTTCCCCTCCCCCTCTGCCTGCCTCTCTGCCTACTTGTGATCTCTGTCAGACAGTCAAATAAATAAATAAAATCTTAAAAAAATTTACATTAATAAGTATTACTTTTCAGCTTCATTCTCTCTACATTTATTACTGACATTATTCAACAAAGAGAAGATATTGAAGTTTCTTTCTATTTCCATCAGAATCAAATCTATACCTTTTAGAATGAATAAATTCACTCTAAATTTATGCATCAAATATTTGAGTATCTATTATGTGCCTGGCCCTTCATTTATCTCTCTGGTTCTACTTCTCAATTCTGTATTTGTAACAGCAAAAACAAAGCAAAGCATACACAAACAAACAAAACTTAAAAAAAATAGAAACCTTGAGGCCATAAATAGGTGGATTTTGTTCTCTTCCCTTCCAACACTCATCCTATATTATTGTTTTCTTTACAGCCCTTATAATCCCCTGATGTATGCCGTATCATTATTAGTTTACTGGTTATTTTGCTTTATAGATAATAAGCTCTACAAAGTGAGGGCCTACAAAGTTTATGGTCTTTAGTGATGAATTCCTGAGACCCCAAAAATACCTGGCACATATAAGTGCTCAATTAATACTTGAAGAATTGCAATAGATAAGTAGTAGATAAGTAAACCATGATATATCAAAAAATCCATGGGATATTATGTTAATTAAAATGATAATTACAAAATATCCAGAAATAATTTTAATTAAACATTCTTCCAGAATATTTATAGGAAATATTTAAGTATTACTATACAAAAAATTTAAAAATGAAAAACTGAATAGATCAAACAGCTGAAAGGAAAAATATCACAACATTCTTATTACCAATGTTAACATGCTAATAATATTCTTATATCAGTGATTAAAAAAATGTGACATTCCTTCCGTTTTCTATTTTTAAAATTTCCCATGAGATTTAGGAACTGTTTATAATATGACAAATTAAAGGATATATGATATATTTGAAATCATTATACTTCAGCTTTTGTTTTCAATTAATATACCAATTTTCCTTAGGTGGAATACTTTCTGGTTCTTTTGTTATCACGTAAGGTCTAGCGATAAGGCAGGTTTTATAGAACATGTGCACAATAAAAGAAACCAAAGGACATGAATGTAATAAATTTTACAATGAAGCTTAAACAACTTCAGTGTCAGGGTAAATCAACATTAAATAGTATCCAAAAACTAGGTTATAGTGTTTTAATTTCTTGTGCCATCCAGAAGTTTGCTCTATTAAGGCTGATGAAGAGCACTGCTTTAATTTCAATTTGATTTCATAATCATAATCTAAGATAATCAGAAATCATTACTTAATAATCAGAATAATCAGAAAACATTATTGAAAATAAAATGCTACCCATTCTAAATATAGTCCTTTTTTTTTTTTTAAGATTTTATTTATTTATTTGACAGAGAGAAAGATCACAGGTAGGCAAAGAGGCAGGCAGAGAGAGAGGGGGAAGCAGGCTCCCTGCTGAGCAGAGAGCCTGATGCGGGGCTCGATCCCAGGACCCTGAGATCATGACCTGAGCCGAAAGCAGAGGCTTAACCCACTGAGCCACCCAGGCGCCCCTAAATATAGTCCTTTTAAGGGAAATCAGGAAGTTACAATTTTGACAAAAATATATGTAACTATATATATACTCCTCACAACAGGTAATTTGGTTCTTTTTGTCCTGACTTGTTATACTTTTATTGACACATAATTATAAAATTATATTAGTGACTTTTTCACTTACTCATGCATTCCTTTCTCAAACTTTCTAAACACTCTTTCAAATCTGGGCTGTGGCCATTTTAGGAAAGGTGGACTGGAGAGGTTTCTCTGAGAGGGTTGCATCTGAACAGAGACCTGAATGAGATCCTAATAATATGCTGTTATTTTTAAGTGAATTATTTAATCTGCTTTCAGTTAACAATAATCATAAACTTTTAGAAGTGTAATCGACTATAAATATCTAGTACAATTCCTTCATCTGATACACTGAAATGAAACCCAAGATTTTATACAAGCAAGCAAGAAGGCCAAACTGTAATTAAGAAAATCAACAATTTTTAAATTGCTAAAAATTTTTAGACATTTTTTCCAATAATTAAATTCTTAACTATACTAAATATTGCTTGAAAGGCTACAGAAATTATTATATTTCTTTGTATCCTACATACAACATGGTACTGACCCATTACACTATAATAATTAAAATCATTGATTTTAAAGTCAAAGAAATGGGTTTAAATTCAACTTTTGCCCCTTATTAGACATATAACATATAATTAATAAGTTATTTATTTAATTAATTCCAAAATTCAGTTTCTTCATCCAAAAGATAGGGATTAAAACTCAAAGGAGTTTGTTTCTTGTGAGATTTAATTGCAATAATATTCCTACAAGTATTTACTACTGTTTAGTAAATAACTTCTATTATTAATTTAGTAAATACTCAATAAAAACTGAATAAGAGATTATCACTAGAAGATCTAAATTATATAGCTTATGTGTAAATTATTTTAAAATAATATAATCTTACTTATATTTTATACCTATACTTACTTATAAGATTATTTGTTATATATAACATTATTTATAAATTATAGATACTATTCCAGTAACATACTAGGTTTTTCTTTATGAGAATGGCATTAACATTTATTTTAAAATAAGATCAGAATATAAATACATGGCATATATTTAAGACTTTGTTATAAGATTTTAATTTGAAATACAATACCTATGAATGTATTAGAGTTATAATCTATAGATTAAAAACAAGAATAAGGCAATTTTTGATGTGATATATGGACAATAAAAGACATAAAACAAGATACAAATCTTTAATGCGATTTTTCTACAAAAGAGCCCTAGGGCACTTCTTACTACAGCCATCATCTATGCTGTTACTTCTTATCTTGGTATCTGAAAATCCTTCCACAATGAAATTCAAAGATGAGCCTTAACTGCCTAGATCTCAAAGAGCAAGAGCTATTTATTCTTAGGAACAGCTCAGAATAATTATAATAAATTATATTTCAATCATATGGCATTTGATGTCCAACTCTCTCTTTGGTAAAATGGGAAATCTGAAGTATTTCTTTTCATAATAAGTCAAACAGATCCATGAATTAAAATTGAGAAAAAAATATATAGATTTTTTTCTCTAACAGGAAATCACAGTGGGCCAAAAGTAATTATATGTTTTATAAATGACTAAGACACTAGAATTTAAAGATGGATTAATAGCACTTCCTTTGGTAAAAGATTAGTGCTTACTGAAAGGAGTTTTATTTCAGTGTGAGATGTTTCTCGCTGAGCATCACATTCTGCATTAACCCCCCGAAATATTTTTTTCATTTCTTTTTTACCAGAAAGAAAACCTTATTTGTTTAAGAAAAGGACTAAAGCAATTGCACTGTGAGATATTTACCACAAAGATACAAATGTAGTGATCCAAAAGGGCACCTGCAGCCCAATATTCATAGCAGCAATGTCCATATTAGTCAAACTGTGGAAAGAGCCCATATGTCCATCAAGAGATGAATGGATAAAGAAGATATAGTATGTATATATAATGGACTATTACTCAGCCATCAGAGAAGGATAAATACTTACCATTTACATCACTGTGGATGGAACTGGAGGGTATTATGCTGAGCAAAATAAGTCAATCAGAGAAACAATTATCATATAGTATCACTCATATGTGGAATATAAGAAACAGAACAGAGGATCATAGGAGAAGGGAGGGAAAACTGAATGAGAAATCATCAGAGAGGGAGAAAAATGAGAGACTTTTAACTACAGGAAACAAACTGAGGGTTGCTGGAGGGCAAGTGGGTGGAAAGGATAGGGGTAACTGGGTGATGGGCATTAAGGAGGGCACGTGATGTGATGAGCCCTGGATGTTATACACAAGTGATGAAGGAAATGACTACAGAAAAGTCCTGATTCTGAAGTAGAAATAGAAAGCCCTAAAGGCATTTTTACTTTAAAAAATGTATTTCCTTCTTTGAGTTATGGATACCTAACTAATGTTCAATTTCATAAGCAAATTCAGCATGTTTTTTTTTAAAGATTTTATTTATTTATTTGACACACACAGAGAGAGATCACAAGTAGGCAGAGAAGCAGGCAGAGAGAGAGGGGGTAGCAGGTTCCCCGCTGCACAGATAGCCCGATGCGGGGCTCGATCCCAGGATGCTGGGATCATGACCTGAGCTGAAGGCAGAGGCTTAACCCACTGAGCCACCCAGGCACCCCAGCATGTTTTTTTATACTAACCATTTAACTTCACAAGATATTTGAAACTAACCTGGCTTATCTGAGCAACACCCTTCTCTTCCACTCATAATTACTGTAATGTTTGTCTTCAGTATAACTGACACATTTAGCTGTAGAATAAATATTGCAACTACATAGATAGATACTTAGAAAGTAAGCCCTACAAAACCTAAATATTTAAGTTAAATTATAAAAACTTCAGTGATCCTTTTGATGCTAAAGATACTCTTAAATATACTGCTGAAGCTAATACTCTTAAATATACTGCTGAAGCTAATTATTATCATTTCCATCTCAACAACTTCTCTGCTTTGGAAGCTGTTTTATCTTTACCATAGAATAAATACATTACCACTTCTTTCCTTTTTTTACTTAAAGCAAAGGCTGCCCTCCCATGACAAACAACAAACAAACAAACAAACAAAAACACAACACTTTAAATTTTAAAAAATGCCCTAAATATAAACTGTTAAGCCCCATCCCCTTTGCTAATGCAACCAAGTTATGTATTCACATATTCTCGAAGTCATCTCATTCTGTTCTGTTTTATACCCTAAACTGTTTTTCTGAGAATGTGCTCTACCTATTCTATACAAATAGTTTTGTGACAGCCTTTGGCCAAAATTGTAACCTTCTAACACATCTGACCTAAATTACCTAACTCTATTACTTACTGCTTTAAATTAAAAATAGATCTGATGGTAAGATTTTTTAAAAGAAATAGTATTTTACAATTTACAACCATTTTAAAATATTTTACCCAAACAATTATCAAGTAGGAAGACAACCTCAACAGGAAAAGTGATTAGAGATCTTTTTTCCTAATGGAGGCTTTATGATACTAATCACATACTGATGAAGGTACACTAACTTCCTGGAGATTAGCAAAAGCTTTTCCCTCTATTTTTTATTTTAGTGATGCTCCAGTCCATATCTTCAAACAATCCCACTCACAAGTAGGTGCGTGTGACTCACAAGGGTCATGCAGAACTTCTAATAAATTTTTGGAGAAAAAAATTAAAGTCATTCAAAGCCAATTGTAGTCCCATCTGTCCTTGAAAGTGAGTTAACTTTAAATAGATGGCAAGTTCATGTTCAACTGAAATTATAAATCAAACCATAAGAAAACATTTGTGTGATATTATGGCCCTGTTTTGAATGAGATGATTTGTTTATTCTTTTTTGCCAAGGTCAAAACTGAAAATCAATAATTTTGAAAGTATGTATCTTCTATCTTGAAGTAGGATTTTAAAGACATGCTTATAGCTGACAGCAGTCATACAGATGCCTGACCAAAATTAGCACTCAATTAAACATTTCTTTCTTTTTAAATGTATTATAAAAATGCAAAAACAAAGACAAAACAGCACACAGTAGTACAAATATATAAGGAAATTAATATTTTATACCTAATTTTAAAAATTCTAATATTATGGAACTTCTATGCTTCTCCAGCTACGGAGTCCCTTATTTCAACAGCCTATGAGTCAAGTAATCTCAAAATTTTAAAAACTTTCTAGTTAAAATTCATTTTTGATGTTTCAACATACATTTTTCCAATAATGGGAGTAAAAATATATTCACAGTAAGCTAAAGAAGGAAAATCTGGTTAACTATGAGACTACTTTGCCTTTCAAATCACCTCTTCTCACATCCCTACACTGTGACACATGAATTCTAATTGTCTCTGCCATTCTCCTGATTTCAGAGGTTCAAGGAATAGTGATAAGAATATAACTGATTCTTTCCCAGATTTATTTAGAAACCAAGAAGCAGTTATATAAAGAAGATATATATCTACATATATCTATATCTAGATCTAGATCTACATTCTTCATTAACATTCCTAATTATGACAACTCCTTCAGGATAGATCCTTTCAAGACTGATCTTTTCCTCTCTTGTGCCCATCTAAGATTTAGATTCTGGTTTCCAAAATAATATCTTCAAGCAAAATCTCGCCTTCTCATGGAATGAAGCCACAGGACATTCACATTCGAAAGCATCATAGAAAGCTTTTTAAAAGATATACACATATTGAAGTTTAATAAAAAGAAATTATGTTCTAATTGGCTTCTTTCACTGCACTCGTGGAATGAAGTTAATTACAGTCCATTTTATAGAGGATGTATATGTTGTGGATGCTGAAGAATGGATTTTAGAACTGCTAATTACTCAAATGTCCTTTCCTCTGTGGCTTCTTCACATCACATGAAAACTGCCAAGCTTTAGTTAAGGAAATCTAGAAACTGACATATTGCAGGGCTTGCTAGGCTCTCTACTCACTTATTCATTTAGTGGTTCTCAACTCTGAGTTTATATTAGAATCACCTTGGAGAATTTTTAAAATACTGATGCCTGGGCCCTACACTTAAGAGATTCAGCTCAATTATTCTTGCATGAGGCCCAAACTTTGGTATTTTGAAAAACTCAAATTACTCTAATATACAGCCAGAGTTGACTGGTTTAAGTAATGTAGTTAGCAGAAATCAATAAAATATTGGAAATAATATGAATAATTTATATATACATACACATTGATTATCTTATACCATACTACACTAAACTATACATACATATGTTCATTCAATATAGGGTCCACTCAGGGTATTCTTGGGAAACATGAGACTAACACTATAATACAGAATTTACTAGAGGCAGATTACTTTAGTCTACGATTCAATCTGAAAATAAAATATAGCTTGTTGTTAATTTTTGTGGCAGTAACCCAGATTTAGCATTGATTAAACCTGTACATACTGGACAGAAAATAAACTGAAATGTCTCATTAGCTCAAAGGATATTTCAAATTGTTTTATTATACACACACACACACACACACACACACACACACACACACACACACACATATATATGTATTTATCGTGCTTTTTCCAAATCCTCAGTCAGCTGCTCACCTCCTCAAATAACACTGTTTTGACAGTAAAGAGTGAATGAACAGAATACTTGCATTTTGAAAAAACTCATTGTAGAATCATCAGTATAAAACAATGGTATGCTTCTAATTCCATGAATTTGGGATAGTAAAACAGTAAGTGCTTTCATCTTTTAAGTGAAATTCAGAAAGGAAGACTATCATTATTCACTTTATTTCTAAAGTAGGTATTTATATACCATCAAAACTGAAGTGTATAATATATTTTTATTTTGTTGTGTTTTTAAAATAAGGAGAGCCACACCTACACTTACGTCTTCTAAATAGGCAATACTGAAAACTTAACACTTAAGGACCTATTCAGTCATCTGGATACTCTTTTCAAATAAAACACTTTTCAGAGCTGTATATTTTCCAGTGACTTTCTCAACCTGGGTGGCTGATAAATAATGGGAGCATAGTGGAAGACGTTTCTGGAAGACAGACTGTCAAAGGTGGAAACTATCACACAATACAGTTGTTAGAATCTGAAAAGGTCAAACTTGTGGCAAATACAAGAGGAAATACACTATAACAAGGACCTGAAGACAGTAAATTAATAGCTAGGAAAGAGAAAGAGGTCACAGTCACCGAGATCTTGACTTAAAGCAGAAGCAAGTTAAAATTTTGAAGACGCATATAAATGATTGTAATTTACCTTTCTCTTTTTGATAGCAGAGTGTTATCAACTGTTAGAAACTTAAAGCATCTTAATTTGAGGAAGAGATGGATTAGGAAAAATTAGAAAGTAGTCACTTTTAATTTTTAATTAGCAGTTTTGTCAAAAGATTTACAATTTTCTAAGCAGTATTTTACTTCATCTCCCTCCATAGACTTTTAAGATTCTTATTAAAAGAACACAATAAAATTAGTATTTTTGCAATATCATCATCAAGAATCAAAGGCCTTGGGGAAGAAATTTGTGGAACGGCAGTGGGGTTACAATGACTCTCTCTTCAGGCAAAAGTAAAACAAAAGCATAGAGGTAGAGAGGAAATGGACAAGACATGTAGATAAGAGCCAATAAGATATTACACACACACACACACACACACACACTCTCTCTCTCTCTCTCTCTCTCTCTCTCCCTCTCTCACAGAATGTCAGCTCTGCCATCATCAGAAGTCACAAGTGTGAGTAGCAAATAACAGCAAATGACAATGTAGCTCAGGGAGCCAAGGGATGCCCATATATACGCTGGTTCTGCTCTCTAGCTATGAAGACCACCCACATGGTGAGATTGCAATAACACAAACACTTAAACATTCTTCAGTAATTGCTAAATTATTACTAAGAACAGAAATCTGGTAGGCAGTGATGATATAGCAGTTAAGGAAAAAAATGTCATGATGTCTACCCTAATGAAGTTTAAAGACCTTCAAAAACCTTAAAAACATTCCATAATTTAAAACAATAACAACAACAACAAACAAACAAACCCCTTCCATCTTAAGTGTAGGAGAACATCCCTGTATTACAATTTTGGTGGCACAGGGAGTAGTTGCACAGAGCGATCTTGGAAAGTGACTTAAGTTGCAGAGTACATAAGCATATAGAGACTAGGCATACTGAGATTTTAAATAATACTGTAAAATGGACCTCTTCTTATCACAGCAGGTAAAGCTTAGATTGTATTTGTTATGTACAATAGTGGTATTAGGGAGAAAACAACAGAATGTATGGCATCAGTGAGGATTATAAGACACCTGAGGGAAGGGATGGTAAACCTTTATGGAATCTACAAACATTCTGGTTGGTTCTTGGAAAGGAGGCAAGGCAGGGGTTTAAATAATCAGTCAAAAAATTTAAAAAGGTGGGCGCCTGGGTGGCTCAGTGGGTTAAAGCCTCTGCCTTCGGCTCAGGTCATGATCTCAGGGTCCTGGGATCGAGCCCCGCATCGGGTTCTCTGCTCAGTGGGGAGCCTGCTTCCCTCCCCCCCCGCCTGCCTCTCTGCCTACTTGTGACCTCTCTCTGTCAAATAAATAAATAAAAATCTTAAAAAAACAATTTAAAAAAAATTAAAAAGGAATTAAAAAGGCAAGAGGAAAATAGAGCAGTAGAGGCAGAAAAAGAGAAAGCTTCGAAACAGAAGGGTAGAGAGCTCATTCGTGGTAAGTGTGTGCCTGGAGAGCAGCCAGGCAATCCAAGATGTTACTGATCAGCTCAGAACTTGAGTTCTAAATCGAAGGGAAAAAGAATAAAGGAAGTTTTATAAGCAGAATCCATAACTGCCAGCAATGCCCATATTCACTGACTGCCTTATACTATTAGGGGACTATTCTGGTTCAGTAAAAGTCAACAGAACCAAGTTTTTGTCCTGAAGCCAAGAAGGACTAGTTCAGATAGATAAGGATTTACTTTCCCTATAGAATGATGAAAACATAATTTATCATGTTTATGGGTAGAATCAGGAAAAAATTAATATATGTAAAAGTGTGCACTACTTAGAATTTGTGACATGTTAAAAATAGAGCCTAATAAGGAAATTAAATCTCAAAATTGTTTAAAAATAAATCTGTGTCTATTTTATACTATATATTTATCCTACTTTAAGAAAAACAGTTGTGGGAATGCCTGGGTGGCTCAGTCGATTACGTGTCTGCCTTCAGCTCAGGTCATGATCCCAGGGTTCTGGGATTGAGTCCCGTGTTGGGGGTCCCTGTTCAGCGTGGAGTCTGCTGCTCCCCCTGCTTGTACTTTTTCTCTCTCTCTCTCTATGGCAAATGAATAAATAAAATCTTTAAAAACTTTTAAAAAAATTTTTTAAAAAGAAAAGCAATTGTGTACAGTAACAGAGTCATTATGAAGACACTGGAAGTTCATTATATAGGAGTGATTCATCTGTATGTTCCTCATTCCTTTTATAGTCATTAAAATATTTTCAAAAATCATTTAAAAATGTGGATACTCATTTTCACATGTATGAATATTTATAGATGTATACTGAATGTAAAAACAAAACAAAAGAGGGGAACCAAGTATTTAAAATTATTTCATTCATGACTGATCTGTACGTATGTATGTATACACAAACTAAAATTGTCTCAAAGGTACTCATTCATTAATGTGTCCTTTTTCTGTAAGAAAAAGGCCTCTTTGAGGTAGGATGGTTTTAAACACAGTTACATAGTCCACTTGGTTCACAAGGATTAAATCAAAACAATATATGCTAATAATAGTACCTTTGATTTGCTAATCCCTTACCCTGGACTGAACCAAATATGGCTTTAAAAACTCTCTGGAGGGGCACCTGGGTGGCTCAGTGGGTTAAGGCCTCTGCCTTTGGTTCAGGTTATGATCCCAGGGTCCTAGGATCGAGCCCCACGTCGTCCGTCCTCTCTCTCTGCCTGTCTCTCTGCCTACTTGTGATCTCTGTCTGTCAAATAAATAAATAAAATCTTTAAAAAAAAACAACTCTCTGGATACTTTCTCCTATAATTTTCATAAGCTAAAATATGGGCAATAAAAACTAAAACATGTGATCTTATCATCATCCTCAATAAAGTAGCATTTTCAAATTCACTTAGCTATTGCATTTAAAACAGAATACAAAATTTATATGTATTCACAATTATATGTATTCACAAAGAAAATAATAGAAAACAAGTGCTCATCAGACATAACTGCTTTTATGTGTTGTCCCACACACAGAATGATAAGCCAACATCCGGAAAGTCAGTATTAGCCAACATCAGCTTTTGAGGCATTTTGGTAACCAATTTTCTGGTCATTAACTCAGACCCACTGTGTTAATCATAATCAGCCACAGACATAATAATAAAAAATGACTACAAGTAAAGAGGTCTCTTTTTTTTCAACCCAACTTTAAAAATCTCCATTTCTTTTTAAGAAAAAAATGCATTGCTTCTATCAGGGAGAATTTTACTTTAGCTCAATGGAATTTTTTTTTTCAGATTCTTGTGCTAATCCATAGCTTTATACTTACATTCAATTAGAGACTTTTAAGAGTGATTCCAGATTTTTCAAAACATTATTTGAGAATGACTTCAATTTTCAGACTTTGTTACTTCCCAGAGGCAGAAACTCAAATAGTCCCAAACACAATATGAAATGAAAATTGGCCAAGCAAATTCAATGCCACAGATGCTGAGCAAAACTGCAGTCCAGAAAAAAAGATGAGTTTGCTAGGTGGTGAACAACAGGTGGGAAGAATGAGTTCTTATTTGCCTTAACGATTCATTCCTCTAGCCGGAGAAAGTGCATATTGCCCACCAGAGTACTGGGAATTATTTACTAGCTCTATCAGGCTGGTTTTACAGAAACAGGCATCACTAATATACCACCTACATCAGTCTGGTTTATCTATTTTGTTCACTAATATACCACCTACATCAGTCTGGTTTATCTATTTTGTTCTTATTTGGTTTTGTTGTCCATTTCACTAAATTACTATTCAATGTAATCTTGAATGCATCAAATGAAACAACCCCATTCTCAGAATATAAAAATAGTATGTTATTTAATTGCCAAGTAATGCCCATAACAAATTGAAATTATGTGTAAAGATAAATTCATTTCCTTTATAATGCTGGTTACTGTCTCCCTGAGAAATAGAAACAAACAAAAAAATTAAGTAGATACAAAATGAAGCCCCAAACCACCCTTTATTTATATAGTTTTGACATCATTCTTCATAATTAATGAATTTTAAAACTTATGTTTTCTTAATCTATATGTTTACCTTCACCCACACACAGCCAAACTGTTTTCTTCTATTACCCTCATGTGTCACTGTTGGATATATGATGATAAATGAGGCTTCCTCTTAAATTTGTATCTTTTTTCTAGGGAGTCATTAAAGCATCTAGTGCATAACTATTTTTCCTTACCCTCATATTTACATTGCACTTTATTCCCTCATTTAACCATAAATTTCTAAAACAGAGACTGTTGTAACTGCTTAGGTCAAATAAGAAACACATACTCAAGTTTCACAGGATATTTACAGTGAATAGTCATAGTTGATGTGAATTACCAAAAATTTTGGAAAGCTAAATATCATCCTTCAAATGTAAGGAAGATATATGAAGCTATTATTATATTATCTAATCAAATTCATTAATTAAATTATCAAAAGCAGCTTAAACAATAAAATGAAATATAGTGATAGTACATTAATAAAAATCACAACACAATTTAAATCTTTATCTCTAAGTATAGTTTAAATATCAATTCTGTCTAATCATTCTTTATTTCTTTTGTATTAATACCCTGCCTTGGATTTCCATTAGTATGTTAAATAAAAGTGGTAAGAGTGGACATCATTCATTTCTTCTTGATTTGGGGGGGAAAGCATTCAGTGTTCCACTCTTAAGTACGACGTAAACCAAACGTTTTTTAGAGAGGTTTTTTAATGACATTGAAGAAATTTCCTTTCATTCCATATTTGCTGGAAGTTCTTGTTAGGGATCAATTTGGGTTTTGTCAAATGATTCTTCTGCATTGATAAAACCATGAGATTTTTCTCTTTTAGTCTGTTAACAATGGTGCATTACATTGATGGATTTTTTAAATATTGAAACAACACTGTATTCCTGGAATGACTACATTTTGTTATGATATAGCCGTTTTCATATGCTGCTGGATAAGATTTTCTATTATTTTACTGAGGATTTTTTTTTAAATCTCTTTTTTTTTAAATTTTATTTATTTATTTGACAGACAGAGATCACAAGTAGGCAGAGAGGCAGGCAGAGAGAGAGGAAGGGAAGCAGGCTCCCTGAAGAGCAGAGAGCCCGATGTGGGACTCGATCCCAGGACCCTGGGATCATGACCTGAGCCGAAGGCAGCGGCTTAACCCACTGAGCCACCCAGGCGCCCCTTTACTGAGGATTTTTACATCTACATTCATGAGACAGCCATTTGTAGTTTTCTTCTACCATCTTCGGTTTTGGTATCAAAGTATGATTGGCCTCAAAAAGTTAATTGGTAAGTACTATTCTTCATTTTTCTGAAAAGAGATGTATAAATCTTGTTTTCTTTCTTATTTAAGTAAGAAACCCATTTGGGTGAAACCCAGTGATACCATCTGGGCCTGGAAGTTTCTTTTTCAGAACTTTAAAAAAAAATTGTAGATCTATACAAGTTATCTACAACATTTTGAGTTACTTTTGGTAGTTTTTTCCCCCAAAGAATTTGTCTCTTGCATCTAAGCTGTTAAATTTATATGTGTAGAGTTGTTTATACTATTCCCTTATGATCCTTCTAGCATCTCAGGGCTTGTGGTAATATACCCTCTTTTATTCCTCATATTGGTAATGCATATCTTCTTTTTCCCTTTGTCAATTTTGTTAACAGTTTATAAATTTTATTTTTTTAATGAACTAGCTTTTAATTTCATTGATTTTATTTGTTTTTTATTTTATATTTGATTCATCTCTGCTCTAATCTCCTTCATTTAACTTGTTTTACAGTTATTTTGTTTTCACTTTCTTGAGGTTAAAGCTGAGATTATTGTTTTCAGAGAATCTCATTATTTAAAATGAGCATTTGGTGCTACAAATTTCTCTTTAAGCACTGCTTTGGTGCATCCCACAAGTTTTCATATGCTATCTTTTTGTTTTTATATAATTCAGTGTTGGTGGTAGTTTATTTTCCATGAGATTGACTCTTTTATTCAGGAATTATATAACAGTACATCATTTAATTTCCATGTTTGAAGATTTACCTGATGTCTTTCTGTTACTAATTTCTAGTTTGACTCCATTAGGGAAAGAGAACATACTATGTATGTATTAATTATTTTAAATATGTTGATGTTTATTTTATAACCAAGGATAAGGCCTATTTGTGAGTGTTCCATAAGTATATGACAAGAATACATATTCTATAAATATTTGATGGAGAGTGCTATAAATGTCAACAAGATCCTGTTGGATGATGTTATACCCTTGCTGATTTTTCAGCTGGTCATTTCTGTTTTGAAAGAAGGGCCCTGAGAATCCCCGCTATAATCATAGGTTTGTCCATTTTTCCTTTGAGTTCTATTGATTGTTTCTTAATATATTTGATAGTTCTGTTGTTTGGTGCAGACACATTTAGAATTATTATATCCTCTTATACTTAGTGGATTGACCCTTACATCATTATGGAGCATTTCTACCTATTCTAGTAATTTTCTTTCTTCTGAAATCTATATGCTCTGATAGTAGTATACTCGTTCTAGCTTTCTTTTGTGTGATTGGTATTTACATGATATATTTTTTCATCCCTTTAGCTTACCTTTGTCTTTATTTTTGAAATGAGTTTCCTATAAAAAATATAGCTAGATCATATTTTTTAGTCCAATCTACCAGTTGGTATCTTTCTGTATTTAGACCATTTACATTTACATTTATTATAATTACTGACAGGAATTAAATATGCCACTTTACTATTTGTTTTCCATTTATATATTTTATTTGTTCTGTGTTTCTTTTCCTGCCTTCCTATAAGTTACTTGATCCTCTTTAATGTTTCCTGTTGCTTTATTTTGGGGTTTTGAGTATATAACTGTATAATTTTTTTGGTGATAGTTCTAAATATATAACACTGTTAACTTATATTGATATTTTGGCATTTCAAGTGAAATGTAGGAAATTTAGCACCATTTAGCTCCTGTTACCCTCTTTATGATTAGTTGTCATAAAGATACCATTTACATGCATTGATGACACTGTCAAAAAGATAATACAGTAATTCTGCTTTTAAGCAACTAATATAATTTTGAAAACTCAAATGTTAAAAAATATTTTCTATATACCTACATCTTTCCCTATATCATTGTTACTTTTTTAGTTCTGGTATTTCAAGTTTCTTTCTTTTGTCATTTCCTTTTTTGCTGAAGAACTTTCTTTAACAATCTTTTGGCAGTTTGTTTTATTATTTCCAAGGAATTGGTCCATTGTGTCTAAGTTGTCAAATTTATGTGTGCAGAGCTATTTGCAGTATTCCCTTATTATCCTTCTAATGTCTTCAGGGTCTGTAGTAATAGTTCCTCTTTTATAGCAGGACTGCTGGTGACTAATTCTCTTCATCTAAGAATGCCATTGTTTCTGAAGGGTATTTTTGCTCTATAAAAAAAATTGTGGGGTAACTTTTCCTTTCAGTAATAGAAAATTTTTGTGCTGCTTCATCTGGTTTCATGGTTTCTGGAGAGAAATCTGCTGTCATTTGGATTATGTTTCCTTACAGGTAATGTTTTATTTCTCTCTGGTTGCTTATAAGATTATTTATTTCTCCTTAGTTTTGAGACATTTTATTATGATATGCCTGGATGTGTATTTCCTTAGCTTTATTTTGTTGGTATTTGCTGAGCTCCTTAAAACTGTATGTAGATTTATGTGTTTTGCTATATTTGAGAAATTTTCAGCCATTATGTCTTCCAATTATTTTTTCCTCCCCCTTTTTTCCCTTCTGGGACTCCAATGACATGAATGTTTGATCTTTTGCTATTGTCCAGAGGTCCCTGAAACTCTGCTCATTTTAACCTTCTTTTTCAGATAGGATAATTTCTATTAGCTGACAGTTTCTAAAGTTGATCTATCTTCAACTTCACTGAATCTTTCTTCTCTCAACCCAATTCTTTTTTTTTTTAAGATATTATTTATTCATTTGACAGAGATCACAAGTAGGCAGAGAGGCAGGCAGAGAGAGAGAGGAAGGGAAGCAGGCTCCCTGCTGAGCAGAGAGCCCGATGTGGGGCTCGATCCCAGGACCCTGAGACCATGACCCGAGCTGAAGGCAGAGGCTTAACGCACTGAGCCACCCAGGCGCCCCTCTCAACCCAATTCTGTCATTGAGTCCTTCCAGTGAGTTTTCATTTTATATTTTTCAGTTCCAAAATTTTCATTAAGGTTTTCTCTATATCCTTTGTTTCTCTGCTGAGACTTCCTAACTTCTTAAATTTTCAAGAGTTTATAATTGCTTATTAAAACATTTTAATGATATTTACTTTAAAATGGTTATTTCTCAATATTTATGTCAACTTTGTGTTGACATCTGTTGGTTGTCTTTCTTATTCAAGTTAAGATTTTCCTGATTCATGATATAACTATTTTTAATTGGAACTTAGACATTTTGGATAGTGTGTAACGGATTCTAACTCTATTTAAACCTCTCTGCAGCTGACCAGGCCAGTATTCAGAGCTCCTTTCTCACTCACAGCCTCTGCAGATGGTCACTAGCCAAGAGGCATAGACATCTCATTATTATGGGATGTGCGTCTCCCATATTTATTCTCATTCTTGGCTTTTGGAATTAATGGCTGATTTAATTCTTGGTACATTCTAGGGATTTTGATTTAGTCACATTGCTCTGATTCTGTCTTTGGTTACCATAGATTGGATTCCCTACTCTGGTTTTTTTCCCCAAGTTATGAATAAAATAAGCTTGTGTACTGAGATTCCCAATGGAGATTATCCAGACTCCTAATAATGTGGAGATTTATAAATTGAAGGACAACTAGCTGCAGGTTTATGCAATAAAGTTTAAGTACTATCCAAATCTCAGAAAGCTGAAGAGTTGTCTGTATAAATCAGGCATGACTACATGAAATTTTCTAAAATTTCATTAAGTAATTTTCATTCTTATTCATGTGGACAAAGAATATTAATCATGAAATAATGCTAGAATTAGAAATTAGAAAGCATTGAATCTATGCTAAAGATTTGATAAGTTAAGTGAGAGAATAAACAGAAAGGGAAGATGAAAGCTAGGTGGTTTTTTGGCGGGGCAGAGGGAATAGGATGAGACAGGAGAGAGAAAGATGCTCAACTATAGAGAATGATACAAGAATGGAAACTGAGCTAGGGATACTAGCATCTAATACTGCAAAATTCAGGTTATCTATTTTGGTATTCCTTTTACAAGGGCTTTAGCAAGATTATTCTGACTGCAGAGAACTATTAATGCTCTGGTTTATTGTATAAACCTGCAACTAGCTGTCCTCTAATGTCTCAGGGAGTGTGATGCGGCTGAGAAAGACTACGAAGAGTGAAGGATAGAAATACAGATATGTAATCTATTTGCATCAAGATCCAGATTAAAGTTCTAAGTGTTATAATGGAAGAGGATAGGACCAAGAAGATAAGTAACTAGTTACATAACAAATGTTAATAATGTGTTTTTTTAAATTTATTCTTTCAATTTTAACTTCTACTACTTCCACTGAAAAGAGGTCTGCCTTCAGATCATCTTCCCACTTCAGCCCTACTCTCCTTTTCTTCTACCATGTCACCTTATGCAAAATTTTTCAACTCCCAAAATAATACTGGCCCCAAACTATATAGGTCAGATTTGTATTAACTATTCAAGACAATGTAGGATATTGGCATCATGTCCTGGAGAACGATCACTGCATAAAGTCTGCGTTTCATATTTCTTATCCTAAAATGTCTTATTCTGGGGATAAGTTATTCTTAATAATGGAACAGAAATGTAGGCATTCATTGAGTTTGAGGTTGGCTGAAGTAGGAGCTTCTAAGAGTCTATGTGTCTATGATATTAAGTGAAAATAAAGTATATGATTTTATTTTCATTACAGGGTTTTTTTGATTACCAAAGTTGTAAACATAAGGCTTGTTTCATTGTTATTAACATGTATCTTGGGGGCCTAATATATGATATGCAGTTACTGTATGTTAAGTAGTACTCTAGATGTCTTATGAACATCTCTTTTAATATTCAAAATACTTCTTAGAGATTAGATACTATTCATTCCATTTTTAGAAGACTGAAGATTCAGAGAGCTAAAACAACCTGCCTGCAGTATTTCCTTTGCTCCCCTTGGAGGATGGAGTCTTATTCTCGTTAGCCCAATTCCCCTTACTCTCTGTACTTTACTTCCTTACCTCCCAACCTCCCTATTAATTACCAACCTCCCAATCATCTCCTGATAATTCCTTACCTAGAACAGTTTGGCAGTCTCCACTTCCCTACAGCTCCCCCTTCCTGTGTTCTCCCAAATTACACACTCAGGCTCCAATTTACAGATCTAAAGCCATACTTTTGAATAAAGTAATTTCCTGAAGTAAAGTCTATCCTCTCATTAAGTGTTCTTTGATTTTATCTATACTCTAGAGTATCTATTTAGTTTACTATCTATGAGATTGGTAAATATAATTCAATGTGGGAAATTATTTGTCCCAATTAATTAACTTGCCTCAACTAGTTTATAAAGGTTCTCATTTGAAAGACTATGCCTATAGCAATGTGTGTATATTTTTGTTTTATTATTTTATATATTTATTTTATATGTATACTTTTTAAAAATCATTTTAATGATTACCACTACTATGTAGATGATATGCTTAAGAAATGTAATATAATTAGCTAATAAGATCAGTGAAGTGGTAAATTAGTCAGCCATAGATGAAGTATTTGACACCTCTCCTCGAAAGAGGAAAAGTTATTTTCTAAAAAGCATGTCAACTTTAAAACTGTCATGGTCTCATGGAATAGAATTTGAAAGCTCAAAAGTGCCTTTGAGATGATGAAGCTGAAGCTTGTTACTCAAGGACTGAAGATCACTCTCAGGGCAAGGCTAAAGTACATCAGGCACCATTTAATATGGACACAATACAGAGAAAATGTACATAAACTCTAACCCATGATTTTTCAAGTTTTATGGAGAAAACCACAATATATATCAATAATTTTTACAAAAAATCCAGCAATTCAATAAATACAAAATAATGAAAATAAATTTAGTATGGTTTCTATAGTTTTATGAACAGAAGTTTATTTGCCTGAAGGAATCTTAAAATCAGGAGAGAAAAGAAAAAGGAGAGTCTAGGCATATTATCTGTGCACAAGAAATCTTAGTTTCTCCTCTTCTTATTCCTACTCTTTTTCTCTCTCCCTCTTACTCCTTGTCCTTGCCCCTGCTGTTTTCCTCTGTTCTCTTAGTCTTCTTTCTCTCTCTCTCTGTCTCTCTCTCTCTGTGTCTCTGTGTGTGTCTCTCTCACTGCAGACAATAATTCTATTGAAATTTAGTCAGTACATCACTGAAGTCATCCCATTTAGAATTCATTTTTTAAAAGTTCCAAGTGAACATTAATTACCTTAATTAAATAAACATGTATTAAAACCTCACTTTGTGCACGTGTGGAAAGCACTAGAGGATCACGAAAATATATGATGCAACTAGCTCTAAGCAAAGGAGAGAAGACAACATATATTTATCATTGTTCAGATATTTTAATTTTCATTCACATTACTTACTATATGCTGATAATTCAGGAAAAGCTTGATTTGGTCTTTATATTTTATTTTCTCCATAAGTTTTTTATGCCACATAAATGAACTTATTAAAAGCATTCAAAATAGCGCATTTGTCAAGTTCTATATTTCCCAACCAGAAGAGAAAAAAGAAACTATCACCAACTGAAAATATATCTAAGTCACAGAAATATAAAGGGAAGAAAGAAAGAGGAAAAGAAAAGAAAAAAAGGAAAAGAAAAAGGAAAGGAAATGGAAAAGGAAAAGCAATTTTTTAGTACCCAAACAGTAGGCAGAGACGACTCCTGTTCATGATGCCATTTTGAACAGAGTAGTGAATACATGGCAATAAGAGTCTACTGTACTTTAACTTTGACATATGAGGCTTATGATATACCTTGACTTCAACTTTGTTTCTAATTAACTCACCTGCAGGGCTCAAATAATTTTGCCTACACCCCCTCCTTTTTGCCTATTTAATTGTTGCTCTCTTAACAACCTAAATGTGGTTTGTCTTCTTGGCACAGAATTGAATTCCAAGCAAATAATCCAAATGTTTAATCTACTCTTCTAGCTCAGCTAACATATAAAAAAATTCCCAAATTGAACTACTACAGAAAAACCACGCAGAAAACAGACTTACTTTAGGATAATTATAAGCTCATTTCAAGTCAAAACATTATAAACAGAAATCAATTTTCTTGTATGCACTTCAAAAGACATTTGAGTTTCGGTTGTAGTTTTTCTGGTTAAAATATGATTATCCAAAGTAAATAGTCTCTAGATCTGGCTTAATCAAATTTGTTTTTGATAAGTTTGAAAATATTTTACATGCTGCCTGTTATATTCCTACTGATTAGAAGCTGAATATTAATACTGAATATTAACATTGAATTCCATGACTCATTTGATTTCCACATAGAAATCATTTTAAAATACAATAAACCGATTTTGACATTTATAATCACTTTTCAATACTAAAAATCTGTTTAAATTTATCTTATGATGGGGTATCATGTGCTAAACATAAGGAAAAAAGAGCTTTACATTTTAAGAAATGTGCTAAATTGAAACAAATAAAAACCTCTATTACTTCCTCTTAGTATTTTTAGGATTCTAAGAGGCTCCAGGCTTTCCTACAGTATTTTTTTATAAGTGGCATTACTTATAACTACTTATGCAAGGTAAAATTATGTTATTCTAATCTTTATTAATTCTAGTGTGATTATTTTATATAGAAGAAAGAGGAAACTGAATTCTACATAAAAAAAATAAAAGCATTAATACTTTTTTGTGGAATTTAAAGAAAATAAAATGATAATTATTATTGTGCCATGTTTGAAAGCAGGAAACATGAGACATATATATGTACATGGGTTTCAATACATGTCAAAAATGAGAATTCAAAATTGTAGAATATATTTCTTGAGTACGGACGATACCTGCTCTGGTGATTATTATAGAACAAAAGAGAAGGAGAATGAAAATGATACGATTTAAAACTTTCTAATACTTTCTATTTGTATTACATCTAGAATTATTTGATATTCTTAAATATTTATACTAACATTCCTATGAACTGCTTTTTGAAATGCAATAAACAATTTATCTCTTGCTGTGAGAGATATATAACTGAACAGAGGTTGCACACTAAAATTTAAATTATTAGTTTGTTGTATTACAAAAAATATGGTTCAATATTAAAACAATGCTCTTGATTCATAATTAAAGCCCTTGCTTCAACATTTGACTAAAATTAATTGAGTCCAGTAACACTATAATAACATTTAGTGTCAATCATTTAAAAATTGTTCTGTGTCATGAGGGAGAAAAGCTATTATCAGGCCTAAGAATTAGTAAAAGTGTCAGGCAAGTAAATAACCTGTCATACAACTGTTAATACTGATTAATCTCTGAAGAACCATCCCTTTCATAAGTGAAGAAGAAATGTGGAGGCTAATGAGGGTAGCAAAGAGTAACAAAATATGCAAGGGCAGCAGTCCTGGTCCTAATCCAAATTTCACTTATCTTACTCTGTCAACAATTTAACACAAGGAAACGAAGTAACAAGAAAGAAAAGAACTGTCCTACAGCAAGGGTGTTGGGTTTTATTTTGTTTAGTTTTCTTTTGTTGTTGTTTTTTTTTTTTTTTTGAAACAGATAAAGATGAAATAGATACATAGAAAAAGAATTTTAAAGAAAATAATGTTTTTCAATTGGCAACTCAACAAGAGTATATTTTCCTTTTGATTTCCTAAGTTTAATTTGTAAAATCATGTTTCATTTATGAATGGTATTCTATCACACGGATACACCTTAATTCTTTAACCATTAAGAGCTATGTTTAAGAATCATAATTAAGGGTGCCTGGGTGGCTCAGTGGGTGAAGCCTCTGCCTTCACCTCAGAGTCCTGGGATGGAGCCCTGCATCAGGCTCTCCGCTCAGCAGGGAGCCTGCTTCCCCTTCTCTCTCTGCCTGCCTCTCTGTCTACTTCTGATCTCCCTATTGAATAAATAAATGAAATCTTAAAAAAAAAAAAAGGCCTACAATTAAGTTCACTATGGTTTTTTATAACTGTAAAATATTTCTCTGCACTTTTGTGATATATCTAACTGATGGTTCCAGAAATGAGTAAGAAGCATCAACAAACCTAGTTCAGCGACACAGCTAAGAATAGAATGAACAAGGAAAGGTGAGTAAAAGAATAACCACTGACAAGCTGTCTATGCAGAATTGGAGAAGCCCAAATCCTGTTTTAAAATTAAGTTTTTCAAAATTGGTCCTTGGCTTCAGAATTTAAATTTAAAACCCAAGCATGTCATTACAATATAATTAACAAAAATAAAACTGTATCTGAATTTTTGTGTTATAAGCCTTCCAGCCAAATATAAAATACACAAGAATATAAGTATATAGACAAAAACTACTATTTCTCTCTAATACGCAAGATGGGGACTACTTGGGGTGCCTGGGTGGCTCAGTCGCTTAAGCATCTGACTTAAGCATCTGATCTTAGCTCAGGTCTTGATCTCAGGGTGGTGAATTCAAGACCCACAGTGGGGTCCACATTGGGCATGGAGCCTACTTAAAAGAAAAAAAAAAGGGTGAGGACTAACTAAGGACTTCAAGAGACTGCTGCATTTACTCTCAGAGCTGAAGTTGGTCTTGCCACATATTCCATGGCCCACTGTTAAATAAAGTGGTGGAATTCTCAGCAGCATGCTCTAGAGGAAAGGACTTAGCTTCTAAGCTCAACTATGCAATTAATATCACAAAAATACACCTCTCAAGAATATTACAAAACACTCACTCCACAATGATTCTATATAATCTTTGTAATATTCTTATGAGGTATGAATTATGCTATAATCAAAGAGAGAATTTTAGATATATTTTTAAAATAAACTATAAACTGAGAAAAAAATAAATTACCTAGGGTATCATCTGTTTTACTCAACATGATGCTATCATAAATAAAATAGGTAAGCAGTGAGAGAAATGAGGGTAGGCAATGGGAGGGTAGTTCTTCATTGCTTTTCTAAGAGAAAAATTGTCCATGTGTTTAATAATGGCAAAATCTCAAGCCAATTTGTTTTTTTTTTTATAAGATTTTTATTTATTCATGGACAGAGAGAGATCACAAGTAGGCAGAGCAGCAGGCAGAGAGAGGTGGAGGAGGAAGCAGGCTCCCCACTGAGCAGAGAGCCCGACGTGGGACTTGATCCCAGGACCCTGAGATCATGACCTGAGCCGAAGGCAGAGGCCCAACCCTCTGAGCCACCCAGACGTCCCTCTCAAGCCAATTTGTACAGTCCTGAAGACCATTGGTTCATGAACCTTCTGCCAAAAGGTACCCTTCGGGTTCCCTACACATGTGTGAGAGAGTGGAACTCAGAGCCGGAGGGCCAACTCTAACGAGAGCAGTTCAACTTTATCCTAATTTTCATGTTTACCTTTTTTATGCAACTATGTTTAAACACAGATTTCTTAGACTTAAAGGGTTTTAAAACTGCCATCTCTGATACGGTATATTATAACTTCACTCCATGATGGTGGCTTAGAGAAAATTGACAAGGTTGATCCAAAGGTATTTAGGTTTCATGATGCCGTGCTTAAGGAGAGTTCCTAAGTGTGCAGATGTTGCAGTGTAGAAACAAATCCATTTCATTCTTCAATAGCAGACTGAATAAGAATCTCATGTGAGAGGGAAGGGATGTTCAGAAATACTCTATAAATGGTGAATATGTCAATTACTGGAAACCTCCATTAAGATAATATGAAAATGTGATCCTCAAGAATTTTAAAGACTGGGGGGATGCCTGGGTGGCTCAGTGGGTTAAGCCTCTGCCTTCGGCTCAGGTCATGATCTCAGGGTCCTGGGATCCAGCCCCACATTGGGCTCTCTGCTCAGCAGGGAGCCAGCTTCCCTTCCTCTCTGCCTGCCTCTCTGCCTATTTGTGATCTCTCTCTCTGTGTCAAATAAATAAATAAAATCTATTTTTTTAAAGGGTTTTAAATTCATTTTCTTTTTAAAAATTATTTATTTATTTATTTGACAGAGAGAGGTGGTACAAGCAGGGGGAGCAGAAGGCAGAGGGAGAGGGAGAAGCAGACTCCCTACTGAGCAGGAAGCCTGAGGGTGGAGCGGTGGGCTTGATCCCAGAATCCTGGGATCATGACATGAGCCAATGGCAGACACTTAACCAACTGAGCCACCCAGTCGCCCCTTAAAGACATTTTCTATTGATTTCCTATTTTCAATCTATTATTTTGAAGTCACTAACTATTCTGTTTCTCACCAGAGAAGTCCCAATCAAGAGGTAAACTTTATGCTTTGAGAACTACAGCCTCTAAAAACAATTCAATATTGGAAACACATTTCTTAATTTCCTTTCCCAAATTGCTCTAGCACCTTGAAAGCATGAACCAAGTTTCTCAACTCCAACCTTGATGGATGATTATCTCATATTTCTAAATGCTTGATTCTCTGACATCTTGAATCAGGGGATTAGATAAGTCACAATTTTCAAAGATACAGAGGAAAGAAAAAATCATATTAGTATACTGTCATTGCTCTGTGAATTTAATTAAACGTATCACAATTACTTTATTATATGATGTTAATAAAAAATTTGCCAGAGGCTTTCCAGTAAACTTAAGTTTTAAGTAAATAATTACTTGAATCAACATTTTTATTAAATTAAGTCATTTATAATTATGAATTTGACTCCTCAGCAATTTTTCATTATAATATTAACATACTCATAAATTTTATGAGGACAAAAAGCCCCTCAGCAAATCTGTTATCTGTGAAATTCCACAATTTATATAGCTCTAACCTCATTTTTATTTATAACTATGAAGTTCCTTTACACGGGCAAAAAAACAAGCACAGGTAAAAGCAACCAAAATGTTTCCATATTCCCTAGAAACCTGATGGACTAATACTAACTTCAAACTTATCAAACACCTATAAGCCATTTATGATATGCAATATGATTTTTACAAAACATACAAATAAAACTAGAACCCTGATCCAGCCTGGCCAACTAGTATAAACCAGTTTGCTCATGCTCCTTCCAAGTCAATCTTATCTATAAGCTTCCTGAGTGATTCTGCTACCTGCAGTCCCAAGTCCTTGGATGGCTGTATGCCCCTATTCTAGAAGAAATATGATTATTTGAACATATTGAACATAGGTCAAAAGATAATCCCCAAATTGAAGTGATTTAGGTAACAGCCAAATGCTGAATAAGTAGGTAGGTTAGAAAACACATACTGTCAAGTTATCTATACTTGAGTTATTGTTTCAAATATTGGGTGGTATATAAATGGCAGGAGGAAAGAAAGAGAAAGAAAAAAGCTACAAAAGAAGGAAGATCATACATATTGTAATTCTATGTATATAATAGGCGATCAGCATCTACAGAGGGAAGATTATAGACAAATATCCCTGTTAGCAAAAGAAATCAAATATCCAGGAAAATAAAGGAACAGATGGTGGGAATTCAATAAACAAGTCATGAGATAATTTAAATACATAAACACTTGATTTATTCAGCTCTTATTAGGAAGTAACCTATGTGTTAAAAAAAAAAAAAAAACAGCTATTTGCTCTACTTCCCCTCTCATCTTTTCAGCATGGGCAGGAGGGAGGGGAAAGCAAGAAAAATGTTGGAGAAGGTCAGTGGTGATGGAAGGGAGAAGAGGGGACAGAGGAAAAGAAAACACTAGACAGAAATGGTAGATGCTAAAGAAACCTGGGAATAAAAGAAACAGAGTGTTGCCATCACAGAAACAAGTCCTGACACCCTGACTCCAACAATTAATAATTATGACACATATTTTTATTGTCTCAATTCTAAGACACATAGAAAAGCATCCATGAAGAACTACCCTTCCAATGCTCACCCATCACACGAGATGCCCACTCAGGGTCCTAACCTAATTTAGGCAAGTCTTTCTTCAAATCCTCCGATTCCTTTCCTTTCCTCTCCTTTCCTAATTCTCAAAGGCCTTCCATTATCTCAGCTCAACAGGTTCGATCTCACAAAGTGCACCTAGGTCCAAAACTTTCAAATCTCTTTTCTAACAAAATAAAGAGAAAGGTAAAGAAAGAGTAAACAAACAAACAACTTCCATTCTCTGAAGCCAATCTCCTACAAACAGATTTCAGTAATCCCCAAAGGAAATTCGTTAACCCCAAAGATGGCACAGTGTCTGAGATCTAATGAATCTTTCCTTTTCCACTCAAAGCCAGTCCCTTCTACAGAAAACCTTGATTACTACAGACCTATTTCTTTAACCAGGTAATCTGGAAATAGAAGAAGCTAATCTGCAAATTACATTCCATAATTTTATGAATGTTGAAAGAATTTCTATATAGGTGGGTAAATAAATACTTGACTCTCAGAAATGACATTGTAATGCAATGATAGTATAGAAGATACTATGCGTTGACTCATTAATGTGTTCTTAGGATGTTAATGGTCAAATCAGAGGCATCTAGGAATTATAAATCTGCAGTGAACAAATAAAATAAAAAAATGAGCAGGGAGAAAATGAGAAAAATTACCTAATTCAATGGAGTATTATTTATAAAGATTGCTGAACAGTCATTTCTTTCTCCCATTAGCTATGAATTTATCAGATGCTGTACCCATATTTTATCACCTTCACTTCTAAGAAGAAAATCAGAATCTTCCCAAAATAGGAAGATGAATATATGAGAATATTCCGTATATATTCACTGAGAGTAGAATTTCAAATTTCCCAACCCATTCATCCATCTTCCTATCTATTAGTTATCTCCTATCTATCTATCTATCTATCTAATCTATCTACTTTATTTATCTCTATCTAGTTTTACCATGTTTGAACTGAGCATGACTTCATTCGGATTCCTCACTGGAAGTTTTTTAAAAATAATTACTCCAGCAAAGGATTATCCTGCTATCCAGAGAAAACCCACCAACAGTTTCAGGATTTCATCAAGGCCTACCCAGAGGTCTGCTAGATATATAATATAAAGGTTGGCACTCAACTGGCTTTGACAAATGGACATCAACGCTCAGGAAAAAATGACCATTTCCAATGATAACAATCATGGCGCCCAACAAATGGAAACGACCAGAAAAAGGACTGGTCTGCAATATAGGGAAGCCCTCAAAACAAAACAAAAATACACACAACATGCTTTGTTAGTTTCTTAAAAATAACCATCCCAGATAGGTTAACAGTTCTAATTTTACTCCTTAAGACAGAATATGCACCTTTGGCACACACCACCAAAAGCAAGTAACTCCATTCTTACTAAATAAATTCCTGATCAGCTTCACACATGCTGTACTCATATAGAGTGAGTGGGCCAGCTTAAAAAATAAAAAAGTCACGAATTTTAACACGGAGAAAAAAGTGTTTGTAAGAAAAGTGTTTGTAAAATATGTATGTGAGTTAATCAGAAACAGCATTTGACAAAATCTCCTTCCTCATTTGGAAACTAGTCTTTGGTTTGTAGAAAATTTTAAGTCGATGTTCCAATAACTTGATTATACAGATTGTATCATATGTGAGATGAATGAAACCATGTATACCCTTCATAACCAAATATATGTCAATGAATCACTGAACTATTTTAATGTCTTAGTTTTTTTAAAACAAAATATGTACATACTTGTCACACACATTGTTCTCATTTTTGGTGTTCTATGTTGATCTCCTATCATTGGAACTCCTTTCTTCTTGTTTCTACCCTTCCTGGATTGTTGATATTCCCATGTCTGCCTTTTAGGTAAGGAATGCTAGTAGTAACAACTAAAATTAGAGTCCTACTTAAAAAAAAACAGATGATCTGATGCACCAAGAAATAAACTCAAGTTCTGGCACTTCTTAATTAAGAAATTATTTCTGGGATATACAGAGAGAGTTAGTGACTGTACAGTTAATGTTAAAATGCATTTTTCAATACCAGTATGTTATACTCACAAGCTTTCACTTTCATTATTAACAGTGATTTTTAAAAGCATGCAGAAGTATATTTATATGTGTTCTTATATTGCATTACAACCATAATTTCACAATAAGCTTCAGCAGAGTTAGATCCCTAATACCTTAAAAAAAAACAGATTATTTTAAAAATCACAAATTATACACTGCATATTTAATAATAAATAAAATGTACAAAATTATACTGTAACTAAAATTTCTCTACTTGTAGTATTTTAGTATTTTCAGCTGTCAGGTAAGCTTTGGGTAAAAATTATGTCAAAGAAATATGAATATTGGTATTTTGATACATAGAAAGAATGTAGAAGCCATCATATCCTTATGATTCAGAACTACGTTCTGCAGAAACTATGTGTATAAAGAGAAAAAAAAAAAACCCAACCACATTTTTCTCTGGATCATCCAAAGCTTTGCTGTACTTTCCCGCTGACTGAAGCTAAATATTTAGGGAAGGAGGTGTTTATTCCATGCAAAAGAATTTGGGGAAAATTTTTTTAATTAATTTTTTTAAAGATTTTTTTAAAAATTAAATAAAATTTTTAAAGTGTTCCAAAATTCATTGTTTGTATATTTGAGAGAAAGTGAAAGAGAGTGAGCATGGGTTGGGGGTGGACAGAGGGAGAAGCCAATTCCCTGCTGAGAAGGGAGCCCTATACAGGGTAGATCCCTAATCCCAGGACCCTGGGATCATGACCTGAGCTGAAGGCAGACACTTAACTAATTACCTGAATGAGCCACCCAGGTGCCCTATATTTTTTAAAATGCTGTCTTTCTAGGAGTGTTTGGCTGGCTCAGTTGGTAGAACATGCAACTCTTGATTTTGGGGACTTAAGCTAGAGTCCCACTTTGGGCTTGGAGCCTACTTAAAAATAGAATAACATAGGGGTGCCTGGGTGGCTCAGTCAGTTAAGCGTCCAACTTGATTTTGGTTCAGGGCATGATCAGGGTTGTAAGATTTTCTCTCTTGCTTTGCCTCCCACCCTGTTCTAATTAATTAATTAATTAACTAACCAAAATAAAGATACTGGCTTTCTACTTAATGATTTAGTGTGCTTCCCCTAGCTGAATAAACTAATTTGCACAAGTTATAAAGGGATTTTCTTAAATACCAATAGTTAATCTGAAAAAGCTTTTTTTTTTTAAAGGTTTTATTTATTTATTTGACAGAGATCACAAGCAGGCAGAGAGGCAGGCAGAGAGAGAGGAGGAAGCAGGCTCCCCACAGAGCAGAGAGCCTGATACAGGGCTTGATCCCAGGACCCTGGGATCATGACCTGAGCCAAAGGCAGAGGCTTTAACCCACTGAGCCACCCAGGCGCCCCTGAAAAAGTTTTTTTTTTTTTTTTTAAGATTTTATTTATTTATTTGACAGAGAGATCACAAGGAGGCAGAGAGGCAGGCAGAGAGAGAGGAGGAAGCAGACTCCCCTAGAGAGCAGAGAGCCCGATGCGGGGCTCGATCCCAGGACTCTGAGATCATGACCTGAGCCGAAGGCAGCGGCTTAACCCACTGAGCCACCCAGGCGCCCCCCTGACAAAGTTTTTTAACTGTGTTGCCTGTTCACATAAGAATGAACAAGAGACTTTAAATAATCTATTGTAAACTCCTCAAAGGAAAATGACCAATGTACAGTAACTTTATTGTCCTCTAACCTGGTAAATGTTTCAACTAAATATCATAACAATATTGTATTCTACTCAATTCTCACTTGACTGAATTTTTACTTCTTTTTAGAGCTCAGAATGACCACAAGCTCATTGATTATCTCCTGTTTCCTGAGGATGCTTTGCTCCAGATATTTTTGGAACAAAACAGATTTGCTCTCTCTTTCCATAATCGGGACAGAAGTGCTAGGGAAGGAAGGTTCCCCAGAAGTGTAGCTCAAATGATAACTCACATGAATTGGTGAACATTCTGTATCATTTTCCAGATATTATATCTGATATCTAATATCATCTTTCAGTGATATTAAGCTCTATGTGCTCACAGAGGTAACTTGCTTGATGAAATCCTCTTTATTGGCCTCCTTTCCTTTGTTGTCACACTTTCTCACTTCTCCACTGGCATTTCCAGGGATTATCTTCCAGATAAACTTCTTGTACTCAAATACTTTTCTCAGGGTCTGTGCCTGGGGAAACCCAAACTAAGAAACTTGTCTTTAAAATGCTAAAATTCCCCATATCTTAACATCTTTGAAATTGGGATATAACATTTATTTAGCACCTATAAGATGGCTTCTTAACTCACAACAAATATTTCAATGGCCGTATCTGTGCTGCATGATTCTTCTCTCCCCATCATAGCTGACTGGCCCAGTAACAGAAGCATCTGACCCACAGTGGTCAATACTATCTCTACCAGGGAATTAAAATCTGAATAAAAATCTGGTGGTCAATACTATCTCTACCAGGGAATTAAAGAGAGACTAAATATGCTCAGGCATATTAGAGAACACGTACTATAGAGAAGAATAACCAACTTCTTTGTTGAGGTCCCAAAGATCTCCCTGTTCTCTTCTTTTCCAAAGGTTGGTACTGTTCCTTAATATTATGATGTTATCTTAAAGCACTTCAATAGGTGCGCCTGGGTAGCTCAGTGTGTTAAAGCCTCTGCCTTCAGCTCAGGTCATGATCCCAGTTCCTGGGATAGAGCCCCATAGCGGGCTCTCTGCTCGGCAGGGAGCCTGCTTCCCCCTCTCTCTCTGCCTGCCTCTTTGCCTACTTGTGATCTCTGTCTGTCAAATAAATAAATAAAATCCAAAAAAAAAAAAAAACCTCCAATAAATCTCCCTCCCAGAATTTTTTTTTTATATTTTATTTATTTATTTGCTCCATCCCAGGATGCTGGGATCATGACCTGAGCCAAAGGCAGAGGCTTTAACCCACAGAGCCACCTAGGCGCCCCCAGAATTATTTTCTGTTACATAAAATGCCTCTCTCATCCCTTCCCTCACCACAAAAAAATATTTAATGCTCAAAAGCCACAAAATTCCTGATCCATTTACTTCTCTCCTATCACCAAGAGACTCATCAACACCCTTAATTTTATTTTGCTTTTAATTAATATGCAAGTTAATAATGTCAGTCACACTGAATCTTTATTGGAAGTATGATACACATTTTGGAGAACATGTAATCATCAAAGAGAGAAAATATGATTTGAAATCTGACAAACACTATTTAAATACCAACTAATAAACAGAAGGTTCATTTAAAAGATTTTCACTGAGTGTCTGTTTTATGATGGTCACTGTGCTGAGTAAATGTGACAGAAATTAAGGGTCTATCTCCCTTACTCTACTCGTACTCTGTAGAATTATTTTTTGGTTTCTGAATATTTATTTATAATGCATAGGTTAAATCTCCCCCTTCAAAGTTAAAAGGCAGAAGAAACTATAAAAGTTTAGTTCCAATCCTAAATTCCTGGATGAAGAACTCTGACAGACCCAGCTTTTTCAAATGGTTTACCCCTCAAGCACCCAATTAAGGCTGGGACACAAAAGTTATATTTTACAAAAATGGTTGCTGAAGGCTCATCATTGCTGTGAGGAGGAAGCAGGAAGTTCCTAGCACGTGGGACTGCCCATAACTTCCAAGAGTTATCTGCCCATTTTAGGTAGGGTGTTCATGCATTTTTGTTTTCCTGAGGCATTCTAGTTTATGCCTATGTTTTAGGTATAATCACTAACACTGTCTGTCCCCTTTTGTTTTCAAGAGCTCTCCCTTGGATGATACATATCATCTTAATTACAGAGATCATTGAGGGTAACGTCGTTCTTTCACTTGAGAGGACAACTGAGACCTAGAAAGATTAAGAGACTTTTTCAAGGACATCCAATTAGTACTTTATCTAATAGTAAAATTCAATGTGCATTAAAGATTTTAGTTATTAGTTTGTATTGTTGAATCCATTCTCTTCCATCATTCCACCTTGTGATTGACAGCATACTATTATGAAATGGTTGGTTAAAATTCAGCTGAATTTCATAATCAAGGAATAGAGCAACACCAACTCAATTCAGGAACACCAGGATCATAATTAGCATCCTGAACAAGAGGCCATTCAAAGATGATAACATTGTTTTGCAGAACTTTTCTTGGAATGCAAAATGCTATTATAAATACAGTATAATGTCACATTGTTTTTTGTTTCCTTCACATTGACTGAATGGAACCTTGTCTTGACTCTACCATTAAAGGTATCTGGGCTCTTTTTAAAGTAACATTCAGCCTGAAAGTTTAAGCACTAGCAAAAGAGAGCTTCCCTTCCAGAGGGCTACATAAACCAGAGGATAACATCTTGGAACAACTCTTCTCTCAAAACAGACATCTTTACCATTCCAAAAAAGATCAGAAATGTAGCCCTTCGGGGAAAATATCCCACTCCTGGGGAAAAGGCATACTTCTGAGCTTAGTGTGAAGCAAATGTTGTGAAGGAGGCAAATTTGGTAACATTTTAATATTCTTAAACCATTCCTTCTCTACATCCTTGGTGATACCGCTTCCCCCACCCTTCCCTCTAATCTCTGAGTCTTTTTATTTTCTCATCACTTTTTTACTTTGGGAAAGTTTGTTCTCTGGAAAGGAATTTTCACATTCTATAAAGAACAGGTTATTCAGTTATTAAATTTAGTTATTCAGTTATTTCTCCCAAAATTCCTGTACCATAAAGTCTTATGTATAAAGCTCAAATGTTTGGAAATCTAGGAATTAAATTTTTTAAAATATTTTATTTATTAATTTGAGAGAAACAGAGATAGTCAGACAGCATGAGAGGGTGGGGCAGGGAGAGGAAGAGCAGGCTCCCCACTGAGCAGGGAGCCCACAGTCTTCCATGCCATGGGGCTGGATCCCAGGACCCAGGGATCATGACCTGAGCAGAAGGCAGACACTTAACCCATTGAGCCACACGGATGCCCCTAGGAATGAAATTTGAGGTATTAGCAAACCACAATATTTTGGGGGTAGGTGGGACTTCCAACTCCTCAGACCAGGCTAAGTGTGTTGTACTCCACCAACTTCACCTAATAAAGGCTAGTTCTGCCTTCTAGTTTAAGATATCTATCTATCTATCTACCTATCTATCTCGCAGAGCTGAATGAAGTCCCCTTTCAAAATATTCCAAATTGGAAAATTAAGTTCAAAGATTTCCAGTTGCAAGAGCACCCTAAAAATATGTCAGAATGATCAATAACTACTATATATTTCAATGCCAGGAGCTGAGAAAAAAAATCACAGGCAAAAGACGGAATTTAGATGAGTTCCCTAAGGGAAAGCTTTAGATTTTTGCATCTTGATAGGTGATTTTCAGGGGAAGCTGAATTATGACTTTTCCCAATCAACTCAAACTTAAAAATGTCAGCAGCAGCACAATACATTGAACATGCTCACTTAAATATATGCCAGCTGAAACTGTGAAATGGATGAGCTGGTGAGCAGGAATTTAAGTTGGGAAGAAAAGTTCTCATACTTTTTACATGATATTAAAAACAGGAAAAGTAAAAGAAACATTAAGACCCTGGCTTCATTTCTTACTGTTAATTACTAAAGCACAAATTCAACCATGTTTTGATTCCCTATAGTTAACTATTGTGTTCTGTTGCACTTTGACTAGGAGAAGGCTCTAAAGAACTAATGACTTTACTGAAATCTAAATTACTGCCAAATTCAGAGCTAATTTTTTAGCTTGTTGGTCCTCATTTTTGAATAATATTGTATATCTGATTATAACCATACTCTACCTATTTTGATGGATGAATATTAGAAATAACTTGATGTTACCAATATACCTTTCAGAATCTTAATAAAAATAAGTATAAGATTGCAAGGTATATTAGAGGGTAGTGAAATGTAGAAATTGCACAAAAGCATAGCCTCAAGGGGTAACTAAATGAGGCATCCATGAATCAGTTGGAAATTTTCAGCAGTACAATTCAGAAGAAGATATCAGTGACTGAACTGAAAGTTACTTTAGAACTCCCAGCTGAGGTTATTGTATCATCACCTATATCATTGCATATTTCTAATTAATTTGTCAAATTTTAATCCAAAATATTAAGAATTTGCTTCCTTACACCTTCCAAGCTAATTTTTAGCTCAAGGTATCACTGTCACTAGCAATTCTGAGTGGACAATTATTCAAATATATAAAGACAGGAGGAGATAATGTACGGGTGATTTAGCTTAATTCCTCTCTTCTTGAATCCCGTTGGAAGCATAATATGTAAAGGTATCCTCTATATAACTATTCAAAATTACAATACTTTCATCAGTTTTCAAATTAAGGTCAATTTAGTTGTCTGAACTACTGTACTAGGGAGCTGTCCACTGTCTGATGACTGGATTATATTCCCTTAAATCGAACTTGGGAACCACATTCTTGAGGAAATACATTTTACTAAGGAACTTAGGAAAATATTCTCCAGATTTTTAACTGTTTGCAAATAATTTATTTATTTAGGTCCACTAAGTCAGAGGGGAAGAAGCTAATTCCATCTGATTTAAATGGTTTTAAAAATGACAGTGTGCTCCCCTGAGATGCTGAATGATAGAGAAAAATATCTTTAGCTGGGAGCCCCAGAGACTTCCTTCTTGTCTTAATTCTGACATTGTGTGACTGAGAACGAGTTACTTCCCCCACTAAATGGACTTCAGTTTCATCAGTTTTTAAAGAACCAGTCATAATGGATTATTTTTACAGTCACCTCCATTTGAAAAAAAAAAATTATGCTTTTGTTATTCATAATACAGCAAAAATACCTCCTTGATGCTACAAAAGGTCTGAAACAGCAGCCAAAATGAGTAAATACTAAGATGTGTAGTTTTTTTTTTAATGTTTCTTTCACTTTATTACATATTTTATTAGAAATTTCTAATTGCTATTATTTCTCAACAGGTTGTACCTTTTCTTAGAAAGTGTACAATTACAGACAAAACTTGAACATTTCAGAATTGTTCAAAATCCAGCATTCCTAGGCCTCAAATGATCCAAGTACCTTATTATTTTAGTTCTATTTCTCCACTTTCCCTTATTAAATTTACTTTGGTTTCTTTTCTTCCTTTTTAAAATTATTTCACATTTATATGTCTTTTCTCCTTTATTCAAAGTATCTAGAATTTGAGAACTGAAAGTTATCTAGCCCACTGTCGGGGGGAAAATACCATACTTTTTTTCTCAATGTGAAAAGTATATTCATACATGTCAGAAAAATATGTAACCTATAAGTAACATATTAGTCAAAATTAGAAACATTTGTCTACAAGCTCTGCTGTTCAATGTGATTTTCTAAATGACAAAATTTCTTGAATATTTATTTCAAAGACTACAGTAGTCATTGTGATAACAAATTTGATTTCTTCAGTATTTATTGTAACAACTAACGTATTTCCTTTTGAACCAGCTTTATGTTTTTCCTACACTAATGGGTCTGTTTAAACAGGGAAAGTTTCCTAGAAAGATGCATTTTCGAAGAAAAATAATGTTGGTAACTACCCTAGAATTTGCTTGGATTTCAATATAAAACTAAGTTCTTAAAAGCAGGGGGATTGAAAAATAAATAATTCATTATGTTATTATTAAATCTGAAAATATTTACTGAAATCTGATATTTCTTGGATTGTAGTAAATGTGGTTATATGAAGTTCAAAAAGATAGATGACATATTAGCTTATACAAATATTACTTTCATCACCTGCCTCTTAGCCACAGTCCTTGATTGACATTTGGTAATCAAAAAAGATTTCTTAAGTGGATTGACTAAAGATACATCATTCAGTTCTTTATGCTTCCATCAAAAATACCAAATCAAAACCAACAAAAAATCTAGTAAGTAAAAGGTTTAGCTTGTACATTCTACAAACTAGAAGTACAATAAACAACTCTAGTCTAATAAATATGACAATATAAATAAAATTAAAGAACTTCTTCAAAGATATAAACTGTCAAAACTCACAGTAGGAATATTTACAGTCTGAAAAGCTTTATAACTATTTAAAAATTAAATCAATAATGAATATCTTTGCACAAAAGTAATCACCATACCCAGACAGTTTCACCAGTGAATTCTTCCAATCAAGTGGTCAGTGGGGGAGTGGGGAGGGGCATGGGTGATGATACCAATTCTCCAAAATCTCTTCCAGAAAACAGAAGCAGAAGAAACACTTCATAAATCATTCTATGAGACCAGCATTACCCTCACATCAAAATCAGAAAAAAATTACAATGGGAAACTACATATCAATACTCAATACTCACATGGACATAACTGAAAACATCTTCAATAAAATATTAGGAAGTCAAATCCAACAATATATGAAAAGAATTATATACAATCACCAAGCAGGATTTATTCTAAGTATACAAAGCTGGTTCAAAATTCAAAAATTAATGACTATAAACCACCTCACCAACAGACTAATGTAGGAAAATCATATGATCCCATCAATTGTCAAAGAAAAAACCTCTCACAAAATCTAATACCCATTCATGATAAAAATTCCCTGCAACTAGGAATAGAGATAAACTTTATTATTTGATAAAGAATATTTTCAAACACTCTACTGCTAACATCCTATATAATGATGAGACTGGATGCTTTCCAACTAAGACTGGAAACAAAGCAACCCCTCTTATCAGTCCTAGTCAACATCATATGGAAAAATCCTTGTAGTGTAATAAGCCAAAAAAAGGAAATCAAAATTACACATTTTAGAAATGAAAAGATAAAACTATTGCAGGATACAAGATTAATATACAAAAGTCAATTGCTTTCCTACATACCAATAATAAAAAATTTAAATTTGAGGGGCGCCTGGGTGGCTCAGTGGGTTAGGCCGCTGCCTTCGGCTCGGGTCATGATCTCGGGGTCCTGGGATCGAGTCCCGCGTCGGGCTCTCTGCTCAGCGGGGAGCCTGCTTCCCTCTCTCTCTCTCTCTCTCTGCCTGCCTCTCCGTCTACTTGTGATCTCTCTCTCTGTCAAATAAATAAATAAAATCTTTAAAAAAAAATTTAAATTTGAAATTTATAACAAATAGTAAATTTTAATATAGCACTCAAAAACGTCAGCAAGAATGTGGAGAAAAAGGAACACCCATGCAGTGTTGATGGGAATGTAAATTGGTACAGCCTCTGTGGGAAACAGTATGGAAGTTCCTCAAAAAATTAAAAATAGAAATGCGAGATGATCCAATAATTTCATTCTATTTACCCAAAGAAAACAAAATATTTTTTGTAATAATTTGAAATTTTTGTAATAATTTGAAAGTAATTTGAAATGATAGATGCATAAATCTAACAAAATATTAACAGAACGCAAAAGAAGTAAAAAACATTAGTGAAAAAAATCAAAGATCTCACTAAATGAAGAGATAGTCTATGTTCATGGATTGAAGATTCAATTTTGTTAAGACGCCATTCTTCCCAACATAATTTATAGAAGCAGTGCAATCCCAATCAAATTCCCAGGAAGTAATTTTGTAGATATTGATGAATGGATTATAAATTTTACATGAAAAAGTTCTAAAAGAGCCAACAAAACAATTAAGAGAGGAAGCTGGAGAGCTCCCTCTATATGATTTCAAGACTTACAAGACTACAGTAATCAAGACTGTAATAATGACAAAGGTATAGTCACAGCCATCAAGTGAAAGAGAATAGAGAATCCAGATATAGTCCTACAGGAATATAACCAACTGATCTTCAGCACAGGAAAAAAAGGAAATTAAAGTCATGTTTTTCCAACAAATGGATAAGGAAAATAAGGTGTATGTGTGCGTGTGCACACACACACACAAACACAACCTGGAGCATTACATGGCCACAAAAAAGGATGATATCCTGCCATCTGTGACAACATGGATGGACCTAAAGGTCCATACTTAGTATGCTAAGTAAAAGGCGGCAGACTGAGAAAGATAAATACCATATGATTTCACTCATATTTGGAATATAAAAAAAAAAAAAACAAAAGAACTGGGGCACCTGCATGGATCAGTCAGTTAAGCATATGCATTCAGTTCAGGTCACGATCTCAGGGTCCTGGGATTAAGGCGCCCATTGGGCTCTCTGCTCAGTGGGGAGTCTGCTTCTCCCTCACACTCTCCCTCTGCGCTCTCTCTCCCTCTCTCTCCATAAATAAATAAAATCTTTAAATAAAAAAAAGAATAAACAAACAAAAATCAGAATCAGACCTATAATACAGAGAACAAACTGATGGTTGCCAGTACAAAGTGGGATGGTGATATGGTCAAAATGGGTAAAGGGTTAGTTTCCAGTTATGGCATGAATAAGTCACAGGAATAAAAGATACAACAAAGGAAATATAGTCAATGATATTATAATAGCATTGTATGGTGACAGATGGCAGCTACATTTGTGGTGAGCATAGTGTAAGATATAGAAAAGACGAACTGCTATGTTGTATACCTGAAATTAATGTAACATTGTATGTCAACTATACTCAAAAACAATTTTAAGAAGGAAAAGAAACTGAAAAAAAATATAGAGAGAGATGGCAAATAATCTGAAAAAATATATATACAGATGGTAAATAAGCATACGAAAATGTGTTCAACTTTATCATTAATGGATTGCAAATTAATACAGAGGTGGCTGATGGGATCTAGGTATCTTACTGTGTGAGTGAGAGGGACAAATAAATAAGGTAGAAGGCTAAAATGGCCCATGTGATAATAGGCTAAGGTCAGAGACATCAGTAAGAACACACGTTTAGATCAACAGCTACATGTAAATATGTGAATATTCATGTATTAGTATAGACACATTTATATTTTCAGCACTGTTGACTTAAAAGGACCTAGAAGCAATGACACATAGTTATTCATTACACAGTAATGAACACACCTAGCACAAAATCTTGGTTTCTAATATCACTCTGCAATAGAGCCAGGGCCCCTTAGAGAAAAAGCCAACACTAGGACTGGGCCAGAAAACACCAATCAGTATGGAATATTTTAGGAGCCAATGCTCAATGGACAAAGCTGAAATAATTTAAACAACAAAATAAATAGTATTGGATTTATAACCCAAAGTATACATTGAACAGCTCATACTGAGATAAATAAATAGTTGAATAAATAAGTGGGAGAGACTAGACAAATTTCACATGCATAAGAATTTCAAAAAATTTATGCAGAAACTTTGTCCTTAAGAAGATGGAGCACAGCTCCCTATCCCTTAAGTGTGGGCTGCACACTGTGGCTTCCTTCCTGAAAATTCAGTGTAGAAAGGAGAAAAACCACAACTTTATGGTGGGGAAACCTCAAGGCAGGTGACCAAAGCTTAACATCAACAGTGGTAAGCGGTTAGCAGATACTGTGTGACCTTTATATGATGTGATGAAACAAGCAGTCTACCTTTGTGGTCCCTCCCCAAAATACATAATCCTGATATAATCATGAGAAAAACAGCAGGAAAATCTCAACTGAGGTACCTCCTACAAATTACCTAACAATTCCCAACAGTTGTAAGGTTCTCAAAAACAAGAAAAGTCTAAGAAATTTACAATCAAGATAAGCCTAAAGAGACATGATGGGGGGGGGGAATGTAATGTGGTGTTCTGGATAGGATTTGGCAGAGAAACTAAAGAAATCTGAATATAAATTATGTACTTCAGTTAATACCAGTTTATCAATATTATTTAATTCATTGTATAAATGTACCAAACTAATTTATTAGCAATAGAGGAAACTTGATGTGGTGTATATAGGCACTTTGTACTATCTCTGCAATAATTCTTTAAATCTAAAACTATTCTAAAAAAATTTAGATGTTTGTCCACAAATACACGCACATGAAAAATATTTCGCTTCCAATCAATGAAAAACTGACCTGGTCTTTCTAGCTGTCTCTAGAACGCTTATGTCCTTGATATACTGGTCATCTAGAAAAGCTAAGCCTGGAGATTTGCTACTCTTTATTTTCTCTTTGTAAAGGATATTATGGGAACCACAATGACAATCTCACTAAATATTGTCAAAGTGCAGAACAAAATTTACCCTACAATAAACATAAATACCTCATTTTGATTCTCCTAATAAGTCCACTATACAGATAGAACAGGTGTTTTTCCTATTTTACTGATAAGAAAACTAAAGTTCAAAAAAATCCTAGCATCCATGGAGTTGCTTCAGTGACCTGGAGTAAGAAGGCTTTTCAGGGAATGCATGGGTGGCACAGTCAATTAAGCATTTGCCTTCAGCTCAGGTCACTACCCCAGGGTCCTTGGATTAAATCAGCATCAGGCTCCTTGCTCAGTGGGGAGCCTGCTTCTCTCTCTGCTGCCACTCTCCCTGCACCTGACAAATAAATAAATAAAATCTTAAAAAAAAAAAAAAAAAAAAGAAGGCTTTTCAGAGAGCTAAATTACCCCCTGCTTTACAGATAGGTTTTCTATATAACATTTAGTAAGAAGGTATCCTTATAATTTAAAAATAGTTTATTTGCTCTATATTATAAGGTCTACTGGGACTAAAATTATCGAATGTATTAATGGAGGAAGTGAAACACACAATACTGTGGGCAAACCAAAATCAAACAAACATATAGAACAAAACAACAAATTTATAAGTCAAGCTCTTCCATAGGCCTAAGGAATAAGAAAGTTAAGTGTGAGCATTAAGCAATTTTGTAGATCCTTATAACACAAAATAAAACACAGGAAGGACTTTGCCTCTAAGAAATATTTAAAATGGACTTATTTGGTAGTATGTCAATAGTTTGTACTAAATCTGGCTTTATTCTCCTCACAAGGTATGATGTAATCCACTTGGTTTGGTTTGGTTAATCTGAAGTGAACCTGAAAACCTTTTGCTTCAAGACCAATATAATGAAAATTAGTAATGTATAAATTACCCCAATTACTGTGCAATATTAGAGGGAAGAATTGATTTTTTTCTCCCTTGCCAATATCTGCAAAACACAGCTCTTTTAAATTAAAGTCAGTTGGGCAAGTAAAAGACTCCACTCCAAAACTGCTAGAACTTGTACAGGAATTCAGTAAAGTGTCAGGATATAAAATCAATGCACAGAAATCAGTTGCATTTCTCTACACCAACAACAAGACAGAAGAAAGAGAAATTAAGGAGTCCATCCCATTTACAATTGCACCCAAAACTATAAGATACCTAGGAATAAACCTAACCAAAGAGACTAAAAATCTATACACAGAAAACTATAAAGTACTCATGAAAGAAATTGAGGAAGACACAAAGAAATGGAAAAATGTTCCATGCTCCTGGATTGGAAGAATAAATATTGTGAAAATGTCTATGCTACCTAGAGAAGTTATCTATTCTAAAGCTTAGTTTCTATGAGTTAAGGTTTGCTTTATGATTTAGCTCAAAAGGCTTTTCTACTTACCTCTTTAGATCTGTTTTGACTTGCAAATAGTTCTTACTAGAAAAACAAAGTAATGAACATAAAAACAGTATTTTTGTTCCTCTATCTTTTTAATAACCAACTTCATCACTTATAGAATTTCTACAGGGATACTATACTTAAATACTTGAATATATTCCATATATCCTAATTCAATATCTCTAGAAAAAGGTAAATCTCTGTATGTACATGTTTGTATGGTTTTGTTGAAGTCACAAAACCACTGCTGAAGTGTTAAAAAAAAACAAACCCTATGCTTCCTTTACAATACAGCTATTGTATCTGATAATTTGTAAACACGTTTCATAGCTGAGCCAGAAGGCCCAAAATAATATTTTCTGTTTTATAGAGAGTTCATATTTATATTTCAAATCACACACACACATCAAATGTATGCAGTTTATTTTGGGTGACATCATTAGGCAACAAGTCATTTGGCTTCACTGTTGAGGGAGTTATTTCTAATTAGATTGCTTTGGCCACCTCTGTATTTATAATACTTTGCATTTATTTTGGATATATTTATGACAGCTGTTTTAAAATCTTAGCCTTCTTATCCCACCAATTATCATTTCTGAATCTTTTTATACTGATTAATTTTTTTCCTGATTGTGAATCATATTTCCCTGCTTTATTGCATATCCAGTAATTTTTATTTGTTGCAATGCACTACTAAATATTGTGTTTTGAGTGTGTCTATTTTGCTATCTCTTATAGAAGAGTGTTGAGCTCTGAGGAGATGATTCGTTTACTGGCAGATCCCATACTCTGCCAACACTGAGATTGGATTCGTTCACTGCAATAGTATCAAGATTTCTAAAGGTGAGTCTACTTAAATGAGGCATGTGCTCTTCAACTCACCAGGATGTTCACAGGGTCCCAAAGGCATTTAAGCCTAGGACTCTTGATCTATATAATGTCCATTAGCTTGTTTTTCAAGCTTCCATCTCACTCAGCTCCCATTTTTCCTCCTTGCAGTCCCCACCTTTACTCTATCTACAGGAATAAGGTCTCTGGCATCCTGCATTTCTGTCTGCTTGAAAAATGTGTAATTATTAATGTTGAGTGGCCTGGAGAGCGTATTTGTAATTCTAGAGTATATATACTACAAAAAAACTCTAAGAGAAAAATGTTTCTCAAAATCTTTCATTCTAAGCACTCAGCAACTCTTTCTTTTTATTTAGAAATTACTTTGAGTGCCAGGAAAAACACAGCAGCTACAGGGCTGCTTTTCTTCTCATACAAACAACATTGAGAGGCAATTCCCAACTGGGTTGGATTATTCAAATTAGCCATAACTCAAAATCCTTCACAATGAGCTCGGGAATTTATTTTATGATTTGATTTTGCAACTGGCATATCATATTTCTAATTAATTTTTTCTTAGACTAATGCTAAAATGAGTTTGCCTTTCCTGAGAGCTCCTACATGTCAGCTGGTTCAAGTACAAGAATGCAAAAAAAAAAAAAAAAAAGGTGATGTAAAAATATATAAAACTAAAGATATCTCCTTGGTAAAGAAGAACTTTTTATATGAAACTAATCAAGAATAGGTCTTTTTTTTCAGATTGGAGAAAAGTTCAATGTTTTAGAAAACTATTATTCTACCTTTATGCCTTTTAAATAAATACAACTGCAGGGCTGTATATGAGTAAAATTAAGATAATATCCACTTCCCTTTTTAAAAAGGAAAACACCAATACTCCTTCTACATTGTTAACAGAATTAGGGGGGAAATTCCAGTGACTGAAAAGAGCATACTGCCTTTCTTTCTTTTTTGATTCAATATAAATCACCTGGTTTTTTTCTATGACTTTTTTTCCCCTCAAAAATAATCCTTTAACCTGCTGATCTCAACAAACTGCTATAGAGAACCTTTCCATGTTAATGAAAATATCCCTGAGAAGTACAGATTTGGCTGGGTCACACAACTGGATGTCCACAGGTCAGAAGGCAAGATAGTGTTCACAGCTCATGAAATGGAGTGTATAATGCCCTCACTTTTGCAGACCAGGACTCTAACCGGGGCTTCTACCCAAAGCTAATTCGAATTACAATCATCAGGTAGAAAAATTTCTGACACTGGCAGCATTAAATCTTAAAATTCTTTCTTAAAACTATCTTTATCTTGGTGTTGAGTTTGATAAGTTCTTTATAGATTTGGGATACCAACTCTCCATTCAAGAAATAGGCAGAGACATTTCTGCAAAGAAGACATCCAGATGGCCAACAGACACATGAAAAAGTGTTCAACATCACTCAGCATCAGGGAAATACAAATCAAAACCACAATGAGATACCACCTGACACCAGCCAGAATGCCTAAAATTAACAAAGTCAGGAAACAACAGATGTTGGAGAGGATCTGGAGAAAGGGGAATCCTCCTACACTGTTGGCGGGAATGCAAGCTGGTGCAGTCACTCTGGAAAACAGCATGGAGGTTCCTCAAAAAAAGTTGAAAACAGAGTTACCCTATGACCCAGCAATCGCTGGGTATTTACTGGGTATTTACCTAAATAAAATACCCAGTATTTACCCAGTAAATACTGGGTATTTACTACTGGGTATTTACCCTAAGGATACAAATGTAGTGATCCAAAGGGGGGGTGTGTACCCAAATGTTTAAAGCAGCTAAGTCCACAATAGTCAAACTATGCAAAGAACCTAGAAGTCCATCAACAGACGAATGGATAAAGAAGATGTGAGATACACAGACACACACACACACACACACACACACACACACACACAATGGAATACTATGCAGCCATCAAAAGAAATGAAATCTTGCCATTTGCAACGACATAGATGGAACTAGAGGGTATTATGCTGAGCAAAATAAGTCAATCAGAGGAAGACTATTATCATATGATCTCCCTGATATGAGAAATCTGAGAGGCAGGGTGGGAGGTTTGGGAGGTAGGGAAAGAAAAAATGGAACAAGTTGGAATTGGGAGGGAGACAAACCATAAGAGACTCTTAATCTCAGAAAACAAACTGAGGGTTGCTGCGGGGAGGAAGGGTGTGGAGATGGTGGCTGGGTTATGGACATTGGAGAGGGTATGTGATATGGTGAGTGCTGTGAAGTGTGTAAGCCTGACGATTCACAAACCTGTAACCCTGGGGCAAATAATGCGTTATATGTTAATAAAAATAATTTTTTTAAAAAACTATCTTTATCATGGTGTATGTGTGTTTGTTTGAAAAAAGAAATGTTAACTCAAAGAGCTGCTTCTAAATTCTCAGGGAACACTTTTCCCACTGGCTTCAATACTTGTTTCATTCATTTAACAGATTAGAGAAAAAAAAGTCTCCAGGTGAAAACTTTTTCTAAGATAAAAAACAATACAAAGTTTCCTAAAAGGTTGAGCCCTCAGAAACAAGCTATTTCCATTTCTTCTATGGGATAAAATTTCCCCAGAAAGTAACAAACTCTACACACGTTTTCTGAAAAAGTGGTTGTCATTATCTGTTTTTGTTTCTTTATTCCCCACAAGGCAGCAGGTAACAAGCTCAAACTCAGTTTTTCAACACCTGGAAGAAAATGTCCTAGTCCCCTTTCCTAAATAGGTGAAGTCTGGGAGATACTATTTTAAAAACAAAATTTTGTCAATGGAAACAATTAATGTAATTAAAATTATTTATTTAAAACAAGTCATAAAGTCACTTTATATGAAAACTATGCAGTTTGTTTATGTGTTAGTATTACCAGAAGGGAAAACAACAAACTGAAATGAAAACTGGTTTAAAATATTAAAATAGCAAACACTGTAACTGAATTGGGACATTCCCCATAGTTGAACAGAAATCACAAAATTGGTCCATTTTCAAAACATATCTCCCATACCATCTTCCACCTGGATGATACACACATTAAAATCCTCTACAGATAAGACTGTGCAATAAATTAGGCATCTGAAAAAACTAAACCATATCAATTTCATTTTAACCTTTACCCAAGGAATAAAATCATTCAAGATTTCCTTGCTGACTTATTAAAAGATTAAACAAGTAAATTCAACACATATTTGTGAACACGATTAAAAAAATCTGAAGGAAAAAGAAAGCCCAGTACACAATTTGAGGATGGTGTTCTCTGAAAGCCACTATTCTTCTTCCTAAGTGATCACAACTTTTTTCCCCATTTCATACCACTGGCAAGGCTGACCTACTGAGCCAACCAGACTTAGAGGAAAGTTGTAGCTCCAGCTCCTCTCTATCAGAGACTTACCGAAAGTTCCTGATTCAGCTTATTTGCTTACAGGCTAGATGAGCTAATTAAAAGGAACTGGTTTTCCTTTCCCCTCAGAGTTTAAGCCTTTATAATTGCTAAAGGACAAAAATACCCAGCCTGGATAATTGTTTCTGTGACTCCATCACCATTGCCTATTAATCCAATTGAGCTCAGAAAGAGCCCCCAGCCCACTCTTCTTCCCACCCACTAATATACACAAAGGACAATTTAACTGAGTACTTAAAAAATCCCCTGCAAAAGTTGGAGCATCAACACCTACTTGTACTCTGAGCATTTGAACTCAATACTCAGGCAACTAAAAAAAGAAAAAATCTATAAGTCATTCTTTGCACAATTCGATTCAATAGCATGACCCAGAAACTGCCCCAACCCAATGGCAGCACTTGGAGTGCTATCAATTCTTCGGGCTGCCTGTGAAAAAGACTACCTTAGATCATGTGACTGAGACACACTCTTATGTAGATCATGAATTACAATCCAAGTCTAATACACTATGGCAGCTGGTATAGTTATCAGGCTCAATCCCTCTCTGTAACTCTGGTCCCTAGGCAGGTGAACATTTAAAAAGAAGCCTATAGGCAAAAGGTACAAGATGACCTAATGTAGTATAGGGAGTCCAAGTACAATTTTTCCAGGAGAATGATAGTGGCAGAACAAGTAGGAATTCTGGCAGGTTGGGGCAGAGAGAAACTGCCCCCCAAATTCTTTTCTAACCTAAACTCCAACAACTACCATACATGAACCCAATGATCCAATCAAGCTAGTTTATTTGGTATCACTTTAAAATGTGTGGAGTCTCTACTGATGATATGGACCAAATTTTAACTACAGTTATCAAATTAATGAGTACCTTTTAATAGGCACTACTGCCACCTTCTCCAAGAAGCATTAACTGATTTTCCCAGTTGAATATGACCTCTCCTTTTCTAGTCAGTTTTGGTTATTTTGACTTTTCATAAGAACTTACAACTTATTAAGTCAAGATTTAAAGAAAGCAAGCAATGAGCATGGAGTGGTATTTTTCTACAGTATTTTACTAAATAAACAGTAGTTCTCTACATGTAGTAAGTTCTCAACTAATATTTGTTGACTGAAAAAAACAAAATTGACTTGAGAAAGCTTGCTATCTAAAAGAATGTCAAGGCATGCCTGTGTGGCTCAGTCGGTTAAGCGTCTCCCTTCAGCTCAGGTCATGATCCCAGGATCCTGGGTTTGAGCTCTGAATTGCAGAAGCAGGCTCCCTGCTTCTCCCTCTCCATCTGCTTGCAGCTCCCCACTGCTTGTACTTCTCTCTGTCAAATAAATAAAGTCTTTTAAAAAAATTAAAAAATTAAAAATAAAAGAATGTCAAAATGCTGAGTGCTTAGATGATTCTTTCCTGTTCTAACAGCAGCAACAACAAGAACAAAACACCGCGGCTCTCCTTTTAGCAAATTAATTTCAAATTAGCTGAATATTGGATGTCACATCATGCATCATATATTGATGAATCCAGAACACATAAGACAGGATCTCCTGCCTTCAAGGACATGATAAATATAACTTTGCCTCTTAACTATACAGATATATATTTTTTCCTAATATGCCTTAAGCCTTGTAAGATGGTCCAATTTTTACAGCAATCACAGCCCTATGACTGTTGGTATACAGGAGTGTTCTACATCATAAATGATATGCCTAGTACTAGTTACACTCTTCTACTTTAGACTCTCCAAGCCTAAAAGACCTCAAGAATTCATTTAATTCATAGGCTGACTTACCACTCAAGATCTGACAGGTAAGTCTATCCTAATTTTTAAGGCAGCTAGAAAAGCACATTTCAGTGTCCCGTGGTAACTTATTATAAATCTTCACTACCTAGAAAAGGTATCTTCCTTATATTGAATCAACATAAGACACAGAGGAAATGAAGAGGTAAAGAAACTATAAGAATTAAATTCAATATTCAAGTAGAGTACTAATGGCTTTACATGTGTACATTAAGCAATCCTTGAAAAAGCCAATGTACTTAAAATAGGAACTATTATGCCAACTTCATAAATGAGAAAATTAAGAATCAAAGGATGCATGCATCATGCTCAAAATTATGCACCTAATAAAGGATAATTTATATTCTCTAAAGAAAAATATAACATTCAAAGAAAGGGGCATAGTAGAGTCCTCAATTTAATTACATTCTTCAGAAACTCCTTCAGAGAGTTACCCTTGTGCATCAACAGTAAGTTCAGTCACATATGTCTCAGCATTCTTCCCATATGTTCTCCCATTTTTCCTTATGAAACTCACAGCCTGAAAAAGGCAACTCTACTTATCCATCAACTTATCTACATACTCAAGAAAATTTAGTCAGGCTAATTACATATCTGTAACTGTAAGAGGCTCTCATCAATACACTGGTCAATAAAACCTGCAATCTTCTCTTCAGGAAGTTAAAGACAAGCAGGGAGACAGACACAAAAGAAGCAAATCACACTAAGATGTAATTGCTAACTGTGTCAGGCAACAGATTCACAAGTAATTAAACAACATTCTTAAGACTGGGAGGTGAGAAAGGGCTTCCTAGAGAAGATGACATTTAAAGTGAAGAATACGTAAGAGTTAACCTGGTGAAGAATGTGGGGAAAGGGCTAAGGAGGGGAAAATAAACAGTTCACGTATAGGAAACAAAGTATAAAAAACTCTGAAGTAGGAAAAATCAAACATAATAGAGGAATAGAATAGAGGTCAGTATCTAAAGCATACTGATCAAGACAGAGCAGTACAAAATATGGCAAAGAAGCAGACAGCTGGAGCCATACAGGTAGAACCGGGTGTTCCATTCCAATGGAAGAGAAGCCACTGATAGGTTTTGAGCAGAGAGGTGACATGGTATGATATGTTTTTAAAAAGACTGCTCTAAAAATATGGCTGATATTTATCCCTAACCTCTACTAAAACAACAATACAATATGTTTTTAAAATCCATAAACTTGTAAAAAACAAAGAAAAGAAGAAAAGATGATAGAAGCAAAATCTGGAATCTGAAAATCAGAATAAATGATGTCTGGTTTTGAACAATAGAAAACTAATTCCAATTCAGAAGGCATGCAATGAGAAGCAATTTGGTTTGCACTTTAGAATCTCCCCAATACTATGCTATCTCCAAAAGAAGTATGAGAATGATGCTCCAAACAGGAAAACAGGTTGAAAAAAAATTTTCCCCACTCCCAGCTCCCCCTAGCACCCTGCTACAGTCCTTTCCCCCACTGGGAAAAACCAGGTCACTGGTACACCTCCTACCTCACACTCAGCCAGAACAGAAAACATATTCTCTGAAGAATGAATTTCTCTCTGAACTAGGAGACAACAGCCAGAGGTGCCATATGGATAACAGAAGAACTAAAGAAAGTTTATATATGGTTATATATGGAGTATCAAGACTGTACCTTGCTTCCTTTGTTCTATTCCTAGAGTTACAGGCAGCTAACTTGTTTGCCACAGTTGTAAGACTAAAGCTTATACTCTTCACCAAGTGATTGTGAAAGATTCCTCTCTGTGGCATCAGAGAAAAGATTTACAAATTATGTTAATGGAAGTTTTCCATTAAAAGAGCCCTCCTGATTCACCCTACAATGAAACTCTCAGATGACAATTCCATCATATGCAATCCTTTCATACATGACCAAAGAGCCAAGAAGCACCAGACATTCTAAGAAATATCCTAATATGAAAGGTACACACAGACACCACAAACAGAAATATGAAGTTTGGTGTAAAGACAAACTTGTGGAGCAGGCTTAAACACACACACATGCACACATGCATATATATAGATAGATAGATCTATATAGAAAGATAATACCCACAACAGTAACTGCATGCTATACAAACTGAAAATCAGAGGAAGAGATCATAGCAATGAATAATATGATAGCAGAAATGAGAAACTCAATGAAAGTGTTAGAAAATGAAATTGATTAAATCAAGTAGGAAAAAGAACATTAAGAAGAGGAAATAGAAAATTGGAGAAAATATAAGAAAATTGGTTCATTAATCAAGTATGCCCAACATATGAACAATGGGAGTTCTAAAAAGACATTACAGAGAAAATAGTAAGGGAAAAATTAAAAAATGATTCATGAAAATTTTCCTGGGCCAAAAAAATTTCCCTCATTATAAAAAAAAAAGCAAAAAAACAAACAAAAACAAAAACAAAAAAAAAACAAAAAACAAAACTTCATCTATCCAGAAAAAAGGATGGAAATAGATTCTTGTTAAAGTATATAATTAAGAAATTTCAAAACACTGGGTCAAAAAGAAAATTCTAAAAATTTCCCTGTGGAAGATATCATACTTCAGATTAGAATGGTTTCAGATTTCTCAAATACATGTGAATATAAAAAACCGGTGTATTCGTTTTCTATTGCTGCATAACAAATTATCAAAACTAAAGCAGCTTAAAACAATCCTCATTTATTTATTACGTCACAGTTCTGTAGGTCAGAAGTCATGTCTGGACTCTCTGCTTAGGCTGAAATCAACTCAGTGTCATCTGAGTTGAGTTCTCATTTGAAGACCAATGCAAAGATCCACTTCCAAGCTCACTGTGGTTGGCAGAATTCAGTTTTTTGTGGTAGTACTGAGGTCCTTGGTTCTCCGCTAGTTGTCATCCAGGGCCTGCTCTTAATTCTTAGCCACTCCCATTTCTCACCCCTAGGGCTTCCACCTGCTTAAAAGCACTAACAGTGCACTGAAACCTTCTAATGCTTCAAATATTTGGCTTCCTCTTCTGTGACTATCTAAAGAAAACTCTCTGCTTTTAAAAGACTCATTTGACTGGGTCAGGACCACCAAATAATCTCCCAGTCTTAAAGTTGACTGATTCAGACCTTATGTATTTCTGCACAATTCCTGTGTAGCAATACCTAATGTTTGATTAAATAACTGGGAGACAGTTATTTAGAAGAAAATGTTTATTCATGACACTTGGTAAAGTAGTAAGGCACACTTTATTCAGGACTGTCCTGGTGGGTATTGGGACCACTGCAGTAAGATTTAGCAGTACAAGACAAAGCTGGGCTCAATTCCAAATACAAGGAAAAGTAAGAATGTGTGGCCAAGGAGCCAGGTGAGAGTGAGTGGATGGAAAATTACTAAAAGGAAATATCAGGGGTTTAGGGGGATTCTGGCTAAACTGACATGACAAGATTCTTGCTGAAGGAAGGCCAGGGTGATCAGCCATCACCTCAGAGATGGTAGGGGATAAGGAGAATGATTAGATATTGAGGGTGGGGGTTTTTGGCTCAAAATCTTAGGGGACCACCTTAGAATTCTGCCTACCACAACTGGAAAAAAAATGATACTTCAACATTTCTTTTTCTTTTTTTTTAAATTTATTTAAAGATTTTGTTTATTTATTTGACAGACAGAGATCAAAAGTAGCCAGAGAAGCGGGCGGAGAGAGTGAGGGAGAAGCAGGCTCCCCGCCAAGCAGAGGACCTGATGCAGGGCTTGATCCCAGGACCCTGAGATTGTGACCTGAGCCAAAGGCAGAGGCTTAACCCACTGAGCCACCCAGGTGCCCCATACTTTGACAATTCTAAGAAAAAAATATTTCTGAAACCAGAATAGACACCCAAAGCTATCAGCTAAGTGTAAGTATATACGAAAGCCATTTTTAAACATGTTGATGTCTTAAAAAATTAACCTTCATACATTTCCCAGGTAGACACTGAAAGATATGACTACAAACTCAATAATTATATTATGAATGAAACAGCCAACCAGCATCTATTTTTTGGAATGCTTTGCAATTTTCTTTTCAATTTATCATTTAGCTAAACAAATAACTTACTGCTAACAGCCTGAGCTGAGGATAGTATGCATTCATGTGACAATTCTAATTAAAACTAGGGGCTGACTCTCAGTTATTTTAAATGTCAAATGACAAGTAAAACACTGTTTTCTGGATAAATATAACACATATCTAAAAGATCTTCTAAAGCACAGGTGTCAGCAATGGTAAAGTCTTTGTTGGTAACCAAAAAAGAGAATAAGATTATCCATACATTATTTTGGGAAATACTCAGAGAATAAGGTTATTAAAATGAACAGGGAAACAAAAAGAACTCTCTTTATTCTCTCTTATTTTCATCCACTTAAAATGAGCTATCTCCATTCCTATGTGAAAAACTACATTAAATTGTCTCTAAGAACTGATTATACAATAACATAGACATCAGAAATCAAATATGAGCTATTTGGTAAACACATTTAGAACAACCAGCTTACAATTTTAAGAAACCAACTTTGACCTTACTTTATACATCAAATTCAATTTAAGATGAATTACTCATTTGATATTTGAAAGATTATTCTGTTATGATTGTGGAAAATGGCCTGCATAAAGCTAGAGAAAGCCACTAGTTGGGAAACTAATAAATAGACAATGAGAAATGACAAATGAGAAATAAGGGGTAAAAAAGAGGAGATGGATTCCAGAAAGGAAAAAAAAAACAACAAAAACTTGATGGTGAAGATAACTCTCGAATATGCAGTTTCAGACTTCAGATGTAAGTGGATAATGGTTTTCTTAACTGAAATCAGACTATGTGAAGAAATGCTTATGGAGAAAAGCCTCTGAGTTCAGCATGTGACATATAGGAACCCCAGCTAAGCCTAGAGTTGGTAACAGTCTAGGATGGAAATATAGAATTAGTACTTGTGCTTCTACAGTGTTTGAAGCCGTAGGAATGGATGAAATGACTCAGGGAGACGATGTAAGGACTAGAAAGGCAAGCACAGAATCTCTGAATGGTGACAAGATTATAAGCCAAGTACTGTACCTCAGAAAACACAGAAGAATTGCAATAAAAAGTATGATGTCAAAGATATGAAATGCAGCTGAGAAAACTCAGAAGACATCAAATGCCCTGAAATCTCTAAATTGGGCAATTAAGAGGCTGTTGGAGATCCTAGAAAAAAGACCTTCGAAGGAGGATAGACGAAGAAGCTGCATGGAAGATAGTTTGGGTATGAGTGAGACAGGAGGAAAAATCAGTTCTCAAACTTGAAACAAAAAACAATTTTAAGATTTTCTCATGTGATAGTCTAAGGTTTCACTTATCATAGGTCACTATATATTTAAATGGCATCAAGTCTGGTCCTTTAACTCATGAAATAATCAAATTTTACTCCATAATTCAAGCACCCTTAACTTTGTATCATTTCCCAGAAAATATCAATGAATGGTCTGATCCCATGTTTGCTTGGTAGATGAAAATACTTGTATGTCTACTATATATGGATTCTGGTGACATGAGGGTATTTCATTGTTTGAGATTTTGCTGATTTTGCCCTTACAAAAAAAAAATGAGGGGCACTTTAAAACATCTTTTTTTCTCCTTAAGGAGAGATAAACTATCTTTGAAGTGTCTCCATTCAAATGTAATAAGCATACATAAATCACACAAGAAATAGGAGTTAAAAAATAAGCTAGCAAAAATAATGAATAGATATTGCTGAGTCAAAGACTCTCACATTCTAGAATTCTTAGAAAAGAGAATCCTGACTGATCAAGTGGGACAATGGAACAGTCATAAAGTATCATCTGATGAGATGTCACTGGAAAATACCCAACTGAGATATGAAGGACTACAATGTTATGAAATTCTATACCTTAATAGAAATGAAGATTTGAAGATATGCAAGCATGTTGAGATCATTCTGCCTTAGAAAAAGACTTAGTTAAGAAGCAAACTTAGTAAAAACAGTCCCCTAGCAAAATCAAAATTTTGGAATTCTAAATACATACTACAAATCATCCCTGTTATTAGAAATTCACAAATGAAATTTAAAATAATTTGTTGCTGTTTGATTATTTTCCCATGAAAACTACCTAAGCTAAAAAAAAAAGCAGGTGGTGGGCGGGCCACCTGGGTGTTTGAATCAGTTAAGTGTCCGACGCTTGATTTTGTCTCAGGTCATTGTCTCATGGGTCATAGGATGGAGCCCCATGTTGAGCTCCACACTCAGCTGGAAGTCTGTTTCTCTCCTTCTCCCTCTCCCTCTGCCCCTCTGCATGTGCTTTCTCTCTCTCTCTCTCTCTCAAATAAATAAATCTTTTTAAAAAAATGTTCAGGGAAAAAGAGGACAATAAAAATAATGTGATAAAAATGGTCTCATTTCTCTAGCAGAAAATGAATAATTTACTTCAGTAAACAAGGAGATCAGCTTCTTGTAAGATCAGCTTGTTGTAAGGCCCAACACTTCCTATAGTTAATAGCTTCCCAAAAAGCCAAGAGTCTTGGATTTGGAGAGATATAGGAAGATCTTTAAAATTACTCATATATATTATACCTAAAAGAAACTCATTTAAGCAATGGAGAATTCATAGGAGGTAAGGAGAGTTGGTGGGAAAAAATGACCAATGTGAACACACACACACACACACACACACACACACACACTGTATTTTTTCATTATACCAATAATCGCAAGAAGTATAAAATACATGGGAGTTAAAATGCACATGTATGACTTCGCTACAAAATTTTACACATTCTGTTAGTGGCCACACACCATACACAAAATCAACATTATAGGGAAAACAGTTTTACATGTCAAATGTTTATAGGTCTCTTAGACCAGCGACCAATTCATAAGAAAGATAATGGATTAAATCTTGCTTCTGGATTATGAAAAAAACCTTCATGACAGCAAATTCTGAAAAAAATCCTGCTTTGGTTAGTCAATATACTGAGTGCCACAACTGTTGAGACATTGATCACACCCTCTATTTAATTGGGTAAGTTGAGATGCCATTCACACAGTTGATTCATCCTGGCGGGTCCTCTTGCTTATCATGGGCTCATCTCTACGTTAAAGCTGTGACTTCCTTCTGGCAGAGCTTATGCTTCCTATATTTTGCCTTACTATACCCCAAATAATTTTGCCTATCTTGATAAATGGGGATATTACACTAAGAGTGAATTAGAAATACAATGGCATTATGACACATCAAGAATAATACATTTAAAAGAAACTCTTGAAAAGAAGTAAAACAAAATAACAATCTGTGGTCAACAGTCTTTTATGGACATACTAAGGGCCTAAAAACAAAATACGGTTGAAAGTGACAGACACTCCCAGCAACTCCTGAGCATAAACTAAAGGGGAAAATAAATCTCATTCCAAACTGAATTTTCCCCTCCTGTACATCTTTTTATTTCTCTACCCTTACTGATCTTTACCCACAAATTATACCACTTCTATTCTTTCCGCTTTTTCCCCTGATCACCTAAATAAGTTACTCTTTCCTTAGAGTATTTCTTAAATAAAAACCACAATGAGATATCACCTCATGCCTGTTAGAGTATTTATTATCAAAAAGACAGAAGATCGCAAGTATTGGTGAGGATGTGTAAGAAAAGGGAATCCCTGTACACTGTTATGTGAGATTTATTCTTCAAACTTTAACTAAAGCTTTTAATACCCTCTTAAGCAGAAGTTGAAGAATAATTTGAACCAGTCACACCCTGATTAATAGATGATGGACTATCTTTTTATCTATCCCTAGATGTACCAATTTTAGCTAATAAAAAGCCCAGTGGCCAAGCATCTACAATTCTTCCAAATTCAGTTAGTAATTTACAAAACACGAATTCCTTATTTCCCATTCATTCCTAACCCATATTCTCAGTGCCCTCTGAGGCCAAATCCTTTACATTAATATATCTATGTTCAGCTTAGATTAGAGCCCAAAATGATTTAAAAATAGTCAATATTTATTTGCTTTCTCCTGCGAAAATCAATCCATCTGAAGAGTTATATACTTAGCGATTTGCTGAAAATCCACCTTACTTCTCCCAAGTTTTGCTAGAAGATCTTAGGAATATACAGATCTTTTGTGGACTAATTCTATCCAATAAGTAGATATCTTCCATTAAGTAGATGTCTCCTTGATCTGGAAACTCAAAAACTGACTCCATACATCTATTCATCAAGCTAAATAACAAGGGACACCAAGCTTCCAAAGAAAAATTCTAACTCTACAAAACAACAGTTCATTCTAGGCTATGATCTAACAAGGGAAGGGAACAAGGGAATCTTCAAGGGAAGATTACCATGCAGATTATCCTATACTTCTCAAGATGAATAACTAAAAGACAATTACGGAAATTTCTCGTATTAAACAGATATTGTACATATCAGATACCAAAATTTTCTGAAACAGGAACTCTTTTTTTTTTTTAAGATTTATTTCTTTATTTATTTGACGGTGAGGGGGTAGAAAGAGCACAAGCAAGGGGAGCAGCAGGCAAAGGGAGAGGGAGAAGTAGGCTCCCTATTGAGTATGGAGCCCAGTGTGAGGCTCGATCCCAGGACCCTGGGATCATGACCCAAGCTGAAGGCAGACGCTTAACTGACTTAGCCACCCAGGCACCCCTGGAATGCTCTTTTATAATATGACTAAATAAAACATCTCAGAACCACTCCATGAGTCACAGAAACTGAAGAAGTCTTAAGTGAGCTCAAAATATCTCTTCAACACTACTTATATGGTCCTACCAAATCATTATAATTTTGCCTGCAAGAGAAAGTTTAGGCCATGCTCTAGGGCATTAACTCAACAACGCAACACAAGTCAAAGGCCACTGCTTATAGCCTAACTAAGTAGGCTCTAATAAAGGCATATCTTCCTCGTCACAAAGACTGTGAAACCTCTGATAAATCAGAAAAACTACTCAGTTTTAAAACTTTTATCTAAATGGAAACCTGTACATGGATGTTTATAGCAGCTTTATTCACAACCGTCAAAACTTGGAAGTAACCAAGATGTCCATCAGGAGGTGAATGGATAAACTGTGGAATAGTAATTCAGTGCTAGAAAGAAATGAGTTACCATGCCATGAAAAAAAAAAAAAAACACAGAGGAAACTTAGATGAATATTACAAAGTGAAAGAAGCCAATCTAAAAAAGATTATATACTGTATAATTCCAGCTATATTACATTCTGAAAAAGGCAAAACTATGGAGACAGTAAAAAGATCAGTGGTTGCCAGGGGCTAGTGGGGAGGGAAGGATGAATAGGCAAAGAAGAGAGGATGTTTAGGACAGGGAAAATATACTGTATGATATGGATAATGTGGATAATAATGGATACATGTTATTGTATATTTCATGACAAACCCACAAAATGTACAGCACTAAGAATAAACCCTAATGTAAACTACGAACTCCGGGTGATAAGTATGTGTCAATGTAGGTTCATCAATTATAACAAATGTACCATTCTGTAACAATGATAATGGGGAAGCCTGTGCATTGTGGAGGCAGGGGATATATAAAAAATCTATGCACTTACCTCTCAGTTTTGCTGTGAACCAAAAACTGCTCCTAAAAAACAGATCCTTAAAAAAAAAATCTATTCAGTTTTGATGATAGATACACCTTCAGATTTGAGGTCATCACATACATACAATCTCTACTGCTAACTGAAATCATCCAAAAATTTTCTGCTTAAATACACTAATTAAATATAACATAAATATAAAATATTCATACTTCTCTTTCTCATATGAAACATAAATCTAATCTCTCAATTAAGCAAGCTTAACATTCGTATTTAATTGGAAAATCTAGTGATTATGTTTCTATAGTTCAAAAATTATCCATTTTCAGAACATATTTAGAAATTCTCTTTAAAAATTCTTACTTGATATGCCTTATCTCACAAATGAAAAGGGAAACTATATGGCTGATTATTGAATAACTACTGCAGACTCCCTCACAGAATCCAGCTTCTTACTGGAAGAAATCAACCCAAGTGACTAAACTTACAACACTTTGTAGGGCATGTCAATTTGATTAATATAAAAGGCTAAATAAATATAATCACAGATAGCTGATAGGTTTTCATAATTCTCAACTTTAAAATGAACTATGAAAACAAAGATGATTCTTATCCTTCTCAGGTACTCCTGTATAAAATGGACAACAAATATATGAACTGATTGATGTTTGATGCTACCTGATGAAATTATGGTCATAAAAGTACAGACCCACCATAAAAGACATTAAAAATGCATCTAGAGGAAATGCTTATTCGGGTCATTATGGTTAAGCCAGTTATGCTGATTAGGGTCCTGTACAAAGATCTCCTATAAAGCAAATGAAAAATCTATGGAGAAGGTTAAAAATTTCATTTACAGACACACAAAAGTTGGCTACCAGTTCTGAAATAGAATACTGAGAATGACTGGAATACAAGATAAGTAATAGCAAAGTTAGGTTGGCTGAATACTGGCATAAGGTAATTTCAAAGGACATTCCTGAAATCCTTCAGGAAATAATCCATAATGAAAAAAAAAAAAAAAACCAAACTGTCCACAATATTAATCAAACACTGGTGGACAAATTCTTCCTAGTATCAGAGGATATATCCAGTTCATGTCTTATCTACAGCCAATATAATCCTGAAATAATGGGATGGTTGAACATAGGCAAGAATTGTGCTCTACTGGACCTCAATAAACAACTCCGTATATATTTTTATACAATTGCCTTTCCCCATGAATTATGAATATGTTCTAGTGATAATCTATTTTTTTCAAAATGTATAACCTTCAAGCCCCAAATTCTACCACTATTGCCTCATTTCTTATAAACTTTAGTTGTCTTAGACTTCTCTAAGAGCAAGGTTAGAATTTCACTTACATCATACGCACTTCAGCAGGAGACAGCAGCTCTAAGGCCCAGGTGTGACTCCGTTAATTCTATAAGTTCCATACTTTCCTGTTATCCCAGAGAATGTATGTAATACACTACAAAAGAGTGAAACACTAGGGCCTAAAGGGTCAAACATTAACCAGTGAAAGAAAGAGCTGGCAGATAAATTGCCTTCTCTTCGTTCCCTTGATGGAGTATTCTAAGACTTCCTTCCTCAAATGGATTATTCTAAAATGCAGTGATTATATACGACCTCTCCAGGTATATCATTTATTACCTAGCCACCAGCTATGTACTTTTTTGAAGCTGTGGTCAACTCTATAATACATCATATTTATTTGATTTTCCTCTATTACTGGGTTGCTTCCTTTCTCCTCACTTTTGACCCCCTGGATGGAAGATTTCTTTTAGATTCTGTCTTCTAGGAAATCTAGGCTAAGGCAATTGAGGTCAGAAGGGACCCAGTAGGCCATCAGACTTGTAGTTTGACAACTGCATTGTCAGAAAACAACAGGAACCCTATTGCTGATGATAAATGAGGTAATATCAGTCCCTGAAACACAGTGAAACCACAATTACTAAAGCTCTTACCAGTGATTAATTAGCATAATGTGTAGGTAGAACACAAGGAATCAGAAGATCAAGAGATACTATTCTGGTCAGTATGCTGTAATGAAAATTGTAAGGAATTTGGTGTTTGGTGGCTTCATTGAACAGCATGGGAAGTCTTGCAAAAAAAAAAAAAAAAGATGGGTTGTAAGAAGCTATTTGTCAACACATGTCATGCTGTGGAACCAGAGCTTCAATGGTAGCTTTAAAGAAGACTGTTCTCTTATACCCACAGGGAACACTGCTAAAAATTTATCTGATTATAAGGATTCAGAACTGCAAAGGAAAATAATGTTCAATGGCTGAGGTCTTCCACTGTCAAATAGATGTCCTGATAATGAAAGAATGGGCCCTAAGACCTGGGGGTTAGAAAAACTGAGTAATTGAACTTCTGACTCTCCTTTAACCCTCCTGGCCAAAATGAGCCACTGCTTTCTTCATGTTGTGGTAGTTATATTGCTAATACTGCCTGAAACTGTGCAATGGCTTCAAATGAAGCCACTGTCTCAGGAGATAACTATTCTCTTTAATACCCACCACCTCATTGCCACAAGGATGATAACCATAATCAGTTCTCAGCATAACCTGAGAGGTGTAACCTCTGCTCAGGGAAGAAACCACACTTGCCAAAGGAATTGTAGAGATTAACAGATGTACCGGTTTAAGCAAGGACAATGTGTGTGAAAGTGGATCTTGACAGTGTGGCAACCCAGAGAAGTGTGGTATATAGCTAGAAATAGGGGGTTTTATTGATTTTGAGGGAGATGAAAAAAAAGAGAGAAAGAGATTACAAATGGCACTGATATAATTTTCCATGATAAGTAGAAAAAACATTGAAGACATTTTAAGGAATTGATGCCCCCCCTAAAAATATGTCATCATAGGTATCAATTCATACTGGAAACTCACAGTGAACCACTAATTAAGAGACCTACTCGGTGGTTATTTATTCAGGCCCTACCTTCATAATTGGAATGATATACTTAGAAGCTAACAGAAAGGCTCACATTGGTTCCATGATCTGTATAAGGGTCATTTTATAGGAAATGTTAGGTAGATGAACTGAAATTGCAACCTCCCACCACAGGACAATATAGTACATTGGAAGCCATATTCCCGGAGGAATAGGGAAGATCAATGCCACCATCAAAGAGGAGTGTCACAGGAGTGGTAAATTCCATACTATCTCCATTGAGTTTATCTGTGTTGGCTCTGAAAAACCAGATGAATCATGGGTGATCAAGGCCAGCTGGAGTAAAACTAATCAGGTCATACTCCAAATTGAAGATGCCATGCCATATGCTGTATCTTTATCGAAGCTTATCAACAAAGATTGTGTATGGTTACATTTTGAAAGACTTTTTTTTTCCTCAATCATAAGAAGTAGAGAGAAGAAAAACCCCTGTCTTGTTCAGGTCTATATTAAGTCTTACAATCTTTGTCAGAATATAGTCCTCAAGAACTTTGGTCATCTTGACATTCCAGTGAAAAATCACACCTAGTTTATATTATTATGACATTATGCTACTGACACCATGCACAGCTTGACAAGTATTCTAGATGCTCTGGTAAGATACATGCATGACAGATGTGGCATAAGCCTCCTGAAATTCAGGGAACTGTTACAATGTTTAAGTTTTTGCAAAAAATTCCACCTAGCAGCAGGCATGTATTTTTTCTTTCAGAATTATTTCATACTGCAAATATCTCTTTGCTTTCCATGCTTGCAGTGACTTTCAAACCAACAGTATACAAGAATTTATAAACTTATTAAGTTACACAGTATCCCACACAATACTTCCTTGGACTAGGAGACATATTTTATGGCCAAAGAGATGCAACAAATGACACAGGATTCGCCATTCTGATATCGTGCCCCTTACCAGACACAGGCAGCCTACAAACACATTTAAATGGCCTATTGAAAGTTCATCTAGGGTGTCCCAGCTCAGGCATAATACTTTCAGGATTTGAGGACTATATTCTGGGGTGTGGTATATAGACTGAACCATGGCTAGTATGAAGAACTATCTCTCAATAACTACAGTCTATAGGGCCAGGAGGTAAAAAGTGCAAATCAGAAGTGGCTCCTCTCACTATCACTGCCAGTGATCTACTTGATGAGTGTTTCCTTTGTATTCATAAAATCTTAAATCCTCACAACCTAGATGCCCTAGTTGCTAGGGGTAAAAACATTGTCGGGGAACATAGCAGTCTCCATTAGACTAAACGATGCAGCAGACCGGTAACCACCATACTTTTCATACTACTGTACTGGTGGGCATACAGAAAAGTTGCTATAATGGTGAAGTAATCATGAGGCTCTAGGTTTGCTACTAAACTATGCGGGGGAAAGAGTAATATTTGTAGAACCCAGGTGATTTACTGGATGTCGCCAGTGCGTCCATGCCAAGTGATAATGGTGAACGGACAATTAAAGCAAACGTGGCTTCTAAAAGACAAAGAAACTAAAAGCTTGGGTACTTTGAGGAAGAAAGTATGAGTTATAACATCAAGAAACTCAGACCAGCAAAATGTGGTGAGGGAAATCTAGAATGTGTGATTAAAGAAAGCAATCATAAATATCAACTATAATATTCTCTTACAGCACAACAAATGACTTCCAATACTTTGTGACTTAAAAACAACAATGTGGGGTGCCTGGGTGCCTCAGTGGGTTAAAGCGTCTGTCTTCAGCTTCGGTCATGATCCCTGGGTCTTGGGATCGAGCCCTGCATCAGTTCCTCTGCTTGGCAGGGAGCCTGGTTCCCTTCCTCTCTCTGCCTACCTCTCTGCCTACTTGTGATCTCTGTCTGTCAGATAAATAAATTAAAAAAAAAAAAAGAAAAAGAAAATAAAAACAACAATGTGTGTGTGGGGGTGGGGGTGGGTGTAGGTGGCTCAGCCTTTAGCTCAGGTCATGATCTCAGGGTCCTGGGACTGAGCTCTACATTCAGCTCCCTACTGAGTGGGAAGTCTGCTTCTCCCCCTCTCTTTGCCCCTCATTGCCACTTGTGCACATGCACTCTCTCCCTCTTCCTCTCTCTCTGAAATAAATAAAATATTTGGAAAGCAACAACAACACAACATTATTGTCTCATCATTTTGTGGGTCAGGAATTTGGGAAGGGCTTGTGTGGGCAGCTCATCTCTGCTCCTCCCAGCATAAACTCTTTTTTTTTTTTTTTTTTTTCAAAGATTTTATTTGACAGAGAGAAAGCGATCATAAGTAGGCAGAGAGGCAGGCAGAGAGGAAGGGAAGCAGGCTCCCTGCTGAGCAGGGTTTGATCCCAGGATCCTGAGATCATGACCAGAGCCAAAGGCAGAGGCTCAACTCACTAAGCCACCAAGGCGCCCCTTCCAGCATAAACTCTTTTAAAGAAGCTCTACCGGGGCTGAAGGAGCTATGGACAGGATGGCTCACTCGCAGTGCTTGCAAGTTACTGCTGGCTGTTAGTTAGGAGGAAGAGTTAGCTGTCAGCTGGGAACTAAACAGGGCCTTTAGGCCTTTAGGCCATGTGCTTCAGCTCCTCTCCATGGAGCTCCCTGGGCTTCTTCACCATATGCAGCTGTGTTTTTATAAGCAAGTGTTCCAAGAGACAAAGATGAAAGCTGAAAGTATTTTTCTAACATAGGCTTAGAAGTCCCAGAAAGTTGCTTCTTTTGCATTATGGTAGTCAAGGATATTACTGACCCAGTCCAGATTCAACAAGAGGGCAAACGAACTTCACCTGTCAAACAATGGAGACGCAAAGATTCTGTTGCTGCTTTTAATCTCAGGTCCCTAGATCAGTTATCACAAAAGAAATTGCAGGTTGATTTGATAATCCTTTTAAAGCATTCTTTATGCTTCTTTCCAAGTATTTTTTTTTTAAGATTTATGTATTTGAGGGGCACCTGGGTGGCTCAGTGGGTTAAAGCCTCTGCCTTCTGCTCAGGTCATGATCCCAGGGTCCTGGGATGGAGCCCTGCCTCCTCGCGCTCTCTGCTCAGCAGGGAGCCTGCTTCCTCCTCCCTCTCTGCCTACTCCTGATCTTTCTCTCTGTCAAATAAATAAATAAAATCTTTAAAAAAAAAAAAAAGATTTATGTATTTGAGAGAGCAAGGGGGAGGGGTAGAAGGAAAGAGAAAAATCTCAAGTGGACTCCCCATTGAGTGCAGAGCCAGAGGCAAGGCTCAATCCCACAACCTTGAGCTGAAATCAAGAGTTGGACACTCAACCAACTAAACCACCCTGGCGCCCCTGCTTCTTCACAAGTATTTAGTCTTATCTATGCTTCTGGGTTTTGCCCAGTTTCGTGTTTCCTGTCTTGAGTGCCCCTGTGGAAGATCCAGTCATTTCTTAGGCTATGAATCCTGGCTATTTTAACAGTCACATTTACTTCATGCTCACAGTTGTCTCAGTTGTCCTTAATGGTAGGAAATGGGATTATGATTACTTGGGTTGTCACCATTCATGGCGGAATCCACAGACACTCTAGCTCCTAAACCCAACCTGACTCTACCCAAAAAGGCTCTAGCTTCTCATGGATTGACTTTTCTTTAAATAATAACTTCACTGATCTATAATTCACGTGCCATATAAGTCACCTGTTTAATGTGTACAATTCAGTGGTTTTTAGTATACTCACAAAATTGCACAGTCAATACCGTTGTCTAGTTTTAAGACATTCTTATCACCCATGATTTTGAATTTTAATCTATAAGAGATGGGATGAGAGGCAGCCAGGAGGTTAAACTGCTCACCTTCCACCCAGTAACAGACTGTTTCAAAATCCAGCAGTTCCATATGGCCTCTCTGGAGATATTCTGCTTGACCAAACAACCAGCTGTGATTTCTTGTAAAACAGGTGACAACTCAGTAGTGTAACATCTTATATTTGATTTCCATCCTGTCTGCCTCACTTGCCATAACCTCCTGAGACTGAAGTACCCAATAAAGTGTTAGCATTTAAGCTTTGTCCCAGGCTCTGTTTCCTAGGATATGGGCATTCAAGAATCTCCACATTCTGACTTCCATCATCTCTCCCACACACAACCATGTGTTATTCATTATCCCCCAACTTCTTCAGACTATTCTTTTCTTAAGCAGTCCATTCCTTTTCCTATGCTATTCCTTCAGTCTACAATATATAATATGTTTTCCTAATTATTCACTCATTAAAATCTTGTTTTTTCTTTTAAGGCCCAGAGAAAAACATCTACTGGAGGTCTTACGCTCTTTCCTTTGGTCTCTGTCTTCCACTTATACTTCTAATGAAGCACTTACTGCATCCTACCTCGCATCATAGTCAAATTTTAGCACCTGCTACATGTTAAGTTTGCACTGAGAGGAATCTCTTTTGTTTAGTCTCCTTTGACTTTGTATCCCCCAAGTTTCTTGGCATAGTATCTTGCACATAGGGGATCAACCAATGGTGAATTGCATAAGTTCCATAACCAAAAAAAAAGTAGTATTTCAGATTGATACATTGATATTAATTTCAAATGAGGTTAGAAGAGCTATTAACTATCTTACTTGCCCTGAAGGTTTCAGGTTACAAAGCCTTTTAAATCGTCAAAGAATATTTTCCAATAGATGTGAATTATTTCATTGTATTTTCCTTAGTATGAAGAAAAATACTGAAATTGGAAAATAAAAATCCATCTATATATTCAGTTCTGCCCTAGCTAGAACTGCCTTTTTTTCAGAAAACAGTTTTGACTGTATATCCAAGAAAAGTAAAGAACATGGTAATTTAATATACCACATAAAAACTCATGCTGCCTAAGAAATATCACTTTAACCAGAATATCCTACTTTTCTCAGAAAATTCAGAATCCTTTCCAATAAAATCATATTGTTATGAGGTATTAGCTAACACTGAATTCTGATCAGCCCCTAACAAAAAGTTTTGAAGTGTTTATTGCCTTGTATGTTTCCTGCTTTCTAATATTAGACAGCCACTCTTTTAAAGAAGCATTGGTTCTGCAGCAAATAAGCTTTGCCATAAATAGCAGTGGGCTAATACATTATTAAACAGGGTACTAATTGCATTTCATCTGGAAAGAAAACCATAACATGTAGTGGAATTTACTAATATGCTTCACTGTAGTTTCTAGGACAGCAAAGCAAGCTCAAGTTATTCCACTATACAAATAATTTAAATGTCTCATTTTTAAAAGTTTTTATTTAAGTTTCAGTTAGTTAACAGACACTGTAGTATTAGTTTCAGGTGCACAAATTTAGTGATTCAGTGCTTCCATACAATACCTGGTGCTCATCACAAATGCACTCATTTAAGTGATAGCAAACAACTTACGATGACAATGTGTCATCGGTCTTTGCATCACCCACACGACAACATTCTAATAATCTGCTACTTAGAAAGCTCGCGTCGAATGTTAAATAAATGGTTTTTGCTCTTTGCAGTGAGAATCAAGCCACCCAAGGGAGTGGTGTAGGAGCTCAAATAATTGAAAGACTGGAGAATCAGAGATCAAGTCTACATCTTTCAGATATTCCAGAAACTGCTCAGGAGTCTGCCTGAGGAATGTTGTACCTCTTACTCCTAATGCAAAACAACTAGGTGATATCCAAGGAACCAAAAGCATTTCAATACAGAGCAAATCAGAAAATCAGTTAAGCTTACAACTGCTACAGAGACATCAATTGCTCTCAGGAGAGGTAGAGATGTGATTTTTAAGAACATATGTGTCAGTGTAACAAATGGTCAGTCCTTTGGGGAAGCTTTGCAAATTTTAGATGAATTCACTGAATGTGGGCCATTTTCTCAAGACTCAGCTTTCATGATTTCAGACTGGATTCAACTTTTATAAATGTAATTTATGGCAAAACACTGTGATGTTGATGCAAAGGTCACAGTCCTCACTAATAAAAATTGTTAATTACACAACATTGATGTTCATTACCCATTCTTGGCACACTTCTTTCCCTTTTTGTAACCTACATATTTTTTTATGTTCTTTATGCTCTGATTCCAGGCCACCTCTAGCTATGGAAATTTATTCTAAGAATGGTATAAATGTGACATCTATGATGGCAGGGATCTTTGTCTATTATATTCAATGGTAAATATTAAGTACAGAACATAGTTCCTAGAATGTAATTGATGCTCAGTAAATTATCTGTTGAGAGAACAGAAGGATGAAAGGAACAAATGCATAATAGTCACTTACTTGTGGAGTATAAGCAATAACACAGAGGACACTGGGAGGTGGAGAGGAGAAGTGAGTTGGGGGAAATTGGAGGGGGAGACAAACCATGAGAGACTGTGGACTCTGAGAAACAAACAGGGTTTTGGAGGGGAAGAGGGTGGGGGTTGGGTAAGCCTGGTGGTGGGTATTATGGAGGGCACGTATTGCATGGAGCACTGTGTGTGGTGCATAAACAATGAATTTTGGAACACTGAAAAAATTAATTTTTTTTAAATTGCAAATAAAAAAGATACAAAAGCTTCATCAACCCATTAATTACTTTTATTCATATACCAATAATGTCTTTTTAGCAGCAATATATCAGAAAGGTAAGTTAAAATTAAGATATTTTAGATTGAGATATCTTAAGATAATTTTGACAATATGATAGCCAAACAGATATTTAATATATCTTAGCATTATTTTAAGGTTTTTCTGTATGCCATCTATAAAGATTTATATAGGGATTACAATTACATCCAACCAGTCTCAGTAGACTATGAAGACATTCTCATAAGGGTCTTCCTTTTAGAAAAGTACAAGAAGTCAGGTTGGTATCCAGGTTAAATAAAAAACCTACAGCAGATGAGGCTTTTACCATATACTATCATGTGGTGAAGAGTATCTAAGACTCATTAGGTATGAGAATATCACTGAATCTGGTGCATTAATCTAAGAGGTGACTCTGAAATATCACTATACAAGAAACAGAAACAGACAAACTATATCCCAATTCACTTCTCATCACTCTGTTTAGCAGAACATTTTTCAAAATGATGCCACACCTACTGTGTGAAAATGTTATTCCCCTGGTTAAAATAATAATAATAATAATTTCTTATTAACATCACGTTTACAAAAATTACAAGGCATATCTCTGGATAGAGTGTGGCACACAAATGAATGTTTATCTAGGCTCAGTCAAAGGAGAGAAAAGTAAAGAAATGGTGAGTTTTGAAGTTTTAAAAGATTGACATGAAATTCATCTGTACATATATTTAAATAAAGTATAAAAATTTTATCAAAAAGATTACAGTGAAAAAAATATTGAAATGAATAGGTATAAACCACTGGTTTTAAGTTTGTTGTTTTAATAGTTCAAGGGTCAAAGCAGCTTGTAATATAAAAGCAGTATAAGATCAGGGCATATAATCTGCAGTGAGTACAGGCATGGTACCACCATTCAGAGTATCTGGCTTTGAATCAATTCCCCTATTTTCTGGTTGTGTGACACTGAAAAACTTTTTCACCCCAATTTCTATATGCTACACAAAAAAGAGAGGAACAGACTTATTCCTTAGATTTGAGAGGACTGAATACACGTAAAGTACCTGGAACAGTGCCAGGAGCCATAGTTCATAACAACCAGGTATGGTTCACGGACTGGGAAGAAAGTCAAACTGGAAGTAACGTGACTCTGTGGAAGGCCACTGCATAATGCTGGTAATGAACAAGTACAATGACAATGAGAAAAATAGCGAGGACTGGTCAAGAACTACTGCAGAGTTTGACTCTGCAGGACTTGACAACTACTGGAAATGAGTAATGAAATAAAATGATGAAGGATGAGTCCTACATTCCTAACTTGGACAACTGGGTTGATGATTCGTACCAGTTGCCTATACCAGAATACTGCAAGACAGACTGGTTCAAGCAGAAAGATACAGAGTCAATTTTGAGGTATGTTGAATTTGAAACGCACCTAAGATGTACAAGTAATGATATCTAGCAACAGTTGTTTTATGCACATAAAACTCAAAAGATAGTCCTGGGCTAGAGACAGAAATTGGGACTCAGGAACATATAAGTAATAGTAAACCCATGGGTATCTGTGAGATTACGGAGACTAAAAATAACAGAGAATGGAAGATTTATTGGGTTGTGACAGGAATTTAGACAGGAATAAACAAATGATAAGGAACAATTTTATGTAAGGTCTGAAAGAGGGTTTTATTAGCAATGTCAAAAGTGTCAGGACTGTCAAGTAAAGTAAGACCTTAAATGCATCCTCATCCTCTTTCCTGGGCATAGCTCCTCTTTCCAATTCCAAGCTGAAACATTCTGCCTAGACGTCCACTAGAATCACAAACCCAACGTCTCCCTAAATGAGCTCCAGAAGCAGTCTTCTTACCACTGTAGTAGCCTTTTCACACGTTCTGATATTCTTTACATTTCTATTGCCCTCACTAGAATATAAAAACTTTAAGGGCAGCATCTCTTCTTTTCTTCATTTATTTTCTTTTCATCATTTTTTAAATCTCTATATACTAAACCTAGTACAGTGACAAGCACAAAGTATACTTGCAAAAAATATGAATACAAGAGATGAATCCAAATCTTTATTTCCCAATCAGTGTCTTCCCATGTCCATCAATGGCTTTCACATCTCAGGCCTTCAAAATTATTTTCAGCCCCTTACTTATTCATTATTTATCATACCTAAATCATTTGCTAAGCCACACTGATTCTATCTTTTCAATACTCTCCATGACTCTTCTTCATTTGTAATTGCATTACCATAATTTTATTTGAAGCCATCATTTCCTCAAGCTTCCTAACTTTGATTTCTTCCTCCTCCTTTCCTGCCTAGGCTCGTATTACTGCCATTAGTGACCTAAAGTGGAGTTCTGATCATGTCACTAACTTTCAAAATTTACACAGTACATTTTTTAAAAGCCTCTAAAATGCTTAGAAAGAAATTCAAAACCCGACTCCATGTAGGTCAATCTACCTTTCAAGGCTTTCTTCCCACTGATCCTAAACAATTTTGTTGTTCTTCTTAATACTTACCATTACCCAAATATGCCTTTATAATTTCTAGTTCTTCCCTCTTTCCTCATAAAATTCATAGATCCACAATATCTTTTTGCAGTACTTCAAACAATTAGAACCTATACTATTTTCAAGAGCAATTTAAAATTTCATTTCCTTTTTGAAACATTTCTGGACCACTTTTCCAAACTTGCAAATAATCTCTCTCTAATGTATTATCTTTCACATGTCTGCCTCCTGAGTCTAGCAAAATGACTTCTTGGCACCTTAGCACATCATTTTCAAAACCTGAATCATTGTATCATCTTCTGTGCCATCTTCTACCTCTTCCTCTGTTCTCTGTCTTCACCATCCGCCAGGCAGAAATCCAGATTTCTCCCCTTGCTCTCAACATCCAATTTGATCTAAAAGCCCTAATACCCCCCAAATGACTCAAATCCCTCATCCCTGTCACCACACGTCTTAGTGCACATCTCAGTCTTCCCCAATCTGGATTAGCTAATTAAACTCTTCCAGTGAGCGCTCACTAATCACAGAATAAAGCTGAACATCTTTAAAACAGGACTTTTTTACAATCTGTCACTAGGCCATACTTTTAGGCTCATCTTTAAGTCCTTCCTCTTCACATTCTCTATTCAGACAAGCTGAACTACATTTCACCTCCAAACATACCAAGCTTCTTTATGCCTCCACATTATGTCCTATATTCTTCCCTCTTCTATAGTCCCTGCTTTCTTATCCTTACTTATATTTAACACCCAGCTAAGATGTCATGTACTTAGAAAAAAGTCTTTCCCCTTCCCAGACAGAAACATTTTACTTCTTTTTCTACCACAGCCTCGTAATCATATCCCTAGCATTTCTTTCTACATTAGAGTTCAATTGTATATTTACATGTCTACATTCTACACTAAATGAAGAATCTTTGATGGAAGATGTCCTCAAAATTCCCTCACTGGAATGTCCCCATTTATTAATACAATGTATGGCATATAGTAAGCACCCAATTAACACATGTTAAATAAATAACTTTTGAGTTAATCTACTAGCCTCCTGGGCCATCCCCCAAAGATTATCAGTTCACTCCTTAAAAATTGCAGACACATCTCCAAAAGAAAGGGACACAAAAGCAAAAATGAACTTTTGGGATTTCACCAAGATAAAAAGCTTCTGTCCAGTAAAGGAAACAGTCAACAAAACTATGAGGCAACATATGGAATGGGAGAACATATTTGCAAATGACACTACAGACACAGGGCTGATATCCAAGATCTATAAAGAATTTCTCAAACTCAGCACCCAAAAATAATAATAATCATCATCATCATCATCATCATCAAGTCAAAAAATGGGCAGAAGACATGAACAGACACTTTTCCAAAGAAGACATACAAATGGTTGACAGACACATGAAAAAGGGTTCATATCATCATTAGCCATCAAGGAAATTCAAATCAAAACCATATTGAGATACCATCTTACATTAGTCAGAATGGCCAAAATCGACAAGGCAAGAAACAAGTGTTGGAGAGGTTGTGGAGAAAGGGGAACCCTCTTACACTGTCGGTGGGAATGCAAGTTGGTGCAGCCACTTTGGAAAACAATGTGGAGGCTCCACAAAAACTTAAAAATAAAGCTATACTATGACACAGCAATTACACTACTGGGTATTTACCCCAAAGATACAATGTAGTGAAAAGAAGGGCCACATGCACCTCAATGTTCATAGCAGCAATGTCCACAATAGCAAAACTGTGAAAAGAGCTGAGATGCCCTTCAACAGAAGAATGGATAAAGATGTGGTCCATATACACAATGGATTATTACTCAGCCATCAGAAAGGATGAACACCCAATTTTTTCATCAAAACGGATGGGACTCGAGGAGATTATGCTGAGTGAAATAAGCCAAGCAGAGAAAGTCAATTATCATATGGTTTCACTTATTTGTGGAACATAAGGAATAGCATGGAGGACATTAAAAGAAGGAAGGGAAAAATGAAGGGGAGAGAATTGGAGCGGGAGATGAACCGTGAGAGACTATGGATTCCAGAAAGCAAATTGAGGGTTTTAGAGGGGAGGGTTATGAGGGGATGGTTAGCCTGGTGATGGGTATTAAGGAAGGCACATATTGCATGGAGCACTGGGTATTATATGCAAACAATGAATCATGGAACACTACATCAAAAACTAATGATGTACGGTATGGTAAATAACATAACATAATAAAAAATAAAAGTAAAAACCAGATAATCATAAATGGAGTGGAATTGGTATTTTCAATCTAGAAGAATACAGATTAAAGAAAAGTTATTATTTTTTTTTAAGATTTTATTTATTTATTTGACAGAGAGAGATCACAAGTAGATGGAGAGGCAGGCAGAGAGAGAGAGAGAGAGGGAAGCAGGCTCCCTGCCGAGCAGAGAGCCCGACGCAGGACTTGATCCCAGGACCCCGAGATCATGACCTGAGCCGAAGGCAGCGGCTTAACCCACTGAGCCACCCAGGCGCCCCGAAAAGTTATTATTAAGGATAGAGTTATTAGCATTGTTGAGAAAAGTCCTTCTTCTTTTTTTTTTTTAAAGGTTTTATTTATTTATTTGACAGAGATCACAAGTAGGCAGAGAGGCAGGCAGAGAGAGAGAGAGAGAGAGAGGAGGAAGCAGGCTCCCTGCTGAGCAGAGAGCCCGATGTGGAGCTCGATCCCAGGACTCTGGGATCATGACCTGAGCGGAAGGCAGAGGCTCTAACCCACTGAGCCACCCAGGCATCCCAAGTCCTTCCTGATATAAAGAAATATATGAGAGACTTCACTTTGTGCTGCTTCTTTCTCCTACAACTTTTTTAGCTCACTCCAATTTCTGAAGTCAATACCTAGTTTAAAACCAACATTAGATCATTGCTAAGTAGATTTTGTACCAATTTTTACTTAAGAGTTAATGAACACCAGGGGCGCCTGGGTGGCTCAGTGGGTTAAAGCCTCTGCCTTCAGCTCAGGTCATGATCTCAGGGTCCTGGGATCGAGCCCCGCATCGGACTCTCTGCTCAGTGGGGAGCCTACTTCCTCTTCTCTCTCTCTGCCTGCCTCTCTGCCTACTTGTGATCTCTGTCAAATAAATAAATAAATAAATAAATAAACAAATAAATAAATAAATAAATGAGTTAATGAACACCAGATAAAATTAAAACAGTATATTATAGAAAATAAAAAATAATTCAGGCTAAATTTATATTATACTCCTTAAAAGCATAAATTACAATTCATCATAGCTGTGATTCTAATGAGTATAATTAAAAATTTTATTAAAACATGCAATTTAAAATAATTATTTTCATAGGTTCATTCATGAGTAACTACACAGACAAATTTCCTATTAAATCCAGGATAGGATTTAGGTATTTTGGTCCAAGTGATTACAATATATTCTGTAATTAAACAGAATGATCTGTATAAAGTATATTTTGGTGATTACATCCAAAGCATATAACATCTTAAAAGATAACCCAGGAAGATATTAGAAGCTGAATTTCACAAGCATACAACTTATATCAAAGTCACCACTATATTGTTAGCAATTCATTTCAAGATTTCTTCATTAATTCATGTACGTATTCATCAGACATTCATTAAGCAACTACTTTATGACAGTTTCTGTACTTAAAATTGGTGATATAAATACAAATAAGATACATAAAGATAGGTACATGACAGAATAACGACGAAGCTTATATGATATGCCAAGAAACTGCAGAAAAGGGAGCACTTATCTTGGTCCTGGTGGTGAGAAAGACTAAGCACAGAAAGTAAACATACCAATCAATTTTAAAGAATGACTAAGAATTTGCCATATAAAATGAACTCTGAGAGCTTATTTAGCTCTAAAATGTGATGACAAATGCTTCTGAAGTGAAAATATGCCTCAGAGCACTCTATCTTGTCCTCTAAACAAAGCAAAAGAAAAGCAAAATGCAAAACTGCTATTAGGTTTCTTTTAAGTTGTAGCTAGTGTTCCTTCTATGGTTATGTACCTGTGTTGTTTAAAGCAATGTCTAACTGAACCCTTCTATTTCATTAAGGCAATTTATAATTTCTGACAAATAACACTATTCCCCAAAAGTATGGCTACTCCAATCTACTATAAATTATTTCAGATTTATCATGTTAACCATTAAAATAGAGGTGTGTTTAATTGTATCCATTAATAAGTTCAGTTAATTAACATTTTATAAGAGAAAAAGCCTTGACCACAAAAAAACAATTACACATAAACTTCAATGCTTTAGCACTATTAATAGAGCTTTATTTCCCATTTTTTAATTACGTTTAAAGAAAATGACTGAACTCATCACTGGGTGCTGTGTCCACAAAAGGGCATCTGCATTTATTGTTGGTATTTTTCAGTAAGCCTGCAATACATGTATGGAGTTTCAATGTTAATTCTATCCTACTTAATCAAAATGATAAAAGAGTCAAGGCAATGGAAAAAGAATTGAACAGTCAAACTTAAATAAGAAATCGAGATTTTTTTCTCTGTTGTAGGTTTCAGATCTGATATTATAAAGAACGCTTGACTCTGTGTATAACACCAACTTTAAAGTGGTGCTAAACAAATCAAACTGACAAATTTACCATCGATGATGCAGTTGAGATCTCAATTTCCATAAAATGATATAATAAACTTAATTTTTGAAATATAGGAAGCTATAGAAATAAAACTTACATAACTCCTAAAATTAGCAGATGAACTCCTTCCCACAGCTAGTAAATACAACAGAAGTGCGGGAAGGGCAAATGAATACGGGATGGAGTCAAATAAGCAAGTGTCGAACGTGTTGAAACAATGACAGACAAGATTGACTTCTCTTCATCTATTATTTTATGCTTTAAAGGGTTGGCTCTTAAAAAGCTGTCATTATTTATGGCTGACCCACAACAGAAAAAAGGGGAAAGGGGCAGGAGTTTGCTAATTGAGGCTTTGTGATATGATTAAGTTCAAATTTTAACAAAATGATTGGCAGGCTGGTCTAAAATAAGGACCAACTCTATATCTAAAAAACAAAGCTAAACTTTCAAACTTTTAAAAGCCAGCAAACTATATAATTTACATGCATCCCCTCAATAGTTGTCAATACTCTTTATATATCTCCCTTAAATATGAAAACTAAGTTGATTGGCTATAAACACATGATCCTGTTCTTCTTATTTATTGACTAATGATTTGGGAAAACAGGAAAAATGTATGATAATATTTTTATTTCTGCTTGTCTTTTTTCTCTACTGCTGATCCTGTGACATGAAATCAGTCTTAAAGAAACAACTCTTTCAATTTGTATAAAACAATGTTTAGTCACACGTACAAATACTGACCACATCTAATCATGGAAAATAACACTATACTTGTTTTTGTATATAAACAACAGAGAAAACTGTGACCCACACTTGGGATAACGACAATAATAATGGTTAGAAAAAATAGTTCTTCGCTAATTTAACACACTAGTAATTTCTTAAAGAATTAAATTTCTTATTTTCTAAGAGGTCTTTTGTTCTTATATATGCAAACAAAATAAAATATTTACTTTCCTTTTAGAAAGCACATTAAGGGGGCACCTGGGTGGCTCAGTGGGTTAAAGCCCCTGCCTTCGGCTCAGGTCATGATCTCAGGGTCCTGGGATTGAGCCCCACATCAGGCTCTCTGCTCAGTGGGGAGCCTGCTTCCTCCTCTCTCTGCCTGTCTTTCTGCCTACTTGTGATCTCTGTCAAATAAATAAATAAAATTTAAAAAAAAAAAAAAGCACATTAGGAACAAGATTGGACAGAGTTAACCCTGTGTAAATACTGTGAAGTCTCAAGAGAATTATTTTAAAAACAACAGATGTGCTTAACATTTTCTAGTACCAAATATCCACTTTCATAATCAATGTATATTTTAATATTTCAATTAATTGCTTTATTATACCAAACTATGAAATTACACTGAAGTTCCAAAAAATGCCAATATTCCATGCATGTTTTGCATACTCAATTCATTTTAGTTTATATTCTCTTTTTTTTTTTTTTTTTTTTTAAAGATTTTATTTATTTACCTGACAGAGAGAGAAATCACAAGCAGGCAGAGAGGCAGGCCAGAGAGAGAGAGGAGGAAGCAGGCCCCCCGCCGAGCAGAGAGCCCGATGCGGGGCCCGATCCCAGGACCCCGGGATCACGACCTGAGCCGAAGGCAGAGGCCCAACCCACCAAGCCACCCAGGCGCCCCATTTTAGTTTATATTCTCAACTCTCTGAGTTTATTTATATCCTTGTTTTGGAAAGATACCCAATCTACTAAATAAAATTAAGTTAAACATTTTTCTGTAATGTGTAAAATCACAATGATAGTTATTTCCAGCTGAAAAAAAGGACACAGCAAGTTGCTGCACCTGATTATGAGATTCAAATCTACACTATATCACTTCATCTCACCGCTTTTTTGAAAACCACAGCAGCATCATTAACATAAAATAAAAAACAATATTACTTAAAGCAAATTAATTACAACTTTAAAGCTTTAAAACTGTATTATGTCTATTTTAAAACTATCCCATGATGCTTATTTGATGAAAGCTAAATTCTATTTGTTGTAGAAGTAATTTTTACCTTAAAGTGAGTGAGATCTAAATTTCAATACCTTTATTTCTAAATAAATTTAGAAAAATTTAGAATAAATTTCTAAACTTTTGATAAGTGATTTACACTGCCTGGGTTAAATAGCATCATACTTATAACAAATTCAAGTACATTTTGTGATATTGAAATCAAATGGATGATTCTAAAACTGAATTGGGTCCATTCGGACATATAGCTAAGATAACATTAATTGTTCACATCATTTATGATGTAAACTGTGTCAAGAACATCATTACAAATTTGAAAAAGAAGAAAAATTTGAGACAAAAATCTTTTCATCTAAAAAAATACAATTGTAATACAGAATTATTTTCAATGAAAGGTCTTTTGTTTCACCAATCATATAGAAAACTCATAAATTACACTTCTAGAATTTAACAAAAATCAAACACAATGTATACTATCTACTCAGGATTTTAATAGCTCAAAATAAATTCTGTAAATAATTTTTAAAATCACAAACATCAGAATCTGGGTTGAATCACATTATTATATGTTCCTTAAATTTAGTCTACAAATTAAAAGTTTACTGAAACTAAAGCAAAACAGACATAAAATCACATAGAACTAATCACCACTTACAAAGGTTAATTTGCCTACATTCCTTTGGGAAATAAGGGATGCTACTGGCTATTGCTAGAACTGAATTTACATCTGTGCTTTTGAGCTCTCTGGAAGAATATGTGAGGAGAAATTTGGGGTTGTTGCTAAGTCCCAGATGATACTGAAGCAAACTGTGTCCAAGAGGAAAGGCAGACTTGAAGCTATAACCCAGTGTGGGAGACCGGGGTAGGGTGAAGGGAGAAGAGAGGAGTCATGGAGTAGGGGCTGAGGAGGGGCAGTTTTGAAAAAACTGCTAACCATGAGCTAATAATGACTTATACTGGTGACATAATAGAGCAAAATGTTAAGCAGGGTTGAATGAGTATAAATCAGTGATATGCCATATCTTAAAAGAGCTTTGAATGAAATGATTTCTGAAGGGTTGTCTTTGAAAGAGCCATTGTAGCTCTAGCATGAACATGTCCTAATCTGTCCTAGACCTCTGATGTTTACATACTCCTGTCCAGCATAACTAACAAGAGCATCCCATTCATAATCAGATATGCTTCCTGGTACAAATGATTAAACTCTATAGTTACAGTTAGTCTGGAGTGAAAAGCAGACCCAGAGAGAATGCTTTGTATGCCAAGTGATTTCTTAAAGAAGAAAAGCTCCCTGAGAAAACTGGTAAGGGAATAAGAAAAGCAAAACAGGAAAAGGGAAGAAGCCATGGAGGTATGAGTTCATGTAAAGTCCCAGTGAAGGTGGCTTTAGCTTGTTCCCTCAAGGTATGTCTGAGTATAAGTCACACCTCAAAATTCATCCCAACCTGAGGCTGGTAAGCAGGTGATCATTATCCTATACCCTAGTCACTGGCAAAAATTGCTCCTGGGTACTTCCAGCTCTCTGCAAGAGTGGGTGAAGCGGCTCGAGTGCCTGAGGACAGCTCTCCAAGAACAAGCAAGTGAGAGCACCAGTACTGGATATGAAAGGGCACAGAGAATTAGAGAGAGAGGATGTGGACGAAGCACCAGCAGTGTTCACGACAGTGCCCCGTGTGGGTCTCGCTCTGACGCATCTTGCAGAAGATTGTATATCAAATTGGGTTCCACGGATGAGTCTGGCAAGTCAATCATACCTCTGGAAAATATAGGATTGATTTTTTTTTATATCTGCCTATCTGTGCATTTGCCTAGAGAGAATAATGGCTTTTTTCTTTTTAAAAAAAAAAAGATTTTGTTTATTTGTTTGAGAGAGAGAGTGAGAGAAAGCATGAGAGGGGAGAAGGTCAGAGGTAGAGGCAGACTCCCCACGGAGCTGGGAGTCCCATGCAGAACTTGATTCCAGGACTCTGGAATCATGACCTGAGCTGAAGGCAGTCGCCCTACCAACTGAGCCACCCAAGCACCCTGGCTTTTTTCATATTAACAAAAAAGTCTGGGATCTAAATGAGATTCTGGCACTGTTACAGGAGAAACCACAAGGAAGCCAGTGTCTTGTGTATAACTGTTTATGCAAAAAGAGGACTGGTTCAATTCCCCAGTAACTTCATGTGGGAAGAAGAGATTTTTTTAAATTTTTGTACATGCTCTTCAGAAGGCAGAAAGACATCAGACAGGAAATCTAACAGTGTTGGAATATCAGAATCACTAAGTGGCCTTACGTCAGCTGCAGTGATGCTGAATTTTAATCTGACCCTCTATTTCTACTGTAAGATTTATCTGGGCAAATGAACATTACAAAGAAATTGTTCTTTTTTCCTTGCCACCCTATCAGTGGACTCCACATTTAGTCAATAATTATCAATAAATTGTTGGAAGAACCTTTGTGAAGTTGTAGGAAATAAGAAATCGGGCTACTTTCATAAGTGTGCTACCAAACCTTTACATTTTCATTACTGTACACACAACCTCACTTTGGATAAACGCCCTGGAACACAGTCGTGCAAAACAACTCCTAACTAGGCCAATAATAAATAATTTCTTACTTTTCATTTCACACGGCTCACCACTCTCAGCACTAGTACTGCTGATACCTCCTAATTCTTGTGTCACCACACCTTAAATGTGTGACATTAGCGTTCACTCATTTATTTCTGAGACATTTAGCAACTTCTTGGTACACAAAAAGAGATGCAAAAATGTATTTGCTTTTTCAAAGTGGAATCTTTCATTTTCCTCTAGGATGGTTATCTTTCCACTTTGAACTGTGAAACATGTTATTCTTAATTTAAAATTTTCAATGTCTAATTTTAAAGGTATTTTCTATCTAGTCATTCTTATTTTTGAGTATTCATTACATTACTATATTTCTATATCACATAAGGAGAAACACAAGTCATATTCAAATGAGAAAACTGACCATTAAGTTGAAAAGAAATACTAAAAATTAAATACTTATATGTCAGCCAAAATAAATTTTGAAAATTGATCTGTGGGTTGAAATAATAATCAAAACAAAAGCTATGTTTTTTCCATGACATTTACCTAAAATGTTCTTCCTGTTACTTTATTTTTATAATCATGTTTCTCTCTCATCAAATTCAAACTTTTTATGACTCCTAATACCCTCCAGAATTCATAATCTGTGTCTGCCATCATTTCCTAACATGCCCCATCTGTAAAAGCTTCTATACACAGATTAGTTTAATACCCTATGTTTCATTATCTTCCATATGCCTCTTTAAGTTCTAGACCCTATTTCTTTCATCCATCTTATTTCTTTGGAGCAATTTCTAGGAAACACTACTTATACTTCAAAGGTCCTGGTCTAAAAATCAGAAGTAACCATAATGCCTAAGTAGTTAGATCAAAAAAAGTCAGTGCATGAGAATGTGTTCTACTTTTCAAATTTTAGATCAAGAGTTGTACATTCTAAACATTCTCCCGCATTCACCAGCCCCACCCTTCCTCCAGTCTGAATGTAGATATCATTACTAAAAGTAATCTCTGTCTGACAACCAAAGAAGCACGGAAACATCTGGGGAAACTGAGGACACCTGAAAGTTATCCCATGCTCTCACAGTGATGTACTTATTAAGAAGTGATAAGAACTCCTTAATGCTGGGTCTTAATGCTGCTCTACTCTATTCCTCCAACATTATTCAGTAAGATGAAACAGTTAGGAAGTAAACAAAAACCATTACAAATTGACCAATCTTCTGGACACAACTCAGAAAAACATACTCAGAATTTTTCTAACTTTCCCTGGACTCATGCAGCAAGTTGCAAAATATTTCTAATGCCTACTTGCCATCATGTTTGGCAAAAGACAGAAAGATGTCGGATATACTTTAATCCCAGTAGTCTTAAAGGGTTGTTACATTCATTTCACATGTTGCTTACTTTTTAATGTAATATTAAGAATGGGTTCTATGTAACTAGTAATTATTTTCCCTGATACCTATGATCATAACACCAAGAATGACATTAAGGAATACTCTTAAAATAAGCAGATGAGATGTACTGGATAGAGAATTTGGTAAGAAGTCAAAACACCAGTACTCTAATCATAGAATCCTGACGTAGTCAAATCATGTTCATCTTCAGCCCCCAAAACTAAATTCATATACAGCCAACGTAAATAATTAAGAAATAATTTATTTTTCTTCTTACTTGAACACTGTAAGAATATTATCCCATTTACTAATTTTTTTATCACCAGAATTTCTGTTCATTTTTTTTACTTCTGTATTGGCTGGATTATTTGTGCAGTTGGCAAAGTATGTTTGAGTGTCTCTCTCAAATATATTTATATCATAAAACCCTTGCTGCTTACTAGACAAAGAAGACATATAATGAGCAGGGTATCAGCCCCAAATGCCAGCATCTTAGACTGTGGATATCTCCAATTGAAGGAAGAAAGAGGGTCATGAAATGCTAGTCTATTCAAAGATGCTATTCCAGTACCTAGAACCAGTCTTTTGCCATCATCTAGAATGTGTTATTTCAACACAATACAAATGAAAAAAAGGAAATGGATTTTCTGACTTTTTAGCTTTTTCCAAGAAATAAAAGACATTACATGACAACACCAAATGCTAATGAGGCTGTGGAGCAAAGGAACTCTCCTTCACTGCTGGTAGGAATGCCAACGGTACAGTCACTTTGGAAGCAGTATGTTAGTTTCTTATAAAACTAAACATACCCCTACTATATGATCAAATAATTGCACTCCTAAAGAACTGAAAACTTATGCCCACATAAAAATTTGCACATGGATGTTTATAGGAGCTTTACTTAAAACTGCCAAAACTTGGAAGCAACCTAGATGTCCTTCCATAGGTAAATAAATAAACTGTGGTATATGCAAACAATATGGAATATTATTCAGTGCTAAAAAGAACTAATCTATCAAGCCATGGAAAAACATGGAGGAACTTAAATGCATTTTACTTAATGAAAAGAGCCAATCTGAAAAGACTACATACTATGTAATTCCAACTATATGACATTCTGAAAAGAGCAAAACTATAGAGACAGTAAAAAAAAAAAAAAAAAAAAAAAAAAAAAGCACAGAGGATTTTGAGGGCAGATAAACTACTCTGTAGGATATTATAATGATGGATAACTGTCATCATACCTTAGTCAAAACCCATAGAATGTAAACACTAAGTGAACCCTAATGCAAACTATGGACTTTATCTGATAATGATGTGTCAGTGTGGGTTCATGACTTGTAACAAATGTATCACTCTAATGTGGGATGTTGCTAGTAGTGGAGCCTATGTTGCCCCGGCGCGGGGAACGGGACCTGTACTTGCTGTTTCATTTTTTGTTGTTAACCAAAAACTGCTCTAACAAACAAATTCTATTTTAGAAAGACATTTCATTTATTTTTAAAAGTGTCTACCTTATAAATAAACTTTAGTAAGTTTTAAGATGGTATGCCAGGGGGTAGCACATAGCCTAGTACTCACATTTATAAATACTACTGAATGGAGACATGAAAATCAAGAGAAAGAAGAAATGTGTTATTCAAGATGCTAACAGTGAATTTAAACACAGTTCTTTCAAGTAAATTTGGGAAACAATTGATTTCTTTATATCAAGCATTTATCGTGGCTTTCACAATGTTAATACATCTTATAACTATCAAATGAGGTTTACATCATGCAGTATTCTATGAACTTATTTGATAATAAACTAGTTTTTTATAAGCAGTTCTTGAAACCAGGAACTGGCTGAATATGCTTTTGTAAATGTTCTCAATCACTGTGCTATTTCCATTTGGTTGTGAGAACTGTCATATTTGATAGATAAAATTTGCTCTGCCAATATTCCTGACCATATAAAAACAAATGAGGCAGAATTCCTACCCTTAAGAACTTTATTCTCTGTGTGTAGATGGGGAAAAGGGCACACATATACCATAAAGCCTGGCAAAAATCATACAATATAAATACACACAGAGATATTTAAGAAATACATATGAAGTTATTGTTATTCTAAACCTCAGGTCATCTAACTACAGACCGTGGGCGAGACTCATCTTGCCTCGCCTGTTCTTGTAAATAAAATTTCAGTGGAACACAGCCATGTACATTCGTTTATGTATTGTCTATGGCTGCTTTTACAGAGTTGAGTAGTTTTGATAGGCCATCTGGCCCACAAAGCCTAAAATATTTATTATTTAGCAATTTACAGAAAAAGTTCACCAACCAGATAGATGTAAAAACACACTTTTAGCCACCAGTGTTCTAACTGGCAGAAATAAACATAGCTCTATGGAAAGTTTGCTAATTAATAGAGAATATTATGGTTTCATCAGAAATTTTGTATGTTCCATAAAACACAGCCAATTATTAATGCATTCTAATATGGTAGGACAAGCCCCTGGTCAGAAGTTGGGAAACTCACCTCCTTGTTTTCATCACATAAAATTGGCTTTTGGCTTACAGAATCTGAATTTTCTTCTAGCTCTAAAATGTTATATTTATGTTCATTTCAGACCGACCCTGGCTAAAGTTTTTATGCATGTATTATAACCACTTGAATACTGAATTTGTATTTTATCGAGGGCAAAATTAACAGTTGCATTCCGCATGCAGTAGAATTCCAAAAATAAAAGAGAAAATGCTAGACTAAAATTGAGAAAGATTTTAGACCCTGCAACTTTTTATCTCATAGGAAGAAACTGATGTTTAGAAAAGAATTCTTCGGTAAAGGACCAAAGAGACTTTTGGAGACTTTTGTATAAAGGATTAGAAGAATCTTAAACTATGCTACAGCATTAAGTCTGTAACTTCTTTTTTTCTTTCAAATGGCAGTGAGATATTTCTCCCCCTACCTGAAACAATCAGACTCACACAGTTTTCAAAAATCAAAAATACCAGTTGAGGGAAACAACTGCTTTTATTTACTGAATTTACTGGCAATTGCACTGAACTGTCCATTTGTTTAAAGAAATTAGTTTGGCATCACAAAACTAAATCTGTGTTCTTTTATCCCTTGGTTGTTATGCAGTCAGTATTCATTTACTTCCTCTAGATTCAAAGGATCATTGTAAAAGCATGAATAATGCAACTTCATCTATGAAGACACTTGGATCCTTTAATTAAATTTATTTGCCTGAAGCATATGATATGTTTTAAAATACCAGTAGTAACAGCATTCCACTTTAGGATAATCTAGTGCTTTAATTTTTCTTCTTTCATTAAACACCTCACAAAGGAGCAAGACACTTTCTTCATATAATAAGCTCAAACTAATTTTAAGTCACTATCCAAATGAAGAATTTTTAAACCTGCCTATCATGTCTTTCTGAAAGATTTATTTCAATAAGGACTTTGCTTTAAAAAGCTAAAACTTAAGGTTTAAATACAGCTGTTATTCCTATTTTCATCTTGATTCCAATTATTGTAAAATTAGAGAGTATGTGTCATTCTAACTATAGCAAAATATTAATATAGACTCATAATCTAATTCCTATTTCATTCTAGTGTCTTCTTTATAAAATACTACTCAAGGCCTAAACTGTGTTCCTTGGAAAATAGCAGTAATATAGTGATATATAGTAACATACGGTGATATAGTTAGAACATTCAAGACTGCAAATCCAGTCTGTCTTCTATCTATGCTTTCCTATCATGCCTTGGTAGATCACCACAGTCTCTCTGGGTCATTTATGTCATCTGTTAATTAAATAAATTTGATATCATATATTTTAAAACCTATAAGCTGCTCAGTGTTGGGGAACTTTTTTCAGTTCACTTGAGGTTCTATATTGACATGATTATGCATGCAAAATTCTGTAATTACATATCTTTCATATGCATGTTCTTATAAATGTATTCTGAATAATTCAAGTTTTTGCTTAATATTTTAGAGGAATCATCTCTATATGTTCATCTATAAGATATCTTTCCCCATGATAAATTTGAAATGCTTAAGCATAGCTTAAATTGGCTCTTATCCCTTTCTCTTATCTCAAGGTTCACCTCAAATAAAGCATTGTAAGGATTATAAATCTATTTTCTCATGATTTTTCCTCTAAAATAGGCTCTATCAATCATTTTTCTCATTTTGCACAAACCACTTTCTATGCTTGATAACAAGATATAAATGCATAAATCTAACAAGTTCAACATATCCCAAACAGGATAAAACAACAGAAAATCATATGAGGCACATTAAGGTAAAACTACAGAACACCAAAGATATAAGACATAAGAAAATGCTAACAGCAGCTGGAGGAAAAAGGACAGCAAAATCCAAGAGAATAAACACGAGAATAAATGTTAACTTTTCATCAGTAGCAACACAAACCAGAAGGCAATGGAATATATTTTTAAAGGAAAAGAACTATCAATTTAACATAATCTATCCAGTAAAAATATCCTCCAAAAATGAACATAAAACAAAGATAAACAAAGGCTGAAAGAATTTGGCAACTGGTTCTTCAGTTTAAAGAGAAATGAAACCAGTTAATAAATATGTACGTACAACAAGAATTGAAGATCATTTAAAATGACAAATATTTGTTAAATATAAAGCAATTTCATTATTTTCACTAGTGTGCTTGAAAAACCTTTGAACTTTAAAGCAAAGTCACATTGTATTATGGAATATACAGCATACGCATTTATAAAATAAATGAAAACCATACCACCTAGGATGGGAAGGGGTCAAATGAAAGTAAACCATTAGTAAGATATAGTATAATTCATCAAATGCATCAAATAATTAATATATTATAAAATGTTGAGTTAAAGATATATGCAATCCCTAGAGATTTATCTGAACACCACAACACACAAATACACACACAAACTCACAAAGATGATTAGATTCAGAGCCAAGAGAAAAGTTAATATTGTTTGATCAAAATAAGAGAAGTAAGGAGTACCAAGGGAAAAACAACAGAAGAAACAAATAAGATAAATCCTAACAATAGCCCAACAAAGCCAGTAATTATAGTAAATATAAATGTTTAAGAAATCAATTAAAAGTCAGATATTATCACAATGAATTAAAAAGAAACAAAATCCAACTACGGATAGCTGAAAGAGTATACACTAATATAAAGACACGGATTATTTGAAAGTAGAAGAATAGAAAAAAATGAATGCAAAATAAACACTTATCATGAAAAAGCTGGTGTGTGTGCATGTGTGTATATTTGAAAATAGAGGATATAAATTTCAACTCCAGAAGTAGTATCAGAATAATGATTGATATTTTATAATAACAAAAGGGCTAATCCACAAAAAGTTCTAACAATTATAAAAGTGCATACTTAAAACAAAACTTTAGAGAATGTGAAGCAAAACTTGACACAATTAATAGAAGAAATGGGCAAACCCATGGTCATGGTGAGAGAAATAACACATCTTTTTTATGAGTTGTAAGACTGGCCCCAAATTGTTAATGATATAAGAAAATAATATTATCAGCCAACATTGCTTAAAAGACATTTATAGGACACTACATCCAATATAGGATACACATTCTTTCTGACTACACATAGAGCATTGTCCAAGATAACCATATTCTAGCCCATAACAAGTAAGTCTTGACATACTTAAAAAGGTTAATAATATATAATACATCCTCTGACCAAAACATAATAAATATATAATTAAAGACAGTAAGATCTCTAAGAAAACCTCAAAGGATTAAAAAATAGTAAGTTCTAAATAATTTATAGATCAAAGAAAAAAATGACAAAAGAAAATTTTAAATATTTTTAACTCAACGGTAATACAATATATCTTATCAAAATTGGAAAACGCTGCCTCACAGGTGCTCAAAAGAAAATTTATGGTACCAGATGCTTACACAGCAAATTTAGATAGCTAGATACACATACAAACAAAAAGATGACCACCTATGCTTTTCCATGCCTTTTTGGGAATATAATAATAAAAAACAAAATTCCCTGCCCTCCTAGATCTTATTGAAGAATACAGACTAAAAGAAAAAAATCTAGAAATGTGTATAATTAGAAAGCAATAAATGTTATAATCAAAACGGATAAAGAAGATGTGGTATACATATATATAATGGAATATTATTTAGCCATGAGAAGGAAGGAAATCCTGCCATTTTTGACAACATGGATGGACTTTAAGGGCATTATGCTAAATGAAATAACTCAGACAAAGAAGACAAATATTCAATGATTATCACTTATATCTGGAATTTTAAAAAGCCAAACTCATAGAAAGAGAGAGTAGAATGGAGGTTATCAGCGGCTAAGAGATAGGGGAAATGGGGAGATATTGGTCAAAGCGTACAAACAACCAGTTATAAGTTCTGGGGATCTAAAGTATAGCATGGCAATTATAGTTCATAATGTATTTTATATACCTGAAAGTTGCTTAGAGACTAGATCTTAAATGTTCTCACCACAAGGAAGAAATGGTATTATGTGATGAGATAGAAATGTTTGCTAAGGGTATAGTGATCATCACTTTGTGATACGTAAATGTATCAAACTGACATTATACCTTAAATGTACTCAATGCTATAAATTAATTATATGTCAACAAAGCTGGAAAAATCATAAATCCAAAACAAATAATAAACACACAGAGAAAAGGAAAGATAAGGGTCTGGAGAGCACCACTGTATTTAAGCTTTTAATAAGGTGTCAAGAAAGGTCTCACTGGGGCACCTGGGTGGCTCAGTGGGTTAAGCCTCTGCCCTTGGCTCAGGTCATAATCTCAGGGTCCTGGGATAGAGTCCCTCATTGGGCTCTCTACTCGGCAGAGAGCCTGCTTCCTCCTCTCTCTCTCTCTCTGCCTGCCTCTCTGCCTACTCGTGATCTCTCTCTGTCAAATAAATAAATAAATAAAATCTTAAAAAAAAAAAGAAACATCTCACTGAAAAAACCTACAGGAATGAGGAAGGGGGTATATGGAAATATGGGGGAAATCTTTCCAGGAGAGTAAATAGCAAAGGCCCTAAGGCAGGAATGGCTTCAGCTGTTCAAGACCAGAAAAGGGACAGTTGTCAGGGCAGGTAAAACAAGAGGGAAATAAGCAAAAGTGCAATCAAGGGGATCAAGAAGCCTAGAACTTGCAGGGTCTGTGGGCCACACTTAAGTTTTAATACCAAATAAAAGGCAGAACCACTGGAGGCTTTTAGGTAAAAAGACATGATAGGAACTAGAATCATTTGTGTTAAGAATAAACTGTTATTGGGCCGATTGTGATAACAGGAAAAAAGGTCATTCAGTAACCAAAGTTAGAGATGATACGGTATTGTATATGGAAGTGGGGAGAAGGGGTTGGATGCTGGAAAAATTGAGAAGGGAGAGAAAATAATTAATGGAGGGAATCAAGAGATCCGTGAGAAAAGGACACTGATTTGCAGAAAGTGATAATCCATGATAATCTTGAAGAGTGTTTCCTGTAAAGTGGGACAGATAGATAAGCATAGTTGAGAGGGAAGGTTTTTGTTTTGTTTTTGTTTTTCTTCTTTTCTAAAATGGAGGAAAATTAACTTTTGTATGCCAATGAGGAACAACCAGTATGTAGTAAAGAGTGAAATACTGATAAGGCAGGAAAGAGACAGAGGGGCTAGGAATTCTTTGAGGAGGTAAGAGCACTGGGATATAGAACACACACAGAGCAAGTGTCCTCAGAGAAGCATGGAAAATTCCTTTATAGTAACAAGAGGGGGTTAGCACATATGGGCACAGAAGGAGGCTGATGTGGAACTGGAGATGTTCTGTTTTGAAGGCTTTTTTTTCTCACACTCTCTTTTGGCAAATAAAAATCAACGATCATTACCCCTGAACAAGAATGGAGGAAAATGTGTTGAAAATTCAAGAGTGAAGCTAAAGCATGGAAACACCATCTGGGAAGGCAAAAAGGCTCAGCATATACTGGATGATGATTGGGCAGCATTGATGGTCCATGTGAGAACAATGATCAGGAATTCAAAGCTTACTCAATATTTTTTTAAAAATTTTCTCCATGGGTACAGAAAACTGAATAGAAAGTAGAATTAACCAGAGGAATCTCTAAGTAATCTCAAAAATTTTCTACAAAAGGAAATGGCAATTTTAAGTATCTCTTAAGCCTTGAAATACTATGGCCATATGATGCAAGGCCACGCCCATTCTTCCTAATTCTTTTTATCTCTTAGCCTGACCCTGGAGGGGTCAGAAACAACAGTCACTTAGGAAGAGATGATTATGGCCTGCAAAGGAAACTGTATTTCCCCTGCTACCACCCATGACTTCAGGCTTTCAAATTGAAATAGGCCTTAGATAGTGAGAAAAGAGTAAGTATAATTTTGAGATAAACTAGGAATTATCCTATTACATTGGACTGTAATTATTCATGGAAGTTTTTAGAATGACAAATAGACCTTGGCAAATCTTTGGGATGCCCCCACAGCAGATCATAAGGGATGCTGGATAAAACTAAATCCTAGTTACTTTAAAAAAAAAAAAAATTGGACCCCACATTTCAAATATTCAGTTATTTGCAAGAGATTGTAGTGGAGAAACTTCTAAAGATTCCCTCCCTTCAAGATTCCCTTCCACTGGTTATTCAAACACTAATATTATGTAGTGCTGTGAAAGGAGTTTGCAAATGTAACAAGTCCCAAATTACCTGACGTTCATGTTAGCCCTGTAAAAGCGGAGTGTGTTCTCTAGCTGGTGGCCGAAGAAAAAGTAAGAGAAGAGAGATCTAAAATGTGAGAAGGACTCAGTTGTCATTGCTGGTTTGAAGATAGAGGAACCACAGAAGATGGCATGATGGTGACTCCTAGGAGCAAAGGCAGTCCCCAGCTAATAGCAGATCCAGAAATGGGAACCTCGGATCTAAAGCCACAGGAAAGCAGGTATGGTTTAAACCACTAAAGTTTAAAAAAAAAAAAAATTCTTTTTTAAATAAACTACTAAAGTTTAGCGACTAAATTTAAAAAGTTAGGGGGCGCCTGGGTAGCTCTGTGGGTAAAGCCTCTGCCTTCCGCTCAGGTCATAATCTCAGGGTCCTGGGATCAAGCCCAGAATCAGGCTCTCTGCTCAGCAGGGAGCCTCCTTCCCCTCCTCTCTCACTGCCTGCTGCTCTGCCTACTTGTGATCTCTTTCTCTCTCTCTCTCTCTCTCTGTCAAATAAATAAATAAATAATAAAATCTTTAGAAAAAAAATTTAAAAAATAAAAGTTAGCTAAGTGTAGTAAGTTTGTTAAGGCAGCAAGAGAAAACAAATGCAAAGATATCTTCCTTTGTCTCACTGAAAGCAGTTGATTCGAAGGCTAAGAATATTTCTTTTATTATAGTGGAAAGAGCCTCAGAATTTGCTTTGAATCTCTGCCACACCATTAACTAGTTCAACCTTACCTTGAGGCTCTTTGTCTTGGTTTCTATTTGATATAACATGGATACTAATAACTATCTTCCAGCATATCATGGTAATTTTAGATTAAAAGTAAACACTTCTCACAAAGCTCTAAACTTAAAATGCAAGCAGTAACATTCATAACTATTAATAATGTTAATAATACTATCGTGTCCTAGAATAATACATTTTCTATCTCCCCTAAATAGCTCTTCAAATCCAGTGTTTCAAGCAAAGCAGAAGCTCTGATGTTCTACATTTGTTTCAAGGATTCCACACCCAGTCCAGTAACACTGAAACATGCCTTTTGTCAGCTGGTCTTTTAATACCTTTACCACATCAATCATTCTATCTTTCCACTTCAGTTATTTAATATCTTCAGAGCTCTTTGTTAATCTTCGTTAGTGTATCACTGACATTCATAACCAATTTAATTTAGATTTTAAATATGCCAAGGCTTCCAATAAGGACACTGATATCTTTTTAGCTGTCATTAGTTTCTTTATAGCCAAAATCTCATCAGGAACTCTGCTTTGAAATTTTTTTTAATGTTTTTCAATTAGAAATTTACATGGCAAACTGAATGAAACTGTTAATTGTGATGTACCTTATTTTCTTAATGATTAAATCATATTTATGGTAGGACAATACTAGTCAAAACTTCTGTCATGAGACATTCTCAAAGATTCAGTAAATCAATCATATATTTTGATGGCTTATTTAATAAAACTGTGTATAATATTAATTTTTTTCTTTCCCCTCATTATGCCTTACTGGATCCTTTCACAACACAATTCAATCAACATAGTCACATGATTTGTGGACTGTAGATACAATTATTGTTAAGGGTTGACTCTATCACAGGGTATGTGGAAATGAGTAGCAAAACGCAATTTGGATGGTAATAGGAATATCTGCTCATCCACTGTAAGAAGAGCTAACATTTTAAGCCATGGTTTTGAATTTTAGGGACCTGAAATGTGATTTCACAGTCACATTTACCGGCATGGTAACTTCTCAGATCAGATCAACAGCACCAGGGAGAAAAATGAATTATAAGTGAAAACATCATTTTCTTAGCACATTCACAATATAAATTTGCCTAGACAGTTAGTTAAATAGGGGATATTTGTCTATTTGTTGTTCTCTTTCATGTGCTTGATATTAACTATCAATTCTCACTCTCTCCCCCATCTCTCTCCCTACTCACTCTTTTCCCCTCCTCCAACCCTTTGTCTTTCTATTGCTCTATCTCCCTACTTCCTCCCTCCCCCACTTTTCTCACTGTCTACCCCCACCACTTCTGTCTGCCCCCCCCCATCCCTACCCCTTTCTCGCTTCCTTCTCTTCACTTTCAGGTTCATTTTCACCCTGTGTAGAAGAGCCTTGCCAAGTCTGTCTATCCCTTGTTTTATCCATGTGTGTCACTAACTACAACCTGAATATATGACTTTAAATCATTTAATGGATTCATCTGTTTAGCTTCTTGACTAAAATATTAGTAAGGAATCTTGGAAATGTATCACCATGTATAGTTTTGCCCCCCAACCCCAAGGCTCTGAGTTACAGGCTAAAGTAGTTTTATAGTGGGTTCTATATTCCCAGCAAGGAACACTAAGTTATTATGGGATCACCTACTTCCTGAGGTGAGCCATTATTCAAAGTTTCAAAAGAACTATTCTTGCCCTAATTAAATAATTGTTGCTTAAAGAGTGGTCTCCAATAACTGAAGGCATTTTTTTTCTAATAGTATATTTTAAAAACGGTGAAGGACCTAAGATTTTATCCTCCTTCCAAGCTAGCAAGTTAGCCTGCTACAGGATAATGAATGCTGGCAGAAAACTGAGACTCCCAGGCCAGCAATAAAGGCCACTTTACTATTCACAGCAAGAACAGTAGCCAGACTATCAGCATTTCTCTGAGTTTCTGAGCCCCAATTCCCACAAACCAATGCAAAGAGGGCCAGGTAACACACACACACACACACACACACACACATACACACACACACACACTGGATTGCATTCTAAGGGAGGAACAATGCTGTTAAGTAAGGATCCTGAGTCTTTTCTCATGGGCAGTAACTATATACTTTTCTTTGGAAGAAGGTACTATCTCTATCTTACTAGGTCATTCAATATACAAATATCTTTGAAAATATACTCCAGACCAAGTGTCACAAGATCACAAGATATTCAGAAACATGAGAGACTTACAGAGAATTGTCACCCAAAGTGTACTGAGGTCAAAGCCAGGGAAAAGAAATGAAAGTCCTAATTTTAAGCTGTTTCTGCATATCAAGTAATTCTTCTAAAGGGGTGATTTCTTTGGGGAAAATAATTAGATGCACATTCAATATTTATATCATTCTAGTCAAATTTCACATTTTTTTAAAACCATATCTCAAGTCACTATAGCTTAGCATGGTTTTTGAGAAATTTTCCAATTATTAAACTCTGGATGCCAAACGATGGTTAAAAATATGTTAGATATCTCAGATGTTTGCCCTTTATAATATAGACTATAAAGGTTTTTAGAAAAATAAGAAATACAATTTACTGGCTTAATTCTTCAGCATTAGTTTGGCATTATGATGAGTTAGTCCTGACTCACAGAAAGTGATAACAAAGTGATCCATACTGCATACACCATAGTTATAGTCTACTAGAGAAGGTTGATGTCTAGAAAGGTAATTTATGATTCCCTTGTAGACAAGTAGCCGATATGGTACAAAGACATCAAGAAAGAGATGGGTGAGAAAATACACTTTTGAGGAAATGATAACTGATCTAGATCTGAGAAATGAGTATGAGTATTAACCAGATAAATTTAGAGTCACTCTTCCTTTGATCATGCCAGTCTACTTATAAACCCATCAAAGCACTCTTCATTTCTGTTAGTTTTCTTTTTAAATATTATTTCTAGCATTTCCTTTTGACTCATTTTTAGGCTTTACATCTATCTCTCTGCTTAAATTACGCATCTGAATTTTTATGTATCTACTTTTTCCAGTATAGCCCTAAATATAGTAATCATACTTATTTTAAATTCCCATCTGATATAATTCTAACACTTTTGCCATATCTGAGTCTGGTTCTGATGACTGTTTTGCCTTTTGTTTTATTTTATTGCCTTTTGTTATGCCCTGTGATTTTGCTGGAACCCAGACATGATATATTGAATAATAGGAACTGAGATTAACAGATCTTTAGCAGGAGGTGTTATGTTAATTTGGTTGAGAGTTGGACGGTCTTTAATGTTTGCTGCAGCTATAGGTTCCAGGGGCTTCAAATTCTCTAATGTCCTTATTTTTCCCTCATCTGCTTACTTTGAATTCTCTAAGAACTCTTTCTTATATAGAGACTGGGCCTTACAACTCTCTCTGGAAAAATGTCTATTTGTTTCTTCTGCCCAGTTTTAAACTGGATTATTTACTTTTAGGTGTTAATTTTATTTATTTATTTATTTTAAAGATTTTATTTATTTATTTGACAGACAGAGATCACAAGTAGGCAGAGAGGCAGGGAGAGAGAGCAGGGGAACAGGCTCCCTGCTAAGCAGAGAGCCTGATGCAAGGCTCAGTCCCAGGATTCTGGGACCATGACTTGAGCCGAAGGCAGAGGCTTTAACCCACTAAGTCACCCAGGCGCCCCTAATTTTATTTTTTTAAAGATTTTATTTATTTATTTGACAGAGATCACAAGTAGGCAGAGAGGCAGGCAGAGAGAGAGGGGGAAGCAGGCTCCCTGCTCAGCAGAGAACCTAATGTGGGGCTCAATCCCAGGACCCCGGGACCATGACTGGAGCCGAAGGCAGGGGCTTCAACCCACTGAACCACCCATGCGCCCCTAGGTGTTAAATTTTATAAGTTCTTTATGTATTTTGGATCCTAACCCTTTCTCAGATATGTCATTTGCAAATATCTTCTCCTATTCTGTAGGTTGCCTTTGAAGTTTTGTTAATTGTCTGCTTGACTGTGCAGAAGCTTTTTATTTTGATGAAGTCCCAATAGTTTATTTTTGTTTTTGTTTCCCTTGCCTCAGGAGACATATTTAGTATGGTCAGTGTCAAAGAAGTTATTGCCTATGGTCTTTCCTAGAATTTTGATTACTTCCTGTCTCACATTTAGGTCTTTAATTGATTTTGGATTTATTTTTGTGTATGGCATAAGAGAATGGTCCAATTTTATTCTTTTGCATGTTGCTGTCCAGTTTTTCCAACATCATTTATTGAAGAGACTGTCTTTTTTTCTATTGGATATTCCTTCCTGCTTTGTTGAAGATTAACTGATCATAAGTTGTGATTTATAGACATGTAAATTTAACAACTATTTATATGTTGCCATATTTGCTTCATTTTTCACCTAAAGTTTTTTAAAAGTAAACTGCAATTATTATGACATTTCACCCTTAAATAAGTATAATTCCTTCTATACTAGCAGTACTATTATCCTACTTAACAACAACAACAAAAAAATCCTAAAATAACACCAACCAATATAGCTCATTATTTAAACCAGTAATCAATCATGAGCTATGCCTTATGTTTGGTTGCTGTAGCACTTAAATGAATTTTATCTAGAATAGACCAACTTTCTTCATGGTATCCACTGTTGGAAGATAAAAGACAAGCTGTACTGTAGAATGTCTTACCTTTTGGATTTGCCCGTTTGTGGTCCTGTGATATTAAATCCATTTCTCTGTTGTCTACCTTTTTTGTAAACTGGAAATTAGACCAAAATCAGTCCTGATTAGAATCATTTTGGTAAGAATACTTAACAAATAATATTGCGGATCAGCATGCATTGTATCAGAAAGCATCGAAAGCCAGTAGTCCTGCTATTGTTAATGCTATAATTTTTCAGTGTGTTACTACATTAGGAATAGCCAGCACTCTCCATTGAAGTATTCTATTTTTCCAACAGCAACCAACAAATAATCTGTCCTCATCCTTTACCAAGAAGCTAAGGCCTCGAAGGGAAAATTGCTCAAGTTCCCACTTTCTCCAGCTCATCCCAAGTACAGTTGTTTAGTTCATAGCCTCCTAATTCTATTTTAGCTGAAGAAAAGGACTTCTTATTTAATTCACATAAAGATACAGGCCAGTATATCCTGACTTCCAATTTGGAAAGATCACCCTTGTGAGAGATAGAAAATAAATTTGTGTGGGAGTAGGAAGAAAGTACAGATTCAAGTAAAATATATTTAGCCCAAATGAAAGATGACACAACCCTTAAGCACACGAGTTATTATAAAAATTGGACAAGAGAGAGAACTTAGGAAATATTTAAACAGTAAATGGATAGGAAACTTAGATTTCTGGAGACAAAAATATTTGTATTTGAAGTTAACATTAAATATCTCTCCATCTTTCTAATGAAACAGAAATAATAAAAATATTGCATAGAATAAACTAAGAGCAGAATTTGAGTGATCACAGATATTGTATTTGTGACACTAATTTCAGGTTTATTAATAGCTTTAACATTACAATGAAAAGTAACACTGCAGTCACTTCAAGTACAGAATAAGGTACAGTCATACAGGTTTTCTTATTCATAGAAGAATCCCAAATAAACGACCAGGCAAAACTGTGAAAGAGAAAATTTCCACCAGGCACTTGCTAAAAATGGCAAGGAAGATTTTATTCAAGACTATTGCAGTAGGGGAGAGAGCTCAAATTCAAATGCCCTGAAAGAAAGGCAGAAGGATTTTTAAAAGCTGGGGTAAGAAAATGGAAAAGTACTAGAAGATACTGAGGAGGGGGCAAGGTTTGTTCAATGTCCTTAGGCTGTGTTTCCTACTTGTCACTTGCAGATGTTGGGCTCCTATACTCACACAGAAACTAGGAGACAGAAACTCAAGCTTTCTTAAGGATTACATTACAAAAGGATGGTTCCAAAGTCCTTAAGTAAGAAGTTGCTGTTGTAGAAAATTTACATCTCAATACAGCAGGGCAGAGAAAGATGTAATTGCAAGTTTTCTAAAATAAAGTCTCTAAGAAAAAGGAGGTAAAGGGCTTTTAGTCAGGGAGAAATCTGTTTAAAGTTTAGTCACGCAGAAGGGAATAGTAAGCCCACCTTAGTCAAAACTTACTCAAGAAATAGAGGCTAAAAGCAAAATAAGCTGTCTGGAATGACACCTTCTGAAAATAAATAATGTAATTTGCATATCTGTGTCTAGTTCTGCATTACTAAAATATCATAAAGTGAATGAAAACACATTTTTTTAATAATAATGAGAAAGACAAATGCCAACAGGAAAAGGAAATCATCTCCTGATTTTCAATTTACGAATTTTGCAGCTACTAATTCACCTTGAAAGACTTTAAGCTCAAGCAAACTTCAGAAATACACAAAGCCTGGCACTGTGTTCAAACAGGGAGACAATTGTTCCCTGTATCCGTAAGGCAGAAATAGCCATTTGACACAATCTTTTCTAATTGTTGGAGTGGATTTTCTGTCTAATTATGTGCCTTCTCTCTCTGCTCTAAGTGAGCTTCGATGATCTATACAGTGAGACTGTGACAGAGAAACAAAGGAACCAACTAGACAAAGGTAATTAGCCTTACACGAGAGGGAAACCTCTGCTAGTATCAAAATTAATGTAAAGTGAGACATGAAGCTAAAAGCTAACTTAAAGGTTTTTGCATTTTGTAATGGAAGACAATATTAATTTTTAATGTTTTATTTGCATTTCCTAAGAAAGTTATGTCTTAAATCGTGTCCGCCTCAAAGAAAGATATGTTGCAGTCCTAACCTCCAGTACCTTAGAATGTGACCTTATTTGGATATTCGCAGAAGTAATCAAGTTAAAATGAAGCCCCTGAGGTGGGCCCTAAATCAATAGGACTGATGTCCTTACCCAGAAATGGGTAAATGTGGCCACAGATACAAATGGGCATAAAGGGAGGACAATGGAAGAGACACAGAGAGAAGAGAGCCAACTACATGCTTAAGCAGAAAGGCCTGGAATAGATCTTCTCCTTGTAACAAATCACCCTCAAAAATAATCAACCCTGCTAGTAACATTTTCATTCGACTTCCAGCCTTTAGAACTGTTAAACATTAAATTTCTTTTATTTAAAACACTCAAAGTGCTCCTTTTCTACAGCAGCTCTAGCAAACTAATACAAGAGTGTCAGGACTGAAAAAAGGGTGTTTTTTTTTTTTTTTTTAATTTTGGAGTTGGTAATTTCTCACTAAACTATAGTTTGGAAAAAGCTTGGCTTCTCACTTCTATTGCCCTTTGTGCCATTCTGTAAGTCTACTTACTTTGATTCGATTAGTCATTTATGCAAAGCAGTTTTAATTTGGTTTCTAAAAATGAAACTATCATGATTCTTGGGATTCTGTGTAAATAAATATTTACTGGCAGGTTGAGTCAGAATTCTAAATCCTTTTTAATTGACTCAATAAGAACTTGGGTAATATACACACACATACACACAAACACCTCCCTCTAAATCGTTGGTAAACAGTATGCTCAGGTCTACACAAAATAATTAACTTTTCTATCATATGATACAAAAAAGCATAACACAACTCCTCTGCTAAAGGTGAAAACTCTCATCCTGGAGATTCATGTATGCACATTTAAATGTTTATCATCATTGAGAACCAAAGTAAGACTAGGTATGAGGTATACTCAGTAACTACAAAGAATATAATGATCTGAGTTTGAATTTCTGAATTAAAAAAAAAGAATATAGAAATGTGTTTAATTCAAAAAATATACATGACGTTATGAACACCTTTATATCTAAAACTCAAAAAAGAAAAACGATGCTTAATATATAAAGGTATAGAAAATTATTGAAAAATACAGGTTTACCTTTAAAATAGCTGTCAAATCAACTACTGCATTTTTCCTAATGCAATCTAATTTTTATTCCTTATTCTGAATTTGAAAGATTCACAAATTATTCTAGCTTGTTACCAAAAGAAAAACAAACCCACTAGTACTAAATTATGATACTAATCAGTCCTAAGAAAAAAATGCAGAGGAATGTACTTTTAATAAAGAAAATGCCAGGTATACAAATTATTTAATATTTAAAGCTCCAAAGTTTTATTTCTTTCTTAATGAAACTGCCTTCAGCTTTATCTTACTCCCTAATGTTCTTGATGGATCCTAAGGATACTGCAGAAACATGAATTTTGAAATCTTTAAATACACGAAAACCAATCATAAATAATACATTTTTGCATTTATGTAAGAGATACTGCTTGGCTATTTTAAAGTTAAAAAACAGGATCTATTCTGCTTAGGTGTCTTTGCAATAAATCAAATACTAATCATCATTTTGCTTATATTTTACTATTTGTCATCAGGACTATCCTACCATAAAATGATATACAATAATCTCTCCCGGTGACAGATTAATTGGTTTTCTCTGTGTCTCATTTTAGAATATTTAAAAGTACCCCACTGGGCTAGAAATCCTAGTATCTGTTCTAGGACAGTGCTTCCAAAACATTTTATAGATGAGTTCTGAGAAGCTGAAGCAGCTTCTATAAACACTTGTGATCCCCTCTTTTTCCCAGTTCTCTATAAGGAATAACAAAACAACCAACCCAGAGATGATGTCACAGTCTACATCTCTAGGAAGGGAGAAGATGTCCATTCTTGACCGTGTTGCAGGGAAGCCATGTGCCTTGCCTTGGAACCTTAGCTCCTGCAATTCCCATCCCTGGAATATTTCTCCCTAGAGATTCACTTGGCTTAATCTCTCAGTTCCTTCAAGTTCTTTCTCACATATCTCCTCTTCAAGGAGAAGAATTCTAACTGTCCTATTTAGTAACAGCAAACTATCTCTCTCTTCTTAGCATTTGAAGTTTCCCTCATCCTCCAACTTTTCTTCTTCAGATAGCGTTTTTATACTTATGTTTTGTCACCCTTAAACACGGATAAACACATCCTTCATGCATGAGGAAATCTTTTTCTGTTTGTTTCCTATATATTCTGTGCAGGGAATACTGTCTGATATATAGCAGACATTCACTAAATACCTATGAATGACTGAATAAATGAGTGGCTACAGAGGAGAGTACCTGCTATTCCTTACTGCCTAGACAACCTAGACAACAACCCTGACCCCCTGTGAATGCTTTGAGAAGCTAGGAGTCTGCATCTGCCTGCCTGCTGTCGATGTAGAGAGAAGCTGCTCTGGTAAGCTGAACAGCTCCCAGATCCTGAAGTGGAGCCAACTGCTTCTTGCCCCTCAGGGAGACAATAGAGGGACCAGACTTCCAACCCACTGGCTGTTTTCAGTCCAAAAGAGGAGAAACTGCTTTGCTTTCCACTATATACTGGTTTCCTGCTACAGGACAGATGCCAAAAAAGCTGAACTTCATGGATTCTGAAAAATCCCCAAATTATGAGCCAAAAAATTAAAAATGCAATTCACTGAAGGACACTCAGTTACCTAAGGGAGGAAGACCAAACTGAAAATCAAGGATGGGCAGTTTCTACTCTAATACAACTGGAAAAGAGGCAGGAAAGAATATTATAAAGCAAGATAAACAAAATAAAGAGGTCACAAAAAATGTTAAAAAGCCAAACCATGCAACTAGACTCTACCCATACTCTTTCAGAAAATAAAAAAGATTTCGCTCTTATTTTATGAAGTCTGTATTATCTTTACATCAAACACAGCAAAAGATACTATATACATTAAAAGAAAACTACAGACAGATATTCTTCATGAACATAGACATAAAATTTCATAACCAAATGCTGGCAAATTAAATTTAATCATATGTTAATAATATGCACCATGACCAAGTCAGATTTATCTCAGGAATACAGGTTAATACAACATGCAAAGAGCAATGAATGTAAGTCACTATTTTCAGGCTGGAAAATTAAAGAAAAAAAAAAAGAAAAGAAAAACATGACCATCTCAATAATTATAGAAAAAGTACTTATCAAAATCCAACATCCATTCGTGACTTTTAAAATTTCTCATTACTCTAGTAATAAAGAGGAATTTCCCCCACCCAATCAAGAACATCTTTAAAAAAAAGTGTTAACATTATGTTTAATATTGAAGCATTGAATGCTTACCTGTAACTTCAAGAATAAGGTGACAATATCTGCTCTTACAACTTCTATTCATCTTAATAACAGAGGTCCTAGCCACTGCAATAAGGAAAAAAAATGGAACAAAATATAATAAATATTGGAAAGGAAGAAATAAAAGTGTCTTCATTCACAGATAACATGACCATACCCAGTGTAAATTATAAGGAATGTGCAAAAAAAGCTATTAGAAGTAATGAGTAAGTTTAGGGAGGTCAAATATTCAAGGTTGGTATGGAAAAATTAACTAATTTCTACATACTAACCATAAAATTGGGAATTGAAAATAAAAAATACCATACTACTTAGAGATAATCTTAAAATATGTGAAAGGACTATACACTGAAAACTATAAAATGTTTTAATAAAATTGCCAAGGGGCGGCTGGGTGGCTCAGTGGATTAAAGCCTCTGCCTTCGGCTCAGGTCATGATCCCAGGGTCCTGGGATCGAGCCCCACATTGGGCTCTCTGCTCAGCAGGGAGCCTGCTTCCCCCCCCTTCTCTCTGCCTGTCTCTCTGCCTGCTTGTCATCTCTGTCAAATAAATATATAAAAATAAATAAACAAATAAATAAAATAAAATAAAGTAAAATAAAATTGCCGAAAGACCAAAAAAAGAGAATCACTTGAATGGAAAAATAAATTAAAATGGCAATTCTCCCCCAATTTAATATACAGATTTGTTGCAATCCTTTTCAAAATCACAGCAGCGATTTTATATAAATTAGCCAACTGACTCTAAAACGTATGTTGGAAAGACAAAATGGAATAGCCAAAATAATACTGAAACAAAAATCTAGAACTTACACTTCCCAATTTCAGAATTATTATAAAGCTATTATAATCAAATGTCTGTTTTAAGAAAAGAAGAAACACACAGGATCAATAGAAGAGAACTGAGAATCCAGAAAAAACCTCTTGCATTCATGGTCAATTGATTTTTAACAAAAATACCAGGGTAATTCAATGAATAAAGAATTGTCTATTAACAAATGGTGCTGAGGCAATTGTATAATCATAGACAAAAAGATAAATTTAGCCTCTTAACCCTCAACATATGCTAACATTAACTCAAAATGGATCAGAGACTTAAGGCTAAAATCTATAACTATTTTAAAAACTGGGAAAATATGTGAATGGATGTTTTACCAAGAAATACTCACAAATGGCAAATAAGCACATGAAAATATGCTCCAAATCATTAGTCACCAGAGAAACAAAAATTAAGACCATGAGTTACCACTAAAGTAATTTAGAATGGTTAAAATTAAAAAGAACTAAAATACCAAGTTTTGGCAAGAATGTACAGCAACTGCACCTCTCATACATTGCTGGCAGGAATGCACTAGAGCCATGTTGGAAAGCAGCTTGTCAGCGTCTTAAAAAGTCAAACATGCCTTTAACACATAACCCAGCTATTTCACTCTGGAAAGATAAAACAGCTGAACATCTGTCTACACAAAAAATTAATACTTGAATGATCACAGCAGCTTTATTCATAACAGGATAAAACTGAAAAACATCCCAATGCCTATGAACTGGTGAGTGGGTAAATAATGGTGAAATATCCATTCAAGAGAATCAATCAAAAAGGAATCAAAGCAATGAAAGAACTACGGAAACTAACCACTGTTATACACACAATACATGAGTATTTACAAGGATCAATCTTAAAAGCATTATCCTAAGTGAGAAAAAGTCAGACTCACCAAAAAGCATATATAGTATGATTCTAATTATATGAAATTCTAGACAAGGCAAAATTATAAAGACAGAATAAGCAGATCAGGGGTTAACAGGTTCTATGGGTGGTGGTGGGGAATTAATTATAAGTGGTACATTTAACTTTCAGGAGTGATGGAAATGTTCTTAAAACTTTCACAAATTTTTGAATTATATTATGTCCAAATTATAACCCATAAAACTGATTCTGAAAAATTTGGAAAATGCAATGGAAATATCCCTCCCTGTCCAAACTCATTATCTAAATGTAGGGACCTGCATTCCACAAACCACTACTTTCTGAAAGACCAGGAGCAGAAGAGTACCAGTAACCTGGAGAAGTGCAGCATCCCTGAGCCAAGAGGCCTTGGGGCTAGCACCCTCTCTGGAATGTACTTCCCTTGCAAAATGTTCTCCCCAGCAGTGCATGTGGGGCCTTCACCCAAACACTTTCAAAGGTCTCTGGTAGTCTTTGGTCTCTGCCATGCCCCCATCACCAAAACATTCTCCCAGATTTTTCAAAGAAAATTCGTTGGATCCTTCACAAAGGAAGGAGTATTTTCGTTCCAGAATGCCTGTAAACTATGTTTCCAACTAACCCCCCTCCCCTTTTTTTAAGATTTTATTTATTTGTCAGAGAGAGAGAGAGCGAGAGCATGTGAGCACACAAGCAGGGGGAGGGGCAGACAGAGAGGGAGAAGCAACTCCTTACTGAGCAAGGAGCCTGATGGGGGACTGGATCCCAGGACCCTGGGATCATGATCTAAGTCCAAGACAGACATTTAACCAACTGAGCCACCAAGGCAACACAAAAATTTTTAAAAATTCAGTGTTGAATTATTATATTTTACTTATATTTATCTACTCTATTTTTTACTGCTCCTTGCTACAAAACCTATTTTGGGGAATTATTTGTTGTGGCCTCACGATGCTTTGATACAGTGGAACTGACCCAGTAGCAGTCGGGAAGGATTCATTTTCAAATAAAGCGTATTTCAGCATTTTGTATGTATACATGTGATTGGTCCAGAAGTCTACAATCGTCTTTAGGAACTTCTTCCTATGATCCAAGCTATTAGATATAACCATCTTTTCTTACAAACTAATATTTCTTATTAGCTGAAGTCTGAAAATTTAATGCCATTCCTGTTTGTTTGGTTTATATTAACTTTGAATTCTATTACAGATTAGGAAGAAGAAAAGTGTTTATGTGTGAATGTATATGTGGGTTCTTATTTACAAATTACATCATATACCTATCATATTATCAATTATTTGATTGATTACGAGGTCTCCTGTTAATATGAAAACAATCATTGTCTTTTTTGGTGATTTTTTTTCTTCCATCTTTGCCTCCTCTTTCCAGCTCCCTGTTTGCTAAAGAAAGAAGATAATTTAAAAACAAAGAAACCTATCCTCTCAAAATCATATTAAGGACATCCATACTTGTAGAATTCATAAGCACTAAAAGAGTATACTTATAAACTTAAAAAACAAGTATTGGGGACGCCTGGGTGGCTCAGTTGGTTAAGCAGCTGCCTTCGGCTCAGGTCATGATCCCAGCGTCCTGGGATCGAGTCCCACATCGGGCTCCTTGTTCTGTGGGGAGCCTGCTTCTCCCTCTGCCTCTGCCTGCCACTCTGTCTGCCTGTGCTCGCTCTCTCTCTCTCTGACAAATAAATAAATAAAATCTTAAAACAAAACAAAACAAAAAAAAAAAACAAGTATTGACTAAGACGTCTATAGTGATAGGATCTTTTTTTTTTACTATTCCCATTTACTGTTTGAGGGGTAGGTGATCACAAAATATTAATCAGTGCTAATTCAAATTATTCATATATTTAGATAATATATATATATATATAATTTATATATTGAAATGCAATTAAAATTAGAAATTTGTTAAAATGTTCTATATAGGTGCACCTGGGTGGCTCACACTTAAACCTCTGCCTTAGCTCAGGTCATGATCCCAAGGTCCTGGGATCTAGTTCCCCATCAGGCTCCTTGCTCTGAGTCTGCTTCTCCCTCCGCCTACCGCTCCCCTTGCTAGTGCTTCCTCTTTCTCTCCCTCTCTCTGATGAATAAATAAATAAAATATTTAAAAAAAAAAAGAAAATTAATCATGAATGTCACCCAAAAATAATCAATAGGTGCCTCTTTGTAGTTCATACAAAACTTATTCTAATACATATTTTTGCTGCCTTCAAGCATCTCCAAGCTTCTAATTACCCATAGATACATTTAGGTTTGCATTAAGTAAAGCGGGATAGTTGATGTTAAGGAAAAATATGTATCTTAGAAAGTATAAAGCTAATGGTCCACTCTCAATGAAAGGAAAAATTTTATCTAAGTATAAAAGCCAACTGTGAACTGACATCATTCAAGCTTGTTCATGTTAGTTATCCACCACTTCAGAGAATGGAGTTGTGTACAGTCTTGCATTTATACTAGTGACACAGAGAATATGTTTAATCTCACTGATTAGAATTCCAGAATTTCAAATTTGACATCTCTCACTTCTTTGTATCTATTGTGGCACCATTTTTGTGTACACTGTTCAGTTTCTTTCAAGAAGAAATTCTGCACTTGATTCTTATTTATAAAAGCAGGAAAAACTGTAGTTAATAAAAATATAAACCTTGAGTTAGATTTTTTTTTTCTATCTAAAACACTGGCCTAGAATTTCATGGAAAATCATAGACAACAACAAGCACTGCACCAAAATACCAAGTAAACACTGATAATTATCAGTTCATCTCCTATAGATCATCACAGGGATGGTACAATGAATTTTGTGTCCTCTATTTCAGAGAAATGCATGGATAAAAGGGACCTTTTACCATAAAAGTTCCCAGAAAAAAGGAGAATGAGCAGAAATCATGCACTCAAAAGCACTTCTGTTGAATAATTTGGTATTATGACTAGCACCTTCAGCCTACTTAATTAATAATGTTCAAACAATGTTAAATATACTCTTTTAAAAAATACCGTTTTTTAACCTATTAATACTCATTTTGAAATTGACCCTTCACAATTTTCCTGATCTCAAGGGAACCTCAACTCCTGTTATCTATACTCACTAATGTGGAGCAATTAACAAATATCCCAGCAACTTAAGTTCTGTTTGACTGTGATTATTTTAAAAGTGTCAGGGGACTGAAACCATCTCTTAGAAGACAGGCCATGACATGTGTTTCTAAAACCATGGGCATCATCGCAGTTCAATTGGTTTAAACTGAGAGGCAGTTCTCCAAATATCTTTACCCTAGTTAATGCCTAGCAAGGATTTAGTTATCTATTCTGTACTGTATTACTTTGACCTGGAGACTTAGCAAAGCACATAAGAAAGATACTTCCAAAGTGAAGGGGATAAACTGGCATAAATCCTTAGCCGCAGTCATTAGAGGGTTTTAACACAGAGATAACGTAGCTCAAACACCACTTTTTACAGATAAACAGAATCCTAATTTAGTTGTTATCTATTCTATCTCTCTAATCCACCTATGTATCTACCTATCTAGTTATCGCTTTGTAAAAATTCCAAAATTTAGTAGTTTTCACAATCATTTTATATCACACCGTTCTGTGGGTCAGGAGATCAGGCCGGGCTTGGTTGTATATTACTTCCATTATGCAAGGCACTGAGTGGATCACTCAATGGTATTAAGCTGGTGGCTGAGCTGGTCTGAAGACCCTAAGATGGGTACAAGCATATGCCTGGTAACTGGACAAGGAGGCTGGGAGGCTGGAGACAGCAGTACTTTTCTTCTCTACGTAATATCAGGAACGCTTTTTGGGTTCTCCCCAGCAGGGTAGTGAGATATTCTATATGGAGGCTGAGGACTTCCAGAAACTAAGGAAAGAGCTGCTAGTTCTTTTTGAACCTAGGCACAGAATTAAGATAGTATGACTGATTAGTTTATAAGTCACAGCATTCAGATAGAGGCCTAGATTTAAACAGTGGGGAAATATCCCTCACTGTTCATTGGAACGACTAACACAGAATTTTTGCCATTTTTAACATGCCATACTTTCCCTCTTTGGCGCAAATTATTTTCATTTCTACCACATGCAAAATACACTTAGCTCTTCCCAAGATCCCTGAAAGTTTTATCCCATTTCAACACTGACTTGGTATTCAATATCGCATCACCTAAACTAGGTGCAGATGTAGAGAGGATTCCCATGTTAGATTCCTTTTAATCCAAAGATCTGTGAATTAAAAAAATAAAGTTACATGCCTCCTTCTACATACACACATAACACAGAATGATATAGAAGGCATGGGGAAATATTAATAAATATTTCTTTTTCAAAAAGAAGAACAGGAGACATAAGTCAGTAGTCTATAGAAATTCTCAAATCCATCTGGCCAATGTCCCTCGTCCACTGAGTAAAGCCGAATCCTTACTGGGACAGATTTCTCTGCATGTCTTAGCGGATATCTATGCTGTGTATTCTGCCTTCTGAATCATCTTATCTTTTCCAGTTCAGCCTTGGTTTGCTTCTGATGTTGCTGCAGAGAACCCTAAGAGTCTTAAAGACATGGTGTGCAGAAAAGAGCGTCTGAATTCTTACAAAAGGTTGTTAATAGCCTTACATTTATCTCTAATATCATGCTTTACTGCTCTGAATTTATCTTTGACCTGAAGCAATTACTTAATTTGACAATCTTTTGCTGTCTTAAAAAAACGTTCTGAATACTCTTTACTTCATCAAAATTCAACTGGAAAACCGAACAATTCCTTCCTTAATGCATCTGCGAGAAGCCACTAGAACTCAGGTGGCCCTACATAAATTATGCCTGAAAATCTGCTTACTTTTTTTTTTTTAACTCTTCTTTTTAAGTAACCTCTACATCCAACATGGGGCTTGAACTCACAACCCTAAGACCAAAAGTCACACACTCCACCGACAGAGCCAGCCAGGCACCCTGGAATCTGCTTAGATAATTAAGGCATTACGTATAGTTCCAATCTTCAATTTACTATACGTGATAGTGTTGCTAAACTTTTACCACTAAATAACAAAGACCACTTTTATTCCAGCCATCAACACACTTCCTTTATTGTCCTTCATCTACTTTTAAGCTTTCGCTATTGATCTCCTTAAGTTCCTCCAAATGTCTATTCACTTCTGTCCAAAGTCTGTCCTAAGTTTTTGGATTTTGTTATAGTAGCACCCCATTCCCAGGCAACAAATTCAATGCCAGTTATCTATTGCTGCATCATAAACTATTGGATATTTAGTGGCTCCAAACAAACACTTCATTTTTTATATCTCATGATTTTGTGTGTCAGCAAAAGCATGATCTGCAAGAGTAACACTCTCAAGAACACTTCTGTTGAACAAATTGTTAGTGTGACTAGCAATTCTACCTTATTTAAACACAAAATGATCAAGCAATGTAGAATGTATTCCCTGAGAAAAGAGCTATTTGTATGAAACAATCTAAGTTGCCCAGTTGCCTAGGCAGGCAATTCTGCTTCATATGCCATCCACTGGGCTACCTAGTGGTATTTAGCTTTTATCCCAGCCATCAACACACTTCCCTTATTGTCCTTCATCTACTATTAGTTTTAGTTTATCTTCAATGCAGTTTGGTATTATCTATTATGCTACTGATGAGCATTTGGTTTATTCCCACTTTGGGACTACTACAAATACTTCTTTTTTTTTTTTTTTAAAGATTATTTATTTATTTATTTGACAGACAGAGATGACAAGTAGGCAGAGAGGCAGGCAAAGAGAGAGGGGGAAGCAGGCTCTCCGCTTAGCAGAGAACCCAATGCGGGGCTCAATCCCAGGACCCTGAGATCATGATCTGAGCCGAAGGCAGAGGCTTTAACCCACTGAGCCACCCAGGCACCCCTACAAATACTTCTTATATTAACTTTATTGTGCATGTCTTTTGAAGGTCCTATCTGTATGCAGGTATTTCTTAGGGGCATATACACAGGAATGGGATTGCTGTCATTGTTTTGCCAACTACAATACTTTGCCACTATTTTCATACATTACTTTTCCCTCTATTGTTTATTTTGCATCTTTTTATCCTTTCCAGACTTTAGTGTGAATATTCTTTATTAGCCTGCCTTCTATTTCCTAATCCTGTATTACACTAAATTCTTAATATTAGATAGTTCCTTTTTCATGTGTACCATTTTTATTTGCTACTTTAATAAATCCACATTCTCTGATGAAGTTCTTTACGTTAACCTATTTTCTTGAACATATAAAGTATAGTTCTTCTTAAGTCCTAGCTAGCTAATTCCAAAATCTGAGTCAATTATAGGTCTGTTTCTATTTTCTATTATTGCTCTTAATTTCAACTATATAGTCAAGTCCCTTGTATAATCAGGTTTTTTTTGGGGGGGGGTGGCTTTTGTTTTCATTTTTACCAAATACTGCAAATAGCATAAAAATAAGAAGAGTCTCTGGATTATATTAATTCCTTCCAAACAGGATTCACCCATTTCTCTTCTAGCAGATGTACTAGAGTATTATGTCATTTGATGTACTAAAAGACACTCTGTGGTAGGTAATATTATCATTCCCATTTTAAAGACAAAAGCATCAAGGTTTTGACTAACAGTAATTGACCTATTACTGCCCCTGCTTAAACAGATACCTTCCTGGTTAAGTTGAGTCCTTTTTTATTCAAGTGGCAATCCATCCATGTTCCTCTTGACCCCACAATGTGTAAGGAGGCTTGTAAGTGTCCCAAAATACTAAAAGCCATGTTGCACATGAGATATGATAAGGAACATTTATGCTTGAAGTCATTTCATCATCTGGTTCCTTCTAACTTTCCAACCTGGTCTTCTGCAATAAAACAACAATACTAATACTACTACTTATACTAATTAATAAGTCTATTCTCCTTCTAAAATATATTCCCTCTCCAATTTAAACTGTGTTGCTACTCAGCATCATCTCTCCTTTTACCTCAGGCCACTCTCTCGTAGTATTCAAAAATCAGCTCTGTAAGAAAGTATGTAAGGAGAGAACCACATTCTCATATTTAATTTGATAATTTCCTTTAATCTCTGCTTCTATTTCAGTGTGGGTTGTGGTGGGCAGGAGTGAAGAAGGAAAAGGATATGAGAAAGTAAAGGTGGAGAGAAATGTTCAAATTAACTCTATCAAACTACCTTGCCACAATAAATTAAGCAAATTGCCTAGAACAGCATTGTGTGGAAGAAACTAAGTTTGCCTTGTCCAGGTGGACCGTTTCTTAAACCTCTCCCTCCAGGAGGCTCTCCTTGATCACCAATGTTTCCCCTTCAGGATGATTAAGTGTCCCCTCTCCATATTCTCAAAGACTCCCAGGCTACCTTTGTCCTAGGATTACTACACTGTGTTTAAAACATCTAAACATGTTTCTCTCCTTCTGTATACCATAAGTCACTCTAGAGGCCAACAGTAACAACTTATTTATCTTTTTACTATAGTGGCTCTATATTTTCTTTCACACACACACATTACTGAAGGAAGTTGACATTTGTTCTGTACTTTCTCTTGGCCCCTTCACTCCTTACCCCAATGCAATCTACCTATGCTGTCTCAATACACCAGGAGTCCTCTTATTAACAATATTAGCTATTATCTTATGTTGTGTCAAAATAGCCCTTATTATCAAGTCCCATAGGCAAACTTTAGGCTATCTTATTTAAGATCTCTGGAACAAATAACTGCTAATTACTCTCTCTCGAATTTCTCTCTTACTTATGTTTCCATGACACTTTTCTCCTTTGATTAACCTCCTATGCCTCTGGCTATCCCTTTTCAATTTTTCTGTGTGTTGTAATTTCTCTATTGTGTCTCTATGTGCCTATAGTCATTTACATTCCTCATTTCATTCTGTACACTTCACCTAAGATAGCATCTGTTGGGGCCATCTGCCCCTAAAGAGAATTATACCAGTGTACCACATGGCCATTTGATCCACTGATTTCACTGATGATACCTTCCTTTATCTCTTTTCTTCACCACAAGAGTACTTACTTATCTTTTTCAGGAAAAACAACAACAATAAAAACAAAACTATGGCTGTTGAGGAAAACTGACTTTCTGGCAAAGTGCTATCAGGAAATCCATTCATCTGGGAAAGGAAACAACTCTGTCAGCATGGTAAAACTATCTGCCAGAACCACACGGAGAAAGTCAAGGGAATGTCAATCCGTGGAATTTCACAATTCCACAGAAGAATGTTTCCTCTTGCTCTTTTATTGTCACCTATGCCTGGATTATATATTATCAAATTGGTTCCATGACATCTAAATCCTACTGTAGACAAACAGAATCCATTCTTGTACATCTTCAGACACCAATTATAGCATTTGGTAGAATTCCAAACCCTCTTCCTTTCTCTCTCTCTCTTTAGTTCTCTCTCAAATAAGTAAATAAACCTTTAAAAAAATATGTTCTTGGAAATAATATAAATGTTCCATTCTTTGTGAATATGCTGACCCATCTGGGATGTTAGTTCATAGATTATTTTCTCTATTCTTTAAAAGATAAAAATATTTTAAGAGCATAGGAGACAGACAGTGTTTAATGTGAAATCCTCAGAACAACGGAAAAAAGGAATGTGAACTTTCAGGAAAGTTTTAGAGGTAAAGCAATCTTATCAGTTGCATCTTCTCAATAGAAAGAAAATGAAGGGGGCAATACAGTAATGGGCAGTTGTGAGGGGCCTTTGAGAGTAATGGTAGGAGGAATGAGTCAGAATTAATCCACCCCAATCAATTCTCACTGAAACCATATTCCTCTAAAGTATGCACCACCAGTCTGATCAAAAGGACAGATTATGACTTTATAGTCCTCACACTTAGCAAAGACTACATTTTGGTGAATACAAAACTGTAAGTTGAAATGAAATTAGCTTATTTGATTTTCCCTTAAAAAAAGAATGGGAATTAAATGCTTATACACCCAAAGCCCAGTGCCCAACTTTTATAGAAATGACCACAGTACTTATAAACTTGAAATTCTGAACCCGTAGAAAATAAATGTTTTAGCTGCATGTAGATTACTACCAACTAGATGGCTGAATACTATAGAAATGTATTCTCTCATAGTTCTAGAGGCTAGAATTCTGACATCAAGGTATCCACAGGACCATGCTGCCTCCAAAGGCTCTAGGGAAGATTCCTTTCTGTCTCTTTGTATCTTCTGGTGGTTCACAGTAATCCTTGGCATTCCTTGTCTTTACCTACATATCACACCAACCTGCCCCTTTCTTCCCATTGCCTTCCTCCCATGTGTATTTATGTCTTCTCCTCTTCATATAAGGACAACAGTCACTGGATTTAAAGTCCTCCTAATTCGGTATGACCTCGTATTAACTAATTAACATTAACATCTGCAAAGACTATTTCCAAATAGGGTCATATTCTGAGATTTCAAGTGGGTATGAATTTGGGGGAAATCTTATGCATGTACAAATAGGTTTTTTTTTTTAAAGAAATATTTAGTTATATTTGTGGGGGTTTTTTCTGCATTTTAATACATGAAGAACAGAGGGTCTTATCATAATGTTATCTGAAAGAGATACAAGGCTTTAATATAACCACATGTGACAGTAACATACTTCTTTATTGTCTTCTCATCCAGTTCCAACTATGTATCATCAATATCATGAATCACATCAATAGAAGAGATAGCTTCACTGACATCCATTATGCCCATCAGTTTACTCTGTGGGATGGACTGCTATAAATATGGAGCTCTACATTGTACGTGAACACCAATTTTCCAAAGTGCAGCCACCTTTATAAATTGTCATATATGCCTATAGCCCAACAATCAACCTGGGATATCCTTTTCACCATCATTCTAGAGGTTCTTTGTCTTTTTTTGGTGTTGGATCTCCTGTTTCCCGCCCCAGTCCCACGTTTATTCATTAAATTCTCCATTTTTTATGGAACACATTTTCTAGTACTTTCCAAAGAAAGGGAAACGGGAAATGAAATTTTCCCCTTCTTATATGTATTAAATAAAACTTCATAGCTGGGCCTGGTATAGAACTGTCAGTTATAAATTATTTTTCTTCAGCTATTTGAAGATATTATATTGTTTCTTGCTTCCAGTCTTGCTTTTGAAAAATCCCAGACTTTAACTGGTCTTCTAGTTTGTTATGCTTTCCCTTTATTTTTCTTCTTCTTCTTTTTTTTTTTTAAAGTCTTTTTGTTTTAATCTCTGGGAGATTTCCTCAACTTTATAACACTTACAGAAGTACTTTTTCCCCTGTGATCATTTTTAAAATTTTATGATATTCTTTGGTTATTTCTCTTCATATCATCTTATTTTTGTCTTAAAAATAGTCTCTATGCTCACTGTTAGGATATTAACTTTTTTCTTTCTGCATCGTATTTGTTCCCTGTAAGTTGTTTTTTCTTTTATTTCTATTTCTATCTCCCCTTTTAAACTTTCCCTCAAGATACCTCATAATTTATTTGCTTACTCATGATTAAGAATGGCAGGAAGGGGGTGCTCAAAAGCAAACTGAAAGGTGTGAGCATCTGGTATGGACTATCAAACCTGAACCTCACTGGAGGAGATTTGGACAATTATTACAAAATCCTAGATGTCAAGCTTTTTGTTTTCTATTTTATAAGAAGGCAAATTTCCCAGAGATAGATATTCTAGTCTCCTGTCAGAGAAGAGAAGTCTGGATGTCCACATCCTAAGAGCCAAGTGAGGGAAAAAAAAAAACCTTGACATTTATATGTATGTGGTCTATTCACTCTTCTCTTTATAATACTATATATTCACTCTCAACAGTCCAGTCCAAGAACAATTTACCCTTTGCTAGCAAACAAATCTCCAGGGCACTATCAAAGTAAAAGAAAAACAATCTAATGGAATGGAAGAGGTTCTAGGAATTTGGTTTTATCTTGTTTTGTTTTTTAATTAACATATATTATTTGTTTCATGGGTACACATCAGTGACTCATCAATCTTATATAATACCCAGTGCTCATTACAACACATACCCTCCTCAATGCCTATCACCCAAGATAGCCCATCACCACTACCCCTCTCCCCTCCAGGAACCCTCAGTTTGTTTCCTATGGTTAAGAGTCTCTTACGGTTTGTCTCCCACTCTGGTTTCATCTTCATTTTTTCCTCTCTTCCTCTGTGATCCTCTGCCTTGTTTCTTAAATTCCCAAATCAATGAGATAATATGCAAATTGTCTTTCTCTGATTGACTTATTTTACTTAGCAGAACATTGTTGCAAATGGCAAGATTACATTTTTGATGGATGCCTAATATTCCTGTGTGTGTGTGTGTGTGTGTGTGTGTGTGTGTGTGTGTGTGTGTACACCACATCTTCTTTATCCATTCGTCTGTCGATAGACATCTGGGATATTTCCATAGTTGGGCTACTGAGGACATTGCTGCTATAAACATAGGAGTGCAGTTGCCCCTTTGCAACATTACATTTGCATCTTTGTGGCAAATAGCCAGTGGTGCAATTTCTGGGTCGTAGGGTAGCTCTATTTTCAACTTTGTGAGGAATCTCCATACTGTTTTCCATAGTGGCTGTACCAGTTTGCATCCTCACCAACAGTGTAGGAGGGTTCCTCTTTCTCTGCATTCTCACCAACATCTGTTGTTTCCTCACATGTTAACTTCAGCCATTCTGACTTGGGTGAGGTGGTATCTCATTATGGTTTTGATTTTTATTTCCCTGATGCCGAGTGATGTTGAGCACTTTTTCATGTGTCTGTTGGCTATTTGGATGTCTTCTTTGGAGATATGTCTGTTCATGTCTTTTGTCCATTTCTTGATTGGATTATTCGTTCTTTGGGTGTTGAGTTTGATAAGTTCTTTACAGATTTTAGATACTAGCCCTTTATCTGATATGTCATTTGCAAATATCTTCTCTATTTGCAAATGACATATAGGAATTCAGTTTTTTAACCAACAGATCTTCCTTAAAAGCATACTGCTTCACTCCTAGTTCCTGAGTTTTGTCAAATTTTTAGTTTTTGGCCCCTTTTCCTATTTCCAGGTTAACATTAGGTAAGTAGGCCTTGTACATCCACCTTCTAATTTGCAAAAGGCAGTTGCAATTGTTTTCTCTCCTGGCTTTTTGGGTCTATGTCTTTGAAAAATAATCCTTTAAAATATTTTTAGTGAAGCTTGAAAGAATCAGTATTAGATACATGTATTTAATATCTTCAAAGGATAAAACTTCAAGGAGAGATTTTATGTATAAAGAACAGAAAGTAAGAAAGTAATTTTCAAACCAGAAAGGTAGACTATTATCTTGATTCAAATACTACAAAATATGGACTTGACTCAGATTTACAACAATGGTAGATCCCTGGCCGAATTTTGTCCCAGATGACAGGGGTCCAGAATACTAGAGGCTAAGATAAAAACCTAATGAAATAAGCAGCACCACTTGCAATAAACATATCATGCTTATATAGGTAATAATGACACGGAAAGAAAAAAAATTATGGAAGTTATAGAGTAACCAAAATACATCATTTTATTAAAAATAGGTAATGATCATCAGTGGCTACTAACATCATAAAAAAAGACCATTGGATTTTATGTACCTCCTGATTTAAGTGCACAATAAAGCTATATAGTTTTGGCAAAATATTGGACATAAATCCAACAAGACTCTTAGATGTAATATCAATTTATAGGAAATACAGGTGCCAGAATATGTCAAATGACATGTAAAGGTGTAAAAACAACAACAACACTTTACTGAGGGAAACTCTGGAGAAGAACATTCCAATACAACTTTTGATAATAGTGGAATTGCCTATATCTACATTATTTAATATAGTAACTATATTAGGTTATTAAGCAATTGGAATGTATTTAGTGTGACATTTTAAATTTTATTTAATTCTATGTTAAATTCTTATTTAATTTTAATTATTAAAATTTAAATAACTACCTGTGGCTAGGAGCTATCATATGAAAGCAGATAGCTCTTTAGGTCATTTCTATAATAACTAGCAAAGAAAACAAAGAAGAAAAGGGGATCTTATAGAAAAGACTAAAAAATATGTCTTCCAATTACAATGAATAAATGCTTTTGGATTTTAATTTAAAGACATCGTACAAAATTATATTTCTAAATATTTGGAGGAACGTGTGCACTTATATTTGATGATATTAAAGACTTAGCATTACTTTGGGTATGATAAGGGATGTTATGATTATGTTTAAAAATAGTTTCTATCCAAAATATTTATGTAAAATATTTACAGATGAAATTATCTGATGACTTAGATTGGTTCAACAAAATCCAAGGTTGGGTGGAAGTACAGATAAAACAAGGTTGACTGTAAGTTCATTGTTAGGCTAGTGATGGTCATCTGTGAGCACATCACCTTATTCTTTTTACTCTTGAATATGCTAGAAAATTTCCACCACTTATGTTTTATTTTAACACCCACATTCCAACTCCAAACATTCTGACTCTAATGAGCAATTGTTGTTGAGATCTCTAGGACAAGGAGAGAATGTAGTCAACTTTTTAGAAAGACCTCTAAAGTGAAAACAGTATATTTAAAAGACATTGTATAAAGTAGAAGAAATCTCATCATTACCCTTCAGGAAATTTTATTGCATGATTACTTCACATTTATTTGAGCTTTTATCATAACTCTAAGTGAGAAATCAATTTTTGAACCAGAATTCTGGTACATGTTCAAGATCAGAAGATTAAAGTTGGAGAAGCAATGGATACAAATAGATACAACTTTTCAAAGCATTCTTATCATGCTTCATGTGAGGCTAATGAGGACTTCATTCAAGAGAGATGAAAATCTTTGCATATGTCCCCTATAAATGTCTTCAGAAATAAAACCTCAAATGTGAGAACAGAGTATAAATACAGACATTCATCTATCATTAAGATCACTTTAGGAACCCATAAACTTATCAGTATGTTTTAATAATTAGGATCCGATATGACAGAACTAAAAAAGTAACAGAAAACTCCAAGACTATAGCAGGTATAGCCTTTCTCTTACCATTGACTGAGGTTTTGTTTTTTTATTTTTTCCCCTCTGACCATAAAACATTTTTTGTACATATAAGTTTAAGAAGTAGCCTTTGGGGGGTGAAATCCTTAATTGAATTCCCTGGGACAATGAAAATATGCATCTAGGGCGCCTGGGTGGCTCAGTGGGTTAGGCCGCTGCCTTCGGCTCAGGTCATGATCTCAGGGTCCTGGGATCGAGTCCTGCATCGGGCTCTCTGCTCGGCAGGGAGCCTGCTTCCCTCTCTCTCTCTCTGCCTGCCTCTCTGCCTACTTGTGATTTCTCTCTGTCAAATAAATAAGTAAAATCTTTAAAAATACATATGCATCTATATAATAGCAGGCTTTACAATGACTGCAAAAAATACAACTTTCTGATAAGTCTCTTATAAATTGTCATGTGAATTAAAATCATTCTGGATATTCAAAATTTGCAAGCATTAATTCATGATTACAGGGCTACTCCTCCTATTGCTTATTTATAATGTTCCTACTAGGATAAAGGAAAGGAGGAAAATTAGCATGCCCCATGCCCGCCAATTTATATATTTTTTCTATTTTAATTCTCTTGTCAACTTTATTTTCGCCAACTTACAGTTAAAGAAAGTAGATTCAGAGAGGTTAATTCAGTTGCTCAATGTCACAGTTAGTTAGTGGAGGAGTAGACTTTAAACCTAGTTTGAATCAAATCCCAATGTGATTTCCATTATGGTATTCTATCTTCTACTCCACTTTGCTTTTGTGTAGCTTTGACATGTACGTAAGAAAAGGAGAGAGAGAGAGAGACAGAGAGACAGAGAATTCCAGACACATTCTGTTAGAAAAGATGATTACCTAAAACAGGATGCAAATTATACCTGCAAATTTCAGAAAATGTGAATGCATTTGTTTCTTAGGGCTACCATAACAAACTACTACACACTTGGTAGTTTAAAACAATAGAAACATGTTTACCCAGAGTCTCCGGCAAGTTCAGTGTCTCTGTCTTCCTCTGCACCCATCTCTCTGGCCTCTGTGTCTGCAACTCTGCCCTTGGAGTCATTCTTCCTTTTCTTGAAAGGTAGCATATATTTGCTGCCGCTGGTATCTATCAGTCCACTGCCTACCTGAAGAACCTCAGAAGTCCAAAAGCCATCCTTTATTTCATCCTGTATCTATCCTCTTCTGTCCAAGCTGGCAGTGTTTCTGCTAGCATGGCAGTCTCAAAAACCTTGCCTATTTCTCATGTATGTCAAAGGGATCTACAGCATTAAACAAGAGGGTTCTCCACAGATCCTTCCTGGATAATCCTTTATCTATTCCTGACTTCTGCTGAGAGGGTTAATTGGATCCATGATCATATACACAACCAATTAATCAACAAAACTGAACCTCAAACCTCTCTCCCAAACATGCTTTCCTACTAGTAAATCGCCCACTATTAGCATCCTTTGCGATCTCAATAGGCTAGGAGCTCCCCCAAAACTCAAGTTCTGGTTCCATATTTGTTTAACAGCTCTTTCCTTAATTTATCTCTTTCCTCTTACATTTCGCCAAATACCCAGGCCACACCTCTTACACTTTGCATGGTAATCTCTTCAGCTAAGTTTACTGCTGCCCAGGTCTGCTTTCCATCCAACAGAAAACTACTAAGCCAAGTTTTCAGCCACTTTATGACATGGAACACTTCTCCAGTTTCCAATAACATGTTGAGGTCTTATTTCTATCTGAGGTCTCACCAGAAGCATCTTCTAGTGCCCACATTTCTACCATAGCCTTTTAAAGGAAATCTAGGTTCTTCTCTGTTATATATTTAAAAATTCTTCCACCCTCTACCCATTGAATTCCAAAGCCACTTCCATATTTTTAAGTAATTTTTACAGTAGCTCTCCACTCCCCAGTACCAAAATCTAATATTAGTTTCTTAGGGCCATCATAATGAACTATCCCAAAACTTAGTGGTTTTAAAACAAGAGAAATTAATTCCATCACAGTTATAGAGGCAAAAAGTTTGAAATCAAGGTACCAACAGAGTTACATTCCCTTCAAGTTATGTAGAGGCAAATGCTTTTTTTTTTTTGTCTCTCCTGGCTCTGGTGGCTACCAGCAATCATTGGCATTCCCTGACTGGTAGACACATTATTATAATCTCTTCAACTATCTTTATATCGCCTTCTTCTCTGTGTCTCCTCTTCCTGTCTGTATAATCTATCTCTGACTCACTCTTGTAAGGATACCTTGGATTTTAGGCCCACCCAGGCATAGAGTGATTTCACCTCAAGATCCTTTGGTTAATTACATCTGCAAAGACTGTTATTCAAGTAAGGTCACATTCATTATAAGAAATTAATACTTAGACAAATCTTTTTGAGGATCTCCATTCAACCTACTATATTGGACTATGTGTATGTGTGTGTTTAACTGCAGAAAGTCTACAGCTACATAAATCTGATTACAGTTTTGTAAGATTCAAAAGTGTGAACAGAATTTATCTCCTACTGGTGTTAAAATTCAACTTAAATATTACACTTAAGACATTCTTCTATATCTAATGCAACTACCATATTCAATAAAATAAGTTAATAAGGGTAAAGAAATCTTCCCCCAGAAGAGTGGTTATCAAACTGAATGCAAACATGAAACCTACTGAAAACGTGATCCTTAAGGAAATGGTGAGTTTATATTTGTATTCAGTGTTTTGTCACTGTTTTAAAAAGATATCAGATATCTGTTCTTTAGGTACTACCATCAAGTCAGTTTTGAGAGATAGATGATGTTAAATTAAAGACACTGGTCAAAAAGAATTGTTTTTTATATTTATAGCACAGGGATAAGAAGAACCTAAATGTATTCTGAAACTAGAGGAAATATCTTGATAGTAAAAGAGGTCTGCCCAAGCTTCCAACTTGAATCATAAAGTCAACATGTTTTTTGTTTTATTATTTATCCTGGTTTGGAGTTAATATACAAGTTAATATACATTTTTAATTCACTCCTGTTTTTAGTGTCCAGGTATCCATTAATTCACACCACATTCACACCTCTCTATAATAAGCCTACTCTTCTACAGAGAGGATTTCTCCATAGTGTTGACCATACAAACATTATATGTGGATGCCTATGTAAGGTTGATAATGCTCCCAGGACAAATCACCAATTCTTTAAAATTCACAACCATCACATCCAACTATTTTGCTAGGAATGACTATGTTACAGTAGCAAACTTACTAATTTGTGTAAATGAAAATAATCATTTATCTGTACATGAGACTTTTGTTCATGAAAAAAAAATTTAAAAACACTTTCTTTTCTAAGTTGCTAGTATAAAACTTTTCTTTGTGGAGACCTGTTTTTATTGAGAGAGTATACTATTCCTAATTAAGCCTGAGCCCCTAAAGACTGATTGTACTTAGAAAAATGTCTTAGTTAGACAAAGTGCAGAAGAACTGCTCATCTATGAGAGAGGAATATAGTTGTCCCTGGGAAACAGTAGGGGAAGAAAACATAGAAGACAAGATTAAAAGAAAAAGATCAAAGGGCACTATCAAGAATGTGAAAAGACAACACAAAGAATGGGTGAAAATATTTGCAAACTATATATCCAATAAGGATCTTGAATCCAGGGCACCTGGGTGGCTCAGTCCTTTAAGTGTCTGCCTTCAGCTCAGGTCATGATCCCAGGCCCCAAATCAGGCTCCCTGCTCTGAGGGAAGCCTGCTTCTCCCTCTCCCACTCCCCCTGCTTCCGTTCCCTCTCTCACTGTGCCTCTGTCTATCAAATAAATAAATAAAATCTTTTTTTTTTTAAGGATCTTTTATCCATAATATAGAAAAAGCACTTACACCTTAACAGAAAGACAACTCAATTTAAAAATGGACAAGGGGGGGGCTCCTGGGTGGCTCAGTGGGTTGAGCCGCTGCCTTCAGCTCAGGTCATGATCCCGGGTTCCTGGGATCGAGTCCCGCATCGAGCTCTCTGCTCAGTGGGGAGCCTGCTTCCCTTCCTCTCTCTCTGCCTGCCTCTCTGCCTACCTGTGATCTCTGTCTGTCAAATAAATAAATAAAATCTTAAAAAAAAAAAAATGGACAAGGGGGAGCGCCTGGATGGCTCAGTGGGTTAAAGCCTCTGCCTTTGGCTCAGGTCATGGTCCCGGGGTCCTGGGATCGAGCCCCGCAACGGGCTCTCTGCTCAGCCTGCTTCCTCCTCTCTCTCTGACTGCCTCTCTGCCTACTTGTGATCTCTGTCTGTCAAATAAATAAATAAAAATCTTTAAAAAAAAAGATTAAAAAAAACACAAAATCTTGCCATTTACGATGACATGGATTGAACTAGAGGGCATTATGCTAAGCAAAATAAGCTAATCAGAGAAAGACAGTTATCATATGATCTCTCTGATAGGAGGAATTTGAGAGGCAGGGTGGGGGTCGTGGCAGATGGGGAGGGAAAAAAATGAAACAAGATAGGACTAGGGAGGGAGACAAACCATAAGAGACTCTTAATTTCAGGAAACAAACTGAGGATTGCAGGGGTGGAGGAGGGGAATAGCGTGGCTGGGCTATAGATATTAGGGAGGGTATGTGCTATGGTGAGTGCTATGAATTATGTAAGACTGATGATTCACAGACCTGTACACCTGAAGCAAAAAATATATTATGTTAATAAAAAATTTAAATTTAAATTTTAAAAAATGGGCAAGGGACTTGAACAAACATTTCCAAGGATGATATACAAATGGTCAACAAGCTCAACATTATTTGCTATTTGGAAGTGCAAATCAAAGCCAAAATTAACTACTGCTTTATACGAGGATGACTTTAATTAAAAAACAAAAATGGAAAATAACAAATGGTGGTAAGGAAATGGAGAAATTGGAACCCTTGTCTGCTGCTGATAGGAATGTACGGTGGTACAGCTGCTATGGAATATAGTTTGACAGTTTCTCAGTAAGTTAAATATAGAATAACCTTTGACCCAGAAACTCCATTCCTGGGAATGTATCCAAAACATGTGCAATCCAGTGTTCAAACAAAATTTGCACAAAAACGTTCAGACAAGTACTATTCATAATTGCCCAAAGATAGAAACAACCCCAATCCAAGTGCCCATTAATTAACAAATGGATAAAAGTGTTTGTGTTTAGACATACCCAACAATATATACATTCAATGGAATATTCAGTCATAAAGAATAAAATACTAATACATAATACAGCTTAAAGAACACTGAAAACAATAAACTAAATGAAAGAAGCCAGAAACAAAAGGCCACATATTGTATGACTCCATTATGAAATACCCAGAATAGGCAATTTCATAAAGAGAAAAAGATTATTAGTTGCCAGGAGTCAAGGGGAAAGGAAAATGGGAATTGACTCTAAAATGGGCATGGGGCTTCCACAGGGATGAGGAAAATGTTCTGGAATCAGATATTGGTTGGACAACAGTATACTACAAATGTACTAGAAGACTCTAATGATAAATTTTATTTTGAAGTTGTTAATTTAAAAAAAAAAATTTTTTTTAAAGAGGCTTCACACCTAACGTGGGACCTGAACTCACAACCCTAAGATCAGGAGTTGCACACTCTACGGACTGAGCCAATCATGTACCCCTAAAGATAAATTTTATATGTATTTTATCTGCATAAGAAGTATAAAAACAAAAGTACTAGGGAAAAAGGACGAGTTAAAAAAAAAAAAAACCCTAAGAAATTACTGTATGATCCATGCAATATCTTTTTTTACCATGACCCTATAATACTTTGGTCTTTTGTAAAAACCAGCAAAAATCACAAATTTCCTGGTGTATTTCAGTTTCTTTTAGAAATGGATGTCCAGGCTGAGTTATGTGTCTTAATTAATATTATGTCAACATGACAGACCTATGAAGGTGGGTAGCTATTTGATATATCCACATTTAATTTTAAAAATATTGATAACCTTCTCTACCACAGTTCTGAATCTTGGGAGTTATAAAGCAAAATAATAAAAAAAATTGTTTTATGGAATATAAGAAGCTGGCCTCACACCTATGCTTTGAATCCCAAATTACCAGATTAGGATTAGCAGACTGCCCAGGTTTGGAAGGGCTGGGACAGATATTTGAATCATGACTTAACTAAGCCTTCACAAAGACACCAAGGAAGTTGAAAGAATGTGCACTATGAGACATGTTGTAGCCTAATGTAATTCAAGGATATAGAAGTACTGTCAAGACTCATAAAAAATTCCCTTGGATGCACTGTTTTTGATAAACATGGGAGTGAAAGAAGTGTGGTAACTATTTGCTTGACCTCCTTATGAAGGTGCTAGTCTCAGGTCTTCAAGAATGTGCTCAAAACACATGGAATTGAGATACCTTAAGAGTACCATTGTCATAAAGTCATTTTGGATACAGGATTCATATGACAATGTTTATCTGTAAGACTATGTTTTCAAACATGAGATTTCCAAAAGAGTATATCCAAATAACTTAAGTGATATTACATTTTTGTTTTAATGCAAATTATTTATTTCAAGTCTTCGTAAATGTTCACAGCTCTGGGGGAAATTTTAAAATTCATTTTTCATTACACCTTATTATACCCAGGTAATTTGCCAAGTTTCCAAGGTATTGATAACTCCAATAAAACTACTCCTAACCTCAGAATAAAATTTAATTCACTTAAGAATTACTTGATTACAGAAGGTTTTTACTATAGGTGTCTCTGTAGAAGAATTCATTAGTTGGTAATACTGTTAAGGCTGCACAGATCTGGAGGAAAGTATTACATGAATTGTGGTCACATTTGATTAGATTTGAACCTGAGGGAATAATTCCATACATCAAGGTAACAGGAGAATGAGCTCACCTGCAATGCTTTGTCAATGACGAATTTCACTCTCTGCTAAACGTGAAACTTAATTTTTAAGGAGGATACAGGAATCATATGCATACTACATTTAGAGGTGAAACTATTTAATCTTATACTTTGCTATAAAATGTATTTCAGATCTAATGACTGGATACCAGAAAATAGCCCTTGCTGTTAAAATAAGTCAGTAATTTATGTGTCTCTGACAATTTAAAATTGCTTAGCTTGCACCTCTAAAGGGAAATTTAAAAATTAGCAACAGAAGGTGATATACTTCTGTCAGGAAAAAATAAATACTGTAACTCTAACTTATATGTGACATATTCATGATGACTTTGGGCTTTTTTTCTTGTACACCTTTTTTTTTTTCCCTTCTTCAGATTTTCAAGGGAATTTATTAGCCCTTTACTTTTTTCTGTGCTTAAAATTTCCAAGGAAATGTAATTATGGGCTAGGATCCTATTATTTTAGTAGGAACACCGAGAAATGACTTTAGGGAAGACAATGCAGAAAAAATATTTGTTTTATGTTACACATTTTGTTAAATGATTGATTTACCTCATCTCATTATACACTTACAACAGCTTTTCAAGGCAGATGTAATAGGATTCCAAAATAGAACTAATCTTGTCTCAAACTTGACTGAGACCCTGATGGCAAAAGAGCAAAGCTATAGGTCTGAAGCAAACTGCTTGAACTACAGAGTATGCAAAGGGGTGTCTGACATACAGTTCTGCAAATCTAAGTTCAACATCCAAGTCAGTAATATTGATAAGAGTTTCGGAGAGATTTTTTTTAAATTAAAGATTTTTATTTATTTGACACAGAGAGACATAGTGAGAGAGGGAACACAAGCAGGGAGAGTGGGAGAAGGAAGAAGAATGCTTCCCGCTGAGCAGGGAGCCCAATGAGGGCTCAATGCAGGGCTCTATCCAGAACCCTGCGATCTTGACGTGAGTCGAAGGCAGATGTTTAATGACTAAGCCACCCAGGTGCCCCTGGAGGAAACTTCTCTGGAGGTGGTAAAGAGGCATGGATTTCCTGTGCAAAAAGAGGTACTTCTTCCTCATTTTAAGACAGGTAGAGGTTACATTAAGACTCAGAGAACTTAGCTTGTCCTTCATGAGATATTGAGACAGTACCAGACTGATCTCTAAAAAGTTCCAAATATATGAGTTTGTGGTTATTTAGTTGTCCCCAAGAGTATAGAGGGATGAGTTGGGAAGTCGCTGCACTTTCACTTGTCAGCCACAGCGTTTCAGGGGAACTTACTGTGGGTATTTTGACAGGAGCCAATAAGAGCTTATTTTGGATCACAACAAATAAAGACACAACGAGACTGCACTATAAGGGATCTCCCTCCAAACGTTTATTTATTTACTCATTCCTTAAAAAAAAAAAAAAAAAAAAAAAAAAAAAAAAGCTTATTGAATGTCTACTACATATTTTTAGGCAAAGAAGATACAATAATAAATAAAACAGGTAATCTCTGACTTCAAAAATCTCATATTCTACTGAGGGAAGGCAAACAATAAACAAATAAATATGTCAAACTGTGAAAAGTACTTTGGAGAAAAATAAAGCCATGAACAAGGATAAGAGAGGTCAAGTAGAAGAGGATAACCAGGAGCTCAAAGAGGGAATATGGTTAGAGGTTCACAGGGAGGGAACCTCTGAGAAATCAAAATACCCAAGGCAAGAATTAAAATTCCACTCTACCGAGCTTAGAAAACACAAATGCCATTTCATAAGAAGGCATTTTCTCACATCTCCTCTCTCCCTGGACCCACTCTAATACTAGAGGAGCCAGAAGCAAACTAACAAGTAAGGAGATGAAATATTATAGGATACAAAGAAGAGGAAAATTAGCAGAACAGTAAATCAAGAAGCTGACCATACCTGCCTTCACTATTGTTGGTTTTCATCCTGCAAAATATTCAAGGTGTGAGAGGGCAGGTGTTTTAACCTCAAGTGAAGGTTGGAATTTGAATTATTTAAATGTACCAACATTTTAATGAAATAAGAGCAAATATTTTTTTGACTAGAAATGCCCTCAGGACTTTTTTTTTCTTTCTTTTTTTAATCAGAGAGTGACTACAAAGTCATGGGACTTTGAGATTCATGCTAGGAGAGACCAATAACTAACTCACCAAGGTCATCAATGATGTGGGAAGAAAAGACAAATGCTTAATGACTGTGCCCTATTGAGTACAGTTCTTTCAACTTAACAGTGGCAGTTGGCATTACTATCCACAGAGAAGAAGCTGAAGCTTAGAGACTGAATTAACCTACTGAAGTTTACACAACCATGAAGTACTGAAGCCAGAAAGCAAATATGGGAAAACAAAAGCTGTACTTGACTTGATCGGAAAGCACACTCTTTAGCCCCAATGCCTTCCAGAGGAAGATCATTCAAAAATAAGAATTGCTTTGTGAAAGATTCTTTTTTTTTTTTTTTTAAGTTCCTTAAGGGCCACACAGCTTGAGGTTCAGTTTAAGTTCTGTGTTGAGAAAGGGAGCATTTCTTCACTAAATGTATAGTCCTAAGTATGGTAGCATTGTACTCCCACTTCCATAGATACAATTAGCCTATCTTATCTTTTGCCCACTCATTTGCCCAAACTGATCAAAACTCATTAGCATTGTAAGGTGTAGTTCTAAACTAATTATTAATATTGACATAGTGCTTAGATTTACAATGTACTTTCAAGCAAATAATTATGTACTCTTACAATAACCCCCACAAGAACAATTATTATTATAATTACTTTATCCTAATACTAGAAAGTAACACTGAAGCTAAAACAGTCTGAGTGAATTGCTCAGAATCATAATGCTACTGTGAGACCTTGAACATGACTCTTCTGGCTCATAGTTTAATATTCTTAAGGGAGACTTAAGAAGATTAAAGAAAGCACTTATACTGTAATAGATAAAAGAAAATTAACTATTTGTGTCAGAAACAGATATGCCAAATAATTTGCAGTTTCCACCACTTTTAGATTTAATATTTGCTATAGTCTTTTTTCCTTTAGCTATACAAATGCCTTCCGGTAATCTCCACTGAGAGCAGTTGTTTGTTTGAAGGTTTTGATTAAATTGTCTTTGGGCTCTGCTCATTTATAAGTCAGAAAAAAACTCAACATTCTCTAGTTAACTTTTACAGCCCATTCCCAATGCTTCATATGTATGGGAAAATTCTGGTGCTTATTCTTAAAGGAAAACAATTAAGGCTTTATCTATGAAATTCTAACAAACAAATATTAAACACAACTCTGTCAATGAATTTCACACATTCAGGCTGAAATTTTTCTGTTTTTATGAAACATACATACATTTGAGATGGGTTAATATACCTAATATGCATTATTTAAATTTTCACCAAGTATAATTAATAAAATGAGCTTCAAGATTGTAAAGCTGTTAAAATATCAAAAGAATCTATTATCTATAAATGTGCAATCATTTATTCATTTGAATAACTGATCTTCACTCAACTTTTATTCAATGTCTCCAAGTCTATCATTTGTTTTGGATTTGATGCTATATGGTATTCAAAAAACCTACAAATGTATATTTTTCTAAAATTAAATATAAAAAATTAGAAATGGCAAATCCATAATGTTTAATTTATACATATGTGTATTTACTTCTTTAGGCATCAAAATATTTTACTGTATATGTCCTTCAAAGGCAAATACATCCCATCAATTGACGAGAATTTAGAGTGTTCAATAAGAGTGTTTGCTGTTTGACAAAAATAAGTTGCATATTACTAAGTTCAGATTAATATTATATAAAGGATTTCATAATTTGTTATGTATGCTCAGGTGCTCAGAATCTTTTTCCAATAAACCTTTGTAAAAAGAAAATCAACCCAGGTCTTTCTCTATATCATAACTTCCAAATGTGCTGAGTATCAATATTCTAGACTTGAATAGGAATTTGAGATTACTTAATTTTACACCTGAGAAATATAAATGGTTAGGAAGAAAATTAGTTACAGAACCAGATATTCTGAGTTTTAGACAATTATACTACATGCCTCTCTAACATGTGATGACATTTAATATGTCATTGCTCAGTGCTGGTTATAATTAAGCAGAAGTTACAAACCAATGTACCTTAGATTTTAACATTGAAGACTCCTTTTGGAGAAGGGATTTTAAAGCAAAATTTCTATTTTTTTAGTGAATCAGGGTATATAAAAATACTTTAATGTCTAAAATATGATAATAATTAATTTTTATAGGTACACATTGATTTAGGTATAGGAAAATTATGCAGTTTTTTCCCAAGCCGCATGTTAAGATTAACATTTTAAAAGAAAACAAAGGACTGGAATCATTGACTTGATGGTTATGGAGAAACGCAAAATATTACCTCTAGGAAGCCAGTGTTTTGCAACCCTATTTGAGCAAATATATGTCCAGGTGTGTGGATGTATGAATGTGTGTGCTTTAGAAGGCCCTGTTTTCACCATTTAATTGGCTAATAGTGGAATTTAACTGTCAGGTAAGGAAACTATTATTTTTTGAAGTTCAGGGAATATGCAAAAGTCCTATTAAATTTGGACAGCCTATAATTAAATCAGAAAAGATTAAGGTAAGTCTGGTAGGCCCTACAAATTATATGGAATCCATTCAACAATAATGACCACACATAGATATAGCTACATGAATATAATTCTCATATTTTACTGCTGCCATGTTAGATAAATTTATAAATAATGTATGAAGAATATCATTCATTCATCATGTCTAAGAGCTTTTTATTACTGAGTTAAGTAAATATAAGTTGATAGGTTATTATTTAAAAAAAAGTCATCCCACTTTGCTAAAATCCATTTTATATTCTGGAAATAACATTTTTCTGACTCTTTTTTTTTTAAATTTTATTTATTTATTTGACAGATAGAAATCACAAGTAAGCAGAGAGGCAGGCAGAGAGAGGCGGAAGCAGACTCCCCGCGGAGCAGAGAGCCTGATGCGGGGCTCGATCCCAGGACCCTGAGATCATGACCTGAGCTGAAGGCAGAGGCTTTAACCCGCTGAGCCACCCAGGCGCCCCCTGGAAATAACATTTTTATAATATAAGCTCAAATTACATTATTCCTTTTGAATGGCTCAGAACAACAACAATAAAATAGCTAAGTTTTCATTTATATTAAAGACATTTAAATCTCATAAAGATATGAAAAACAATTTAATAAACTATTCCTTTTCATCACATATATATGTATTGTGATCATCTCCTATTCACCGTAATGGTGAAGGAGGGATCTCCTGCACTAAAACAGTACCAGAGAGCTAAACATAAAACCCAAAACTGGTCAGACTTGACAGCAGTTCTTCAGCCGACTATATCCACAGTCTAGGGGAGAAGGACACTGCATGCCATGCAAGGCCACATGGAATTTGTACTTGGGAATAGACTGAACAGAGATGTGGAAGCAGGCTCTGGAGTAACAAGAAGATGAGGTGCCCCCTGGTTCCTTTGAGAAGATGTGACTGATTTGTTTGAATAATTCCACAGGCTGGAAAATTTAGGTTGAGGACCAGGTAGAGCACAGCTGATCTGGCTGGTAGAGGAACAGGTCAGGTGAGGAGCTTTTCTTACTGGGGAGGGAACAGTGGGAACACGTACTTGGTAAGAGCAGGGGAATGCTCATGGTTAGGCTTTTGGGACCCTGTGAGGTTCAAAGATGTCAAAGCAGCACTTGGAATTTTAGACCTTACAATACAGTGTGTTTCCTATCAGTTTAAAGGTGTTGGCTTTTCAATGGATCACTGAAACTAGGTACTAAAAAATACAAGGACTTAGAATAGCCATATTTTTAACTAGATTAATCCCTAATGGAGAAATTTTAAACTTGATAAATCAGATAGATCTAAAACAAAACTCAAGTGTTAGCTATTTTTGGCATCAAGATATCAAATACGGATTTACATCTGAGTTTAGAAACCTGAATGCTAATGTGGAGAACTGCATTTAGGGAAAACTGCATGTATGGATTACTATAGTAACTTTGTAATACTGTGCTGTTTTCTTCACTTTGTTTATTCTAATGAAACTTTCTATTTGCAGACTTCTAAGAATCATGCTTTCAAGAAAACAAGATATTACAAAAACAGGGAGGCAATAAGTATAATAAACCCAATTACTGAGCTTTGCTCATTTTAATCATACAAGGAAAACTAAGCCATTGGAGAAAAAAATTTAAATATTATATATAAGAGCAATTTAAAATTACACAAAATCTCTGTATACACAGAGAATGATAATTAGTATAGTTAGTAGAACACTAAAGGTATTCCAGTTATTTGCTTTTATAAAAAAATGGAAACTTTAATATCTTTGCAGATATATCATACACAGCTGAAAATATTTATTCTTCTTTTAAGTAAAAATATGTGTTTACCTGTGTTTAGACCTATAAACAGAAAGACATTTTAAAATAATAAAAATAATATATTCCAACTTATGTGGTGTGGCTCTTTCCAGCTTATGTGATGTAATAGCTGGCTGAGATAACACGGCTAAACTCATGTGACAGATTAATTCCATTAACTTCTGCTTTATTTTTCTAGTGGAATAATCTTATGAACTCTTGAAACCTTACTAAAGTTCAGACTAGGTACAATGTCCAAGAAGTAAAGTGAAACACTGATATGATGAAATCTGATCTACTGAGCTCATATTTGCCATCCAAGCAGAAAACGTTAAGAGTTCTATGTTGGAAATGGGAGAATATTTTAATTCCCAATTCCCTGCAGGTATTCATTTTTCATTTTTATTACTCTTTGGATTAATATTCAGATTTGAATTTTTCCACATTTGTTCTGATATACTCAAAATATGGTCTAAATAAATAAATGTATCATAGGTGGTGATATATTGTCAGTAATATATTAAATATGTATAATATTTGTTTTCTAATAATCTTTCACAAGCTTTAAATTTTATCATATTCTTTATGTAGCAATAAAGCCATTTCCATTGCAAACTTGTAACAATAATGGATAGCAACCTTCAGGGGATACATTTCTGAGAAATTTATTTCCCCTCATGTTGCTCAGCCACCCAAGGAATGAATTTGTTTCCATGACAGATAAGGACTACACTGATCATTTTTAAAATGGTCTTGGGGCACCACAAATCAATAACAGAAAAAGAAAATGCAAGATAATAATATTTCTTTTCATTAGGTTGATAGATGGCATTCCAGATTTATGTATCGAAATTGTCTCTTTAACAGTTATTAAATAACCTTAAGCATATATCTTGGCTGTGTGGGTCCTGTTTTATGGTGAATAATCAAGACAAAGATAAATTCTTTTGGTACCAATGCAGTTATTTCCAGAAACATAATAACAAAAAAATATATGTAAGACATTTAAAAGAGAATATATTTACTGCAAAGCATAATATTCTACATTTAAATCTAAAAATCACACAATGTAACTTTAATTTTTCAGTATAAAAAATCCTGCAATAAGACATCCCAGAAGAATGTTTTTGTTCTTTTGTTTTGTCTTGTTTTTTAAACTCTCACTTGAGCAAAAGGTACTAATAATAGTGTTCTACAAAATTGTCATGGGAGAAGATATACATTTCATAGGCTATTTTATATTCAGCAATGTTGAAATTTTTTGTTGTAAAAGTATGTGTTTAAAAATAATTGGAGACAAACTGAAATTATAGCATTTTAAAGGGATTTTTTTTTCCTGATTGCTCTCATTTTTCTCTGAGAGTGTTACATATGCCTGAATTACATATAACAAATGGAAAAATGCTTCTTTTAGATAAATTTCCAAAACATTCTTTTAGAAATGATTTTGATGTTCTCCTTGTATAAGAGCTCTTTATCTTCTACCCTATCACTCAAATATCAAACTTAGATATTTTTTGAAGTGTCACTTTTGCAAAATTTACCGATGACTGTTGAAAAATGAAAAATTTAAGTAATTCAGTGAAGGAAAAAAAACCCTATTTGACATAAAATTCCATTTGATTCACCATTCATTAGTTTGGTAAATGCATGCAAATATGTGTCCAGACTCTTTTGAATAGTTTGACATAGTCTTCATGAAATATGTCAAATCAATATCATTTGTAGAGTTTGATAATAAAGTATGATTTTACATGTAAAATATATTTCCCACTTCACTCCTCAAAATAAATGTGTACAACACATCAGTTAAGGTGGCAGTTTACTAATAGTATGTGACAAAATTCTTCCATGATCTTAAGTATATATCAGCCATATGCCAGGGTACTGAGAAATGTCTATTAATTTGGTTCTAATGATAATTTGTATTTCTACATATTAGAAATTAACAATCCAAGGTGAAATTAAGAAAAATTCCATTTACAAGACTACCAAAAAGAATAAAATACTCAGGAATAAGTTTCACAAAGGAGGTTTGAGACTTGCACATCAAAACAACAAAACATTGTTGAAAGAATTTTTACAAGACCTAAATAAATAAAAGATAATCTGAGTTAATGACCTGGAAGACTTAAATTTGTTAAGAGGGTAGTAATACCCATGGTGCTCAAGAAATTCAATGCGTTCCTTTATCAAAATCCTAACTGCAATTTTGCAAAAATGTAAAAGCTAATCCTAAAATCCATATGGAACTGCAAAAGATCCCGAAAAACCAAAACAATCTCAAAAAGGGAGAACAAAAAGGAGTCACAATTCTGGATTTCAAAACTTACTATAAAGCTACTGTAATCAAAGCAATAGCATACTAGCATAAGGATAATTACACAAAGTAATGAAATAAAATTGAGAATTCAAAATAAACCCATAGGGAAGGGAAGACTGTGGCAGAGTAGGAGGACCTTAGGCTTGCCTTGTCCCACGAACACAGCTAAATAACTATCAAATCATCCTAAATACCCCAGAAATTTATATGAAGACTTGCCGAACAAACTCCACAATTAAATGTAAAGAAGAGGTCACTTCAGAGAAGTTAAGAAATGTGGAGACACAGCTTAGGAAAAGCCACTATGGTGGGAAGGGAGCCATGGTCACAGAAAAGGGCAAAAGACAGACAAGCACATAGTGGGAGTGTAGGAGGAAAATGAATCCCCACAGCAACCACTTTGGAAAGCAAGAGGGCCCAAATTTCATGCACTCTTGCAACAGAGTTTAAAAGCCTGGAGTTTTAAAGGTCAGCATGCTTGGCTCTGGGAAAGCTCAGAGGACATTAGAGGAGAAAAAGGAGGGAAAACATCCATAGACATATAGTGTAGAAAAAGCAATCTGAAGAATGTCTGGGTCAAACCGTGGGAAGGTTAGTTGCTCATCTCTGAGTATGTCCCAGGGAGGCAACTTTCATGGAGAAACCCCTCTGAGAACAAAGGAACTGGCCAGCACCATTTCCTTCCTCCATTCTTCAGCACAAACACAAAGCCAGCTGCAGGAACCATCATAACATCAACACTCCCAAATTAACTTGCTTACATCAAGGCCGACCCCACTGCACACTAGAGAAAACTACCCTTCCCAGCCAAATCTGCTTCAGTCCCAGCACAGTGTGACTTTTCCCTCAGAAGATGGTCCCAAATTCCTGCAAATACATGTCTCCCTCCTGGGGACTTTTCCAAAGCCTCAGCTCCCATTGGTGGTGGCAACAGGTCTCATTGCACAAGCAGACCAGAGCACACATTGTTAAAATGCACCACAATCAGGCCAGAGACAAACACTGCCCACAGCAGGCAAAGAGAGCCTCTTCAGATGATTGGTCTGAAGGATAAAGCAGCTAGGACACAATAGTAGACCACACACAGCACACATTGGAGACACATCCAGAAGCCCCAGGCCTTGGGGGACAGGCGATACTATACTACAGGACATTATGGGATCTCTTCTTCCTAAAGCCACCATCCTCAAGAACAGGAGGTGTAGCTGACTTTCTTAACACAATGAAATAGGCACAGAGACTTAGACAAAGGAGAAGGCAGAAGAATTTGCCCCACATGAAAGAACAGGGTAAGACCACAGCCAAGATCTAATTGAAACAGATATAAATAAAATCCCTGATGGAGAATTTAAAGCAATGATTATACGGATATTCACTGGATATGAGGAAAGAGTGGGGGACATCAGTGACACCATTAACACAGAGATAAAGAATAAGATAGTAGAGACAAAAGGCTCAGTAAACAAAATAGGAAACATGCTTGATAGAATAAACAGCAGGCTACAAGAAGTAGAGGAAAAAGTTAATGGCCTAGAAGAGTAATTGAAAGTAATCAAGAGAGAAAAAAGAACTGGGCACAATGAGAACAGACTTAGGGAACTCAGTCACTGCATCAAACAAAGTAACATTCATATTTTACGAGTCCGAGAAGAAGAAAAGAAAGAAAAGCAACAGAGTAATATTTATTTGAAGAAATAATAGCTTAAAACTTCCCTAATTTGGGAAAGAAACAGATATACATAACCAGGAGGCACATGCAACCAACCCCCTCCAAAAATCACAAAAGCAGATCCACACCAAGACATATTGTAATTAAAATGGCAAAATACAGTGATAACGAAAAATAATAAAAGCAGCAAGAAAAAAGAAAACAGTTACATAAAAAGAAAACACGATAAGGCTCTCAGAAGATTTTTTAGCATAAACTTTCCAAGCCAGAAAGGAGTGCCAAGATATAGTTAAAGTGTTGAATCAAAGAAACCTGCAGCCAAGAATGTTCTATCGAGTAAGGCTATAATTCGGAAGAGAAGGAGAGATAAAGAGTTTCCAAGACTAACAAGAACTAAAGAAGTTTGTGACCATTAAACCAGCCCTGCAAGAAATATTAAAGCGCACTCTTTGAGTGGAAAGGAAACACCAAAAATGACAGTAGGTAGATAGGAAACACAAAGGCAGTAAAAATCAATATTTCTGTAAAATAACCACAACAAAACAGTCAAGGAAGGATGTGGGGATGGGTGGTGCAGTCACTAGGCATCTCCGACTCTTAGTTTCAGCTCAGGTCGTGATCTCAGGATCGTGGGACTGAACCCTGCAGTGGGTTCCATGCTCAATGCAGAGTCTGCTTAAGACTGTTTCTCCCTGGGACGCCTGGGTGGCTCAGTTGGTTAAGCAGCTGCCTTCGGCTCAGGTCATGATCCCAGCGTCCTGGGATCGAGTCCCACATCGGGCTCCTTGCTCGTCAGGGAACCTGCTTCTCCCTCTGCCTCTGCCTGCCATTCTGTCTGCCTGTGCTCGCTCTCTCCCTCTCTCTCTCTGACAAATAAATAAAATCTTTAAAAAAAAAAAAAAAAAAAAGACTGTTTCTCCCTCTCCCTCTGCCCCTCCCCCACCTTTCTCTAAAATAAATAAATCTTTCTAAGAATGATGTAAAATATGACACTCTACACCTAAAACATGGGGAAGAAAGGAATAAGAATTCAAACTTAAGCAACCATCAACAATATAGACTGCTATATGCAAAAGATGTTGTACACAAACCTAATGATACTCACAAAACAAAAACCATTAAAAAATATGCAAAGAATAAAGTGAAAGAAATCCAAATACATCACTAAAGAAAACTAGCAGGGGCGCCTGGATGTCTCAGTGGGTTAAGCCTCTGCCTTCAGCTCAGGTCATGATCTCAGGTTCCTGGGATTGAGCCCCACATCAGGATCTCTGCTCAGCAGGGAGCCTGCTTCCCCCCGTCTCTTTCTGCCTGCCTCTCTGCCTACTTATGGTCTCTCTCTCAGTCAAATAAATAAATAACATATTTTTAAAAAAGAAAGAAAAACAAGGATCAGACAAAATCTTCAAAACAACCAGAATAAAAGTAATAAAATGACAATAACACACACATCTATCAATAATTACTTTGAACACAAATGGACTAAAAGCTCCAATCAAAAGACACAGGGTGACAGAATGGATAAAACAAAAAACAAGACCATCTATATGTTGCCTATAAGAGCTTCATTGTAGACCTATAGAGACCTGCAGATTTGGAACACCTGGGTGGTTCAGTCATTTAAGCATCTGCCTTTGGCTCATGATCCCAGATTCTGAGGAGAGAGTCCCACATTGGGCTCCAGATTCAAAGTGAGGGAATGGAGAAACATCTATCATTCACATGGATGTCAAAAGAAAGCCAGAGTAGCAATATATATTTTGCACAAAATGGACTTTAAAACAAAGACTGCAACAAGAAACAAGGGAGGACATTAATAATAAAGGGGACAATGCAAAAAGAAGATGTAACAATTATAAATATTTATGCATCCAACATGGGAGCACCCAAATACATTAAATAGTTAATAAAAAACATAAAGAAACTAATCGATAATAACACAATAATAACAGGGAACTTTTTTTTTTTAAAGATTTTATTTATTTATTTGAGAGAGAGACAGTGAGAGAGAGCATGAGCGAGGAGAAGGTCAGAGGGAGAAGCAGACTCCCCATGGAGCCCAATGTGGGACTCGATCCCGGGACCCCAGGACCATGACCTGAGCCGAAGGCAGTCGTCCAACCAACTAAGCCACCCAGGTGTCCCTAACAGGGAACTTTTAACACCCCACTTACATTAATGGATAGATCATCTAAACAGAAAATCAGCAAGGAAACAATGGCTTTAAACGACACACTGGACCACATGGATTTAACAGATATTTTCAGAACATTCCATCCCAAGACAGCAGAATACAAAATCTTTTCAAGTGCACCTAGAACATGTTCCAGAATAGATCACATATAAGGCCACAAAGCAAGCCTTAAAATATATGGAAAGATCAAAGCCAAAGCATGCTTTTCTGATCTTTTTTGACCACAATGCTCTGTAACTAGAAGTCAATCACAAGAAAGAATCTGGAAAGATCACAAATATCTGGAGGTTAAATAATATGTTATTAAATAATCAATGAGTCAACCAGGAAATAAAAGAAAAAAAAAACTATGTAATAACAAATGAAAATGAAAACACAACAGTTCAAAACCTTTGGGACACACCAGAAGCAGTTCTAAGAGGGATTTTTATAGCAATACAGGCCCACCTCAGAAAGCAAGAAAAATGTCAAACAACCTTAGCTTATACCAAAAGAGCTAGAAAAGGAACAATAAACAAAACCTAAAACTAGTAGAAGGAAGAAAATAATGAAGATTAGAGCAGAAACAAATGATATAGAAAATAAAATACATACATAGATGCATACATACATACATGAATGACTACACAAATAAATAATTAAAATCACCAATGAGAAAGGAAAGCTCCCGACCAATATCACAGAAATATGAACAATTATAAAAGAATATTATGAAAAACTGTATGTCAAAAAATTTGGCTACCTACAAGAAATGGATAAATTCCTAGAAACAGACACATATAACCTACCAAAACAGAAGCAAGGAGAAATAGAAAATTTGAATATATGGATTACCAGCACAGAGACTGAATTAGTAACCAAAAAAAAAAAAAAAAAAAAACCCAACAAAAAAAAAACCAAAAAAAAAAAATTTAAAAAAAAAAATCACCAAAAAAGAAAAAAAATTAAAAAAAAAAAAAAAAAAAAAAAAAAAACCCAACAAAGAAAAGTCCAGGGCCAGATGGCTTCAAAGACAAATCTACCAAACATTTAAAGAACAGTTAACACCTATTCTCAAACTTTTCCAAAAAATATAAGAGGAAGGAAAACTTCCAAATTCATTCTATGAGGCCATTATTACCTTGATACCAAAACCAAATTAAAAAAACCAAACCAAACCAAACACACACACACACACACACACACACACACACACAGAACTACAGGCCAATATATCTGATGAACATAGATGCAAAAATCCTGAACAAAATACTAGCAAGCCAACCCAACACTGCATTAAAAAAAAAAAATCATTCACCATAATTTAGTGGGATTTATTCCTGGGTTGCAAGGGTGGTTTAATATTTGCACATCAATCAATGTGATATATCACATCCAGTAAGAGAAAGGAAAAGAACCATATAACCATTTTAATAGGTGCAGAAAAAAGCATTTGACAAAGTACAATACCTGTTCATGATAAAAACTCTCAAAAAGTAAGTTTACAGGGAACATATCTCAACATAATAAAAAACCACCTACGAAAAGCCCACAACTAACATCCTCAGCGGGGGAAAACTGAGAATCTTTCATCTTAAGATCAGGGATAAGACAAGGATGTCCACTCTCATCACTTTTATTCAACGTAATACTGGAAGTCCTAACCATGCAAATCACATAACAAAAATAAATAAATAAATAAAATGCACCCAGATGAGTGAGGAGGAAGTCAAACTTTCACTCTGCAGATGGCATGATACTATATATAAAAACCCAAAAGACTGCACACACACACACAAAAACTGCTAGAACTGATCAATGAATTCAGTAAAATCATAGGACACAAAATCAATTTACAGAAATCTGTTGCATTTCTAAATGCCAATAATGAAGTCACAGAAAGACAGATTAAGAAAACAATCCCATTTACAACTGCACCAAAAATAATCAGATACCTAGGAATAGACCTAACCAAAGAGAAGAAAGGCCTATACTCTGAAAACTATAAAATACTGATTAAACAAACTGAAGACGACACAAAAAAACAGAAAGACATTCCATGTTCATGGACAGGAAGACAATTATTGTTATAATGTCTATATTACCCAAAGCAATCTATACATCTCATGCAATCCCTAAGAAAATACCAACAGCATTTTTCACAGACTAGAACAAACAATCCTAAAATTTGTATGGAACTACAGAAGACCTCGAATAGTCAAAGAAATCTTGAAAGAGAAAAGCAAAGCAGGAGGCATCATAATTCTGGACTTCAAGTTATATTACAAAGCTATAGTGACCAAAACAGTATGCAATTGGCACAAAAATTGACAACGAAGTCAATGGAACAGAATAGAAAACCCAGAAATAAATCCACAAGTATATGTTCAATTAATCTTTGACAAAGCAGGGAGGAATATCCAGTAGGAAAAAGACAGTCTCTTTAAACAAATGGTGTCAGCAAAACTGGAGAGTAACTTGCAAAGAATGAAAGTGGACCACTTTCTTACACCATACACAAAAATAAATTCAAAATGGGTTAAAGACCTAAATGTGACACCCGAAATCCTAAAAATCCCAGAAAAGAGCACAGGTAGTAATTTCTCTGATGCTGGCCAAAGCAATATTTTTCTAGATAGGTCAGGTCCCCTGAGGCAAGGGAAATAAAAGCAAAAGTAAACTACCTGGGACTTCTGCACAGGGAAGGAAACAGTAAACAAAACAAAAAGGCAAACTATGGAATGGGAGAAGATATTTGCAAATGACATATCTGAGAGGGTGAGTATCCAAAATACATAAAGAACTTATAAAACTAAACATCCAAAAAACATATAATCCAATTTTTAAAAGGGCAGAAGACATGAACAGACATTTTTCCAAAAGATATACAGTTGGCTAAAACACAGGAAAGAATTCTCATCACCACTTATTATCAGGGAAATATAAATCAAAACCACAATGAGATATGATTTGTAACTTGTCAAAATGACTAAAAATAACAACACAAGAAATAACAGGTGTTAGTGAGGATGTGGAGAAAAGGAACCTTCATGTCCTGTTGAGAATGCAAACTGGTGCAGCCCTTGTGGAAAATAGTATGGAGGTTCTTCAAAAACTTAAAAATAGAACTAACTTATAAGCCAGTAAGTGCACTACTGTGTATTTACCCAAAAAATTCAAAAATATTAATTCAAAGGGATACATGCACCCTGATGTTTACAGCAGCCTTATCTTCAATTGCCAAGATATGGAAGAAGCCCAAGTATCTATCAATTGATGAATGGATAAAGATGATGCAGTGTATATATACACAATGGAATATTATTCTGCCATAAAAAGAATAAAATCTGAGCATCTGCAACAACATAAGAGTAAGACAAATATATGATTTCACACATATGTGGAATTTAATAAACAAAACAGATGAGCAAAGGGAGGGAGGGAGAAAGAAAAGAGACTCAACTATAGAAAACAAACCAATCGTTACCAGAGGGGAGGAGGATGGAGGAAAGGAGGAAAAAGGTGATAGGGATTAGGGCCTTGTCATGATGAGGGCCAGGTAATTAAAATAAAAACTAAAATAATAATAGTAGGGTGCCTGGGTTGCTCAGGGGGTTAAAGCCTCTGCCTTTAGCTCAGGTCATGATCCCAGGGTCCTAGGATCGAGCCCCGCATTGGGCTCTCTGCTCAGCAGGGAAGCCTGCTTCCTTCTCTCTCTTTGCCTGCTTCTCTGCCTACCTGTGATCTCCATCTGTCAAATAAATAAATAAAATCTTTAAAAAATAAAAATAAATAAAATAATAATAGTAATAAATCCATAATCTATGCTCAACTGATTTTTTGGACAAGACACCAAGATCATTCAACAGAATAAAGAATAGCCTCTTCAACAAATGCTAAGAATACTGGATATCCACATGTAAGCATATACCTCATATCAAACACCAAAGTTTATAAAACAAAATGAATAAAACACTTAAATAGAAGGGTTAAAACTGTATAGATCATAAGAGAAAATATAAAGATAAATCTTCATGACCCTGGATTTGACTATAGGTACTCAGATATGACACCAAAACATAAGCCACCCCCCCAAAAAAAAGAAGAAGAAAAAGGAAATGACAACAAAGAAGGAGGAGAAGAAAATAGATAAGCTGGATTTCATCAAATCAAAATTATATTATCTTGGGCCCCTAAAGACATCAACAACAGAGTGAAAAGGAAATCCACACTATGGGATAAAAACATTTGCAAATATTACATCTCATAAGGGTCTAGTATCTAGAATATTTTAAAAAAATTCAACAACTCAACAACTAAAAGACAAACAACCTGTTTTAAAATCCAGCAAAGGATTTGAATAGACATTTCTTCAAAGAAAATGGACAAACAACTGTGAGCAATGAGATGCCCAATGTCATTTGGGAAAAGCAAAACAAAACCCATGAGACATCATTTCAAACCTACAAGTATACCTATAATTCTTTTTTAACAGAGAAAAACTAGGGGCGCCTCAGCGGCTCAGTGGGTTCAGCTCAAGTAATGGTCTCAGGGTCCTGAGATAGAGCCCCACATCGGGCACTCTGCTCAGCAGGGAGCCTGCTCCCCCCCTCCCTCTGCCTGCCTCTCTAGCTACATGTGATCTCTTTCTCTGTCAAATAAATAAATAAAATCTTAAAAAAAAAAGACAAAAGACAAACTGGTATTGATGAGGATGTGGAAAAATTCGGATTCTCATACATTGCTGGTGGGTATGTAAATAACTGTTCTGGAAAATAGTCTGGCATTTCTTTGAAATGTGAAATATGGAATGACCACGTGACCCACCAATTTCACTCTTAAGTACTTACCAAAATGAACTGAAAACATGTACAAAAATTAAATACAAATGTTCACAGCAGCAATATTCATAACAAGTAAAAAGTGAAAGCAATTTACTGTCCATTAACTGATAAACAAAATGCAGCAGATCCATAAAATGAAATATTATTCAGCCATAAAAGGGATGAAGTACTGACACAGCTAAAACCTGGATGGACCTAGAAAACATTACACTAAATGAAAGAAACTAGATACAAAAAGTCACATATTGGGTGATTTGTTTTATATGAAATATCCAGAATATGGAAATCAGATTAGGAGTTTCCATGGACTAGAAGGGGGAAAAGAGTAACTTAATGGATGGATTTCTTTTGGAAGAGGTAAAAATATTTCAGAAGGAGAGAGTGGTGATGGTTGCTCAACTCTGAATGCAATAAAACCACTGATTTGTACATCTTTTAATGATTAAAATGGTGAGATTTATATTACATAATTTTACTTCAATTTTAAAAAGCAGAGTGAAGTAGTGATGCATACAATAGCATGGATGAACTATAAACTATGTAAAGGAAGCCTGATATGTAAGAGTACATATTATATAATCCCATTTATATGAAATTCTAAAAAGGCAAAACAAATATACAATCAAAAGGGGAGCAATGGTTCATCAGGACAAAGAATCAGTAAAGCACAAAGGAAACATTTTGGGGTAAGGAAAATGTTTTGTACCTTGAGAGAGCTGGGGATTACACATTTTTAAGCATTTGTCAAAGCAGAACAAACAGGGTGATTAAGAATTCAACATTTCATCCCCATGACGTATTTCACCCATTCACCCATCCACTTCCCCTCTGGTAACTATCAGTTAGTTCTCTATTAACTGCAAAATTCTTCCCTCAATTTCCTTCCACTGCTTGAGATCATCTTCCACTGTTAGGATAGCAATCTGATTAATTTAATCTTCAGAAATGGGAATGGGAATTTTTATTGTTGCCCAGGAGCTTCCATTTAATCATACTGTATTTGCTTTCTTTAGCATTGTTTGGCTATGGGAATGGGAAGGGGAAAAATATAATTTGATTATATATAGAGAAATATATATACTTCTCTAACAAAGAGAAGTAAAAATCCTTGGGTTGATTTAAAGTAGAAGTTAGTACCTTCGACTATGGTTCTGCCCTTCGATTGCCTCTTGAAGGTGTTTCAGTAATACTAGAGTGGCTTCCTTCTTATCTCTGAAAAAATATACTGATTATAAACATTTCCTTTAATTGCTTAGTACTTTGTATGACACACAATAATAATTATGTATATCATTAAGTGACAGTTATTTTGGTCCTCTGTTTGCTTGTAATTGTAAACTCACCACTTAAGTAGTTTACACACATAATGAATGTTTTTGTCAGTTAAGAAAAGAATTATGCATTTCATTGAATAATCAGATCTTCTATAATATTTGTTTTGATAACATGAATTTTTCCCAACATGATTAATATATTAGGGAATAGTGGGAATAGAATTTCGTGTTTGTTTATGCATGATTTAGTCCATGAAAGACACTAGTTGAATGCCAAAAAGAGCATGTAATTTAATTGAGCCAAATAGTACACAAAATGCACATACCTCAAACACCTATGGCCTGCCTTAGCTTACCACGTGTTACAAGCCATTCCCATTCACATCCATTGTTATAACTTTCTAATTTCATACAATACATTGTAATGAGTTGACTAGTGTCCTTCAAAAAGTTCACATGGATCCTATAAATATGACTCTGTAAACAGAGTCTTTGCAAATGTAATCAAGTCAAGGTAAGGTCATACTAAATTACAGTAGGCCCTAACTCCGGTATGCCTGATGTCTTTATAAGAGAGAGACATGGACACAAAGAAACGGTACACAAGGGAGGAGGCTCAGTGAAGACAGTGGCAGAGACTGAGTGACCATATTTACAAACTAAGAAATCCCAAGGATTGCCAGCAACCACCGAGACTAGAAAAGGCAAGCAAGAATTCTTTCCTAGAACTGTTAGAGGGAGCATGGACTTGCCAACACCTCCATTTTAGACTTGTAGACCCCAAAACCATCAGAGAATATGTTTTTGCTTAAAGACACCCATTTTGTGGCAATTTATTATCACAGCCCTAGGAGAGTAATACAGCCACCTCCTACCACTTCATAAATAACTTATATGCTAAAACCGTTCTGAAGTCCATTTCCACAAACATTAGGTCTTTTTCAAATCAAAGTATTATATTATTTTTTTCAAATCCATTTTACGTGTCTAAAACTGTGCTACCATTTTTACTAGGTTCCTATCATTCTCCATGTCACTAATATACAACACTATGTATGTACTATGCCCTAAAACACATTTTCCTCATAAGCACTGCACTTCGTAGTGCAATTTTCCACAGCATAGTGCATTTCAGGAACACATGCGTCACATTCTAGCATAACTGTCTGTAAATTTTACCTCAATATAAAAGTAAGAATGCAATGCTTGGGTACCATTTAGAGCTCTAAATTAACATAAGAAATAAAAAGGATTAAAATTAATAATCTAGGGGCACCTGAGTAGCTCAGTTGGTAAGCATCTGCCATTGGCTCAGGACATGAACTTAGGGTCCTGGGATCATGCCCCACATCAGGCTCCCTCCTCAACTGGGAGCCTGTGTCTCCCTTTCCCTCTGCCTGCCACACTTGCCCTGTTTGTGCTCTCACCCTCTCCCTCTGATGAATAAGTAAAATCTTTTAAAAAAATAAAATAAATTAATAACCTAAATATTAGTTTCAAAAAGTTAAAGATGATTTTAACTTTGACTTATGATTTCTATAACATAAAATTTAACCCACTGTAACTGTTCAGTGAATTTTATTAAGTTTAGAGGGTTTTGTAACTATCACCACAGTGTAGTTTAAAAATACCATTATCATCCTAAAAGTTTCCCCATGTATATTTGCAGGCATTCCTCATTTCCACCAGTAGTCCTAGGCTGTATGATATAGTATAATACATATAACTATATTCTACATATGGTATATATTCTTAATTTTCAGACATTTAAACTATTTTTATATTTATATTTTATTATTTTCACCAATATTACATAATTATCAAATATATATTCATATATATCTGTTATTGTTCTTCAAAACAAGATAAAAAAAAGAATACAGAGTTTTCTAACAGTAAAACCACCTATCAGCTTTCTATGTGCATATGGTTTAATTATCAAATAAGGCAGGCAGACAGCTTTTTAGTAGCATTCAGTTATGAAGAAATCAAATTGTCTTGATTGATCATATATATTTCCTAAGTTTTCATCTGTACAAGCATTGTATAAGTTGGCTTCCCCCACAGTTAATTTCACATTTTCTGGTATCACTGTCAGAAATTCAACAGTTTCCTGATCTTAAAAGTATCTTCTTCGTTCAAAATCGCTAGCTACTACTTATCCCTATCCTTTCCCTGTCAAACTAATTAACATTCTGACTCCTCTTCACTTCTCAACTACATCTATATAGATTCCATTTTTTCTTTTCAACTGAAATTCAAACTCAGCAATACTGACAAATAGCTGCTGTTTTCTAAATTTAGTGAACACTAGTCCAACTTCTTCTTCTTACCTGATGGCTTGGAAGCTTTTTATCCCACTGACTTCTTTCTTCTTCTCATGATTTTTCTCAGTTCTTATGCAAAACCAGTTTCATAACATAACCTCTCCTGGTCTTCCTCCTCTCTAGGTGCTTTTCATCATTATTGTGGCATATTTTTCTCTCCCTGTCATTTAAATGAGGATGTTCAAGCTACTGATATTTAATGCAAATCAGCATCATCCTGGCTAACAAGATAAATAGAAGTGCTAACTGGAGCAGAGTTCCAAGATAGGCTTTTTACTGTGGTTCAAGAGAAGTTATGTGAAAATCATTTGTATAAGAAGAGTTATTCAGAATACTATTTCCAATTTATTCAGTAGTACTGAATTTCCAATTATTCAGTAGTACTGAACATGCCACTTAATTTTTTTTTGGTTATGGTTTCTCTATCTTCCAAATTAGTATATATATTTTCTTTTTACCTTACTGAAATGCTAGAACATTTCCAAACTGTTTGCAAATTGTTTTTTAAAGCCTTTGAGGATGTGTTATGTAAGCAACCAATAAATGAAAATGTTACCATAGCCATAGCTCGCAAATATTTTTTCAATCTCTAATGTCATTATATGACATTATAATTTGCCAGTGCTCACAGCTGTAAACTGAACTTCTAGTTTTAAATTTAGAGGCATCTTCCCTAAAGTATTTCTTTCATTTTATAGTTGTTTTGAATCACATCAGATACTAACAAACATACAAATCCTTTCTTAACAAAGGTTGTCCTGGCCTGCAATAATGAATCATCTTTATTTTGGGTTATTAAAAATGAACAAATATCCTAACTAAAATAATTCACCAAAATAAGTTGTAATGTCATCTCTTTTCTACTATTTGAACCCTAATCAGTAGCTAGATATATTTCCAGGCCTGCAGACATAAAGACATACTCCCAAAGACATATTCTCTTGGTGTTGCTAGATCTCTCCTTATTGAGTACTTGAAAAAGACATGTATAATAGTTTTATAATCTCAGAGGAAGAAGAACCCTAAGAACTTATGTGCGGTGGGCAGATATGCATCACAGTGTGGGCTCCACAGTCAAATGGACTGCACTTCATTTCAGATTCTGTTACTTAGTACTTGTGTGAATTTGGCAAGTTATTTAATATAACTAAGCACCGTTTTCTTATCTGTAGATTGGGTAATAATACTACACTGTAAGAATTGCTTACATTAAATAAAACATATATACAACTAAGTTATGTGTTTAATATATATTAATTACTATTACTACTATCTATTATCTACTTCAACTCTTAGATCTTACATAAGCCCATGCCATTCAGCTCACATGTGGTCATTTTATAAGGAAGACCCCACCAGCTCATGCAGAACTGTGGATGGATACTTCCATTTAGGAGAACTAATTCTCTTTAGAAAAACATTTGGTACAGTTTCCATCACTACACTCAGGATTATTACATTGTGGTTCCATATTTATCTTAGTGTCACCGATTATATTTCATACCAAGTAGTTGAGCAGAGAATAGGAAGAGCAGAAGAACGGTCTTCAATACCCCTCCAAGAAGTGTATCACAGGAGCCAAAAAAGGAAAATTGTACTGGTTAACTGCAGGCAAATTTTGTTTTTCTGAAGTTTGTATTTCTTTGCTGAAAGAATAGCACATATTAAATGAGACATGTTTGCTCTAAAATTGGTTTTTTTCTTCATGATTCATTCTACTTAGCAATTATTTAAGAGTCATTCAATAGGGATCATATTGAATTAAATGTTCACAATGTAATTTTGCTTTTCAAGAAAGGTTAATATTATTTCATGCCATAATTTAAAAAATAGAAATCAAGTTCTTTTTAAGAAATATAAGGATAAAATACATTAAATTCTATAATTCTAACTATTGAAATGTAAATCTGAGTAACAAAAATGAGTATGTTTTCTATCCATTAGAGTTAGACAATGTCTGTTAATCTATTTCTTTCCTTTAAAAACTACACTTGCTCCCCCTAAAAGGGGAGTTTTATTTCATTTTGGGCTGGGAAAAACCAAAAAAGGTAATATACAAATGAAGAAAAACTATCTGTATTATATCTACCTGTTATTGTCTCTGCTGCTCTATGGGCTTAACATCCTCCTAGAGTATGTTTTAATAAAGCCAGCAATTCTAACAAGCTGTTTTTCTGTTAACCAGGATAGTCTTTCCAGTTGATTCTCACATAGTAAAACCAATGAATATTTACCTTGGTTTAGAATAGAGGAAATCTGTTGACTATTTTCTAAAATAGCAATTAATATTTCTAGTTGAGGAATATTAAAACATTATTATATGTTTTCATAATTATTTTATTTAAATTACACCAATATACAGTTTACTGTTTTTTTATACAGGATAGAAAAATTACCTGATATGTGTTCCTTTCAAATAAGTAAAAAAATTTTATGAAAGCCTTACAAAACGAATGGTATTCATCCAGATACAGAAAAAGCTGACCTACTTGTCACCCATTCTTTATTATAGACTACAACAAAAGCCACCCTGGAAAAAAAATGTAATTTATACCAGACTAAAAATAAAAGTGTTCTACTAAACATACTCATCAGAGTACAATTAGAAATATGTACTCTTTTTGTATTTTGCACCTATGCTTGAATAATTGTTCCACAAGCTAAAACCTTGTTAAATTTTAATAGTATAACTACACAATTTCTTTTAAAAGAACTTAAAATCCAGGGCGCCTGGGTGGCTCAGTGGGTTAAGCCGCTGCCTTCGGCTCAGGTCATGATATCAGGGTCCTGGGATCGAGTCCCACATCGGGCTCTCTGCTCAGCAGGGAGCCTGCTTCCCTCTCTCTCTCTGCCTACCTCTCTGTCTACTTGTGATCTCTGTCAAATAAATAAATAAAATCTTAAAAAAAAAAAAAACTTAAAATCCAAATGATTAACAAAAGAAGGAAAACAAAGATAAACCATTACTATCAGTAACCATTCTGAGAAAGAAACACAATACTCAAAGCTTCTCTCTCTCCTTTGGCCCTATATTGCATTTTTCCACGTTGTACTACCTGTTGTTATATGCCCTTACATTGCCATTAATTAAAGAGATAGCCAATCATATGTTTTATTCTGTGTCTAGAAGTTAGGTATAAGCTTCACGCATTTGGTACTTCTAATGAGCTTCCCAAATGCCCTTGGAACTCACTCTTTCCCTCCAAGAATGTCTATACGAGTTCCCATACTGTTCTCCCTAAGATTTAAGCTGCATAGGCCAACAGTTTTATTGATTCTGAAGACTCACTGGTCATGCATCTATGTCATACTTCTCTGGGAAAATAACATGGATCCTTCAGAATCCAGTAGAAGTCCTGCAATTTCTAGGAAAGTCTGACTCTCTTGTAATCACTCCCAGATGCCTTGAATTTCTCTGAACCCTTCTAGCAATACTTTGTACCAATTTTAAAAATCTTATGTAACACTTTAATCTTATAATTTTAAGTATATATGTAGTTTCCCCAACCAAGCCTTACATTCTACAGGATACCTAGTATGTTTGCCCATAACAGATGCTTAAAAATACTATTTGATATACTGACCAAATCCCTGCTTCTGACTGGTGTTTATGTCTTACATTGTTGAATTTGCTGTTTTTTCAAGCCATGCCTCATAAAACATATGATGCCTTGCTCAAAATATGGCAGGATGGCCAAATATTATATGATGAAACTCAAAGGAATTCAATATAAACTAATCTCTCCAAAATATCATCTTTGATTACCTTTCAGAAAATAGAATCTAGTGCTTTATCATACATGAAGTTTAATATCAAAAAGTAGGCTTCTAGAAAAAGCCACATGTGCTTATCACATGGGAGAATTAGATGTGAATGCTGGAGAGCACAGGAATATTTGTCAACAGCATTTTCTCAGTTGCTAAAATGTAGTGCAACAATGGAGAGAATACAAAAAAATTCAATACAGCAGTTGCAAATCAATGTATCAAGAACATGCAATGCTATCTTCTTATTTTCCTCTGTGTCTGTCTCGCTCTTCTAACCAAGCTGTTGTTTTCTACAGCTGTTGTTTTCTGTTGTTTGAAAAGAATCTTTCAATATATATGTGAAAAGCTTATGATTATTAAATTTACTTTTTAAATGTCCTAATATAGGAAGAAAATTACTGGCATTTGGAAAGGGAGAATTTAGGCCAAGCAATAAATGACTAAAGACAGATTTTGTTTCATCCCATGCAATGCACAAGGGTAAGAATAAATACTGAACACAACACTGTGAGCACTTAAGCCAAATACTGTACATAGTTGCCTGTTTTACCTTCCAGAGGTAAAAGCCCACTCGAGTGTACTGCACATGGTTCAATTTTATCTCCCTTCATCCTAACTTCTACTATCATCCTGCCCTTGAATCACTCAGCCACATCCAACATATCTCTCCGCTTCTATTCTTGCCCTTCTCCAATCCATCTTCAAAGAAAAAAAATCAGAACACACCACAACCTTGATTAAGCTATGCACCACCTCTATACTAGCAATAAGCCATGGCTTCTCACCCTACTTATAATAAGGTTCAAATTCCTTATGACCTACGAGCAATTCCTTGATCTAGCTTCTCCCTGTCCTCCTGGCAGCATTTGAATCTTATAAGCCCTTTGTTCCATTCCACTGGTCTTCCTTCTGTCCTTGATTATATAGTTTATCCCACCCTGGGCCTTTTCACTTGCGTTTGGGGTACCAGGTAAACTCAGATCAAATTTCATTTCTTTGGAGAAATCTTTGTTTCTCAATCTAAAGTCTTCTTATCACTGAGGCCAGTCACATTTTCACATCATCATGCTTTACGGTCTCCACAGCAGAGACTAATATTTGAAATTAGCTTTGTGTTATTTTTGGTTATCCCCTTTAAAATGGATCTCCCTGATGTATTTTCTCTTTAGAACCCAGAACAGCTCCTGGCACAGAGCAGGTGCTCAGTGTATAATGGCTAAATAAGGAATGACTAAGAGCAGAGGTAACAATTACTCAGTTCTGAATCACTAAAGCTCCAAAGAAATGAACAAAGGGATGAATTTAAAACAAGGATGGGAGGAGGGAAGTTAATTCTTCTGTGGAGCTAAAGAGGTCTCCAACACTCTTCCAAGGTTCAGAAACCACTGTTATTATTTGACCCTTATACAGTGAAACAAAAAATGCCAGTGAAAAAGCCAAGATAGTGGGACAATCATGTAAACAAATGAAAGAGTGAATGTGTAAGACATTCTGAGACAGTTTCAGTTGTTACTCTAATATAAAATGAAGAATCCCTGGGAATAATAGGCAATTCCTTTTACTTTATCATTTTTAAATGTAACAGAAGTATATACATGTTATTTATTTTTTTTTAATTTTTTTATTAACATGTAATGTATTATTAGCCCCAGGGGTACAAGTTTGTGAATCACCAGGTTTACACACTTCACAGCACTCACCATAGCACATATCTTCCCCAATGTCCATAACCCAACCACCCTCTCCCTACCCCCCACCCATCACAACCCTCAGTCTGTTTTGTGAGATTAAGAGTCTCTTATGGTTTGTGTACATGTTATTTAAACTAAACAGAAGGGGCGCCTGGGTGGCTCAGTGGGTTAAGCCGCTGCCTTTGGCTCAGGTCATGACCCCAGGTCCTGGGTTCAAGCCCCACATCGGGCTTTCTGCTCAACAGGGAGCCTGCTTCCTCCTCTCTCTCTGCCTGCCTCTCTGCCTACTTGTGATTTCTGTCAAATAAATAAATAAAATCTTTAAAAAAATAAATAAATAAATAAATAAACTAAACAGCAAACTATTTATGTGTTAAAGTATCGTAACATTTAATCTCCAACTGTGAATAATCCACCTTCAAATATGTGCACTTGACAAAGGCTTAAGGCTTAACGAGAGCATTGGTAACCTCCAGTATTAAATTGTCACTTACCCTGTATTTTCCTGCATTTCATGAATTTATTTCTCTTGTTTCCTGATAAGACAATTGAGTCTCTGGCTGCATTTCTTCCTCTCTGTCCTAGACAAGCTCCTATTATTACGCCCTCACAACCAAGCCACCCCTATCTATTTGCCTGTGACTTAACCCATGTAACCTCACTGCTCTCCTAAAACCCTCTCATCTGATCTAGTCATTGAGATGCTTCTCCTCCTTCAAATGAATCCTCAGTTGAATCATCAGGTTAGCTGGGTAATCAACAGTTCAGGGGAAGTCTATTTCCTTTTCATTTTTTTTCTACATATGAGGATTTTTCAGCCTCTCTGTTCAACACGGCAAGGAAAGTACTTTTATTTTGGTGCCACATTTTCATCTTTTGCTTAATTTAGAAACAATTTCACTCTGCAAACAAACCTTGCATATTTATGAACATGAGCAGGTTAAACGGTCATCTTTTATCTCTGTAATTCTGTAAGGGATTCAAATTCTACTTCTAGGTTAACAGAAATCGTCCATAGAGCATATTTATACAACTCTAAACATCCTGAAAAATGTGTAGTGTAAGTGAAGCTTTTTTTGTTATATCTTTTACCCTTTCTGCAAAAGGAATTTATGTATTTAGTAGTTGGGAAGACTCTAAATTCTTGAGTCTTGTTATTCCAGTTTACATAAAGCAAGAGTTATTTCAGTTTACATAAAAGTAACTCAAGTGACCCTTCCATGTTCTATCACAAGTGGGAGTGATGGGTAGACAATCCGTGAGTACTACATGTGTGTGCTTACAATGTAGAGAAGAACTGAATTGGCTATCAAACATTCAAATAACCTTAGAAAGTAAAAACTTTGGGCTTTTCATCTGAAACTATTTTTTAAAGGGGAAAAATTGAGCCATTGATATAACTTTAACACAGCAGTATCCAAGAATCCGTATATGTGGGTTATATTCTTAATGCAACAAAATATAAACAGTCCACATCACTATTTGATCCAAAGAGTACTTTACTCAGCTCCTAATCAAAATGCTAGGAAGAATTACCATATTTTACTTAGAACATTCCCTCAAAGGAATGCTTTGTAAGGTAATGGGCTAAAGTATTCACATCACCCCTTCAAGAATGTAAATAATGCCAATAATTTGCTGTTGTTGTCAACAGTCATTACTATTGTTATTATTCTTAACAACCATAATAATGGTTGTTTCTTTCAAGCCTTCAGAAAACTCTTAAAAATGAGCGACACAAGAAAAAGTAGTGTACATCAAAATCTTTTAGAGCTCTTCATTTGGATGCCACTGTGAGAAAAACTAGGAGAAGGAATATGAAAGAAAGAGGCAAAGACAGAGGAATGTGAAAAGGGAGAAAAAAATATTTTTAAATACCACTCAAAATTTGGATATAGGTAGAGAAAGAAACAAATCACATGTATGTGAAGAAAAGGAGAGAAACTGTCTTCAGCTTATGAATAAAAGACACAAGAAAGATAAAATCCTAGCACCTTTTCCTTCTACAACCATTGTGTCTTCTAGGATAAAGTTGGAAAGCCTAGAGTTTATCATGTCCAGCAACCAAAAGGCCTTGGCTATCCTAAAGTTGTACATTCTACCACAATTTTATGCAACTCTTGAGCTCCTAAAAAATTATATCAACAAAGGTTCCAAAACACGTTAATTCTCAGCCTAATCAGGTACCGCTCTTTATATGTATCAGGCCTGAAATCTCATTATTATTTATTTATTTATTTATTTTAAGCAACCTATTTAAGAAAAAAAAAAAAGCATGAAGTTTCAAACAAGCACAGAAATGACTGAATAATGGGACAGACGAGTACCAGGTGAAATAAGAGCAATGCCTGGGAAGAGAAGACACAGGAGGCCAGTCATATTTCAGCATGATGAAAGGGTGCTCTGAAGAACTGGGAGCCACTTGATACTGAGCCTTTGCTGTGAAAAAGAAGAGTAACTCTAAGTAGGGAACCATAATGAAGTTCTATTTCATGTTTCTACCAACAGAGTAGTTTTATAGTACAAAAAGAAAGTGTATAGAAGAATGAAGCAGAGGTCATAAAGTAATCCTGTTACTTTCCACAACATTCAGACATAAAGCCTCTCCCTCCAGAAGTTTCTTACATTGTCCCATTGCCTTGAAACTGCAAATAATAATGATGTAAAATGCCTAATCACTCACCAAGTATTTACTAAACACCTAAGTATCTACTCTCTGCCAGACACTGAAGACAGAAAGAGGGCAACAGTGTAATCTCTGTCTTCACAGAATTTAATGTAGAGAGCAGGGGCGCCTGGGTGGCTCAGTGGATTGGAGCCTCTGCCTTCAGCTCAGGTCATGATCTCAGGGTCCTGGGATCGAGCCTGCATCGGGCTCTCTGCTTGGCGGGGAGCCTGCTTCCTCCTCTCTCTCTGCCTGCTTCTCTGCCTACTTGTGTTTTCTCTGTCAAATAAATAAATAAAATTAAAAGAAAATAATAAAATAAAATGTAGAGAACAGACTAAGAAAGAAGGAAGCCAAGAGTAACACAGCCTGTCAAGTGACAGATGAGTGCTGAGGCTGTGGGCTGGGTTGGGGAGGAGGAGCACAGGAGAGCAGGTAATGAAAGCACCCAAGACAGTCATCAATTCACGGGAAGGAACCAGTGAAGATCTCCTGGAGAAGATGATGCATGAGCTGATTCTTAAAGAATCAACAAAAGCTACGCTGGTAGAAAAAGGAGGACTGGAGCTTTGGAAAGCGGGGCTGGAGCATGATACACTTGGGAAGGTTAATAATTGTGCTTTATATGGAAAAGTGTCAGCAGTTGAGACAAGAACAATTAGCTGTGAGGCTGAATTGAAAAGAATTTTTAGGTTAACCAGCAAATCTGCCCTTTAACATAAAGACATTGGAAATCACTGTAGATTTTTAAAAATCAATTTGTATACTCATTTGAAGTATACAATTCAATGAGTTACGACAGACCTGTAAAGCTGCATAAATACCACTATAATTAAGATCAGAACACTTCTAGCATCCTCCCAAATTTCTTTGAATCCTTTTTTAATTTATCCCTCCCTCCCAACCCAGCACCAGGCAGCCATCAATCTGCTACTATTCATTGTCTCTACACAGTAGTTGGATTTGCAGGCGGGGAACAAGTGGTTGTTTCCATTTGGTGTTAATGTAAATAAAGCTGCTACAAAAATACTTGGGTGTGGAATATATGGCTTATAAGGTAGGTGTATGTTTAAGATCTTAAGAAACTGCAAGTTTTCCAAAGTAGCCCTACAATTCTGTATTTGCACCAGACATGTATGAGAATTTCAATTGCTCTGCATCATCACCAACAGTTGGGTCTTATCAACTTTTTAATAGTCGGTTTCATCAACTTAACAACTTTATCAACTTATCAACTTTCTATAGTGATATCTCATTGTAGTTTTAATTAGCATTTCCTTGATAGCTAATGATGTTGAGCATCCCTTCATGTGCTTTTGTCCATTTATGTATCTTTATCAGTGAGGTGTTGGTTCAAATATTTTAACCAATTATCTGTGTTGCTGAGGAGAGGACATGTTTGTTGTATTTTTGAGTTATAGAAGTTCTATGCCTATTCCGGACTTAAATTCTCCATCAAATATGTTATTGTGAATATGTTCTTCCATTCTTCATCTTGAGTTTCACTCTCTTAATGGTTTCTCTCAAGAGACAAAACTTTTTAATTTTAATAATATCCAATCATTGTCTTTTTTCTTTATAGTTCATGTCTTTGTGCTCTATCCAAGAAATCTTAAACATGAAAGAGTTAACAGAACCCTAGGACAAAATTCTATGTGTATATTTTTGTCTGTTCCATGTTCATATTAACTGTTTTATCCTTTTTGCTGACTGGAATAAAAAAGAATGTGTACCATAAGCCTTTACCCGTATTAATTTGCTCAAGTAATAGATACCACATCTAATGCAGCATGTATGACTAGGGCTACAACTTATTTAATCTTGTAGTTAAGTCTATGGTTATTCTTCAATAGTCTTTTGATTTCTGCAGGAGCCAGACTGATAAATTAAATGGATATACAATAGGTAATACCACTCCTGCATCCTTGAAATTCTTAAAGATGGCACCAATTTCTGCCAACCCTTCTTCCACACACCGACAAGAAGGATGAGATACTGTGTTTTATTTCTTACCACATAAAAGGAGGGCAGACTTTCTCACAATTCTTGTTATTTCCCCACAGCTCAAGAACTCAAAAGTAGCAGTTACTCTTACTGCCAACTACATTAGTCCCATTTACACATTCAGAGACCAGGCGGATGATCACTGATTGGGAATATGGACCCAGTAAACCTACTACAAGCCAGATTTGGGCCAGGACTCCATTCACTACATGGTCTCCAAAAATTTCTACTCCTGGTGTCAATCAATGATGTCCACTCCAGTTTTCAGATATCAATGTCAACTTAAACTCTATGTCTGATTGTCTTCAAAATGTCTGGGTATTCCTCTTTCCCCAGGGTACATCTACCCAAGAAAATAGCTACAGACCCTTTTGGGGCATCATTACAATATATATTTGCCAATGGTTTTACAGGATTCTTCCTTCTATGGACAATGCTACCACATTGGTAGTGGTTTCTGGGTCTGCAAACTGTCTCAGGCAACTGTTAAAAGGATCATGGCTTTTTATTGGGGAAACCATCCTCAGCTCATCTATTCTTGCAATGTTAAAATTATTCATCAGTATTAAAAAAAGAGTATTTAACAGTAGCTTTCTTAGCTGCCCACCTATTTTGCCCATAGGGATGCCATATTCATTAAAAAACTTTTGGAAGTTTTGGGCATTACTTCTTTTTATTTTTTCCTGATCCATTCTCTTTCTCCTTTCATTCTATTTGGATTAACTATATATTAAGTTTGTTGAACTTTTAAACAAGTCTTTAAAACTTGTTTAAATATATATTTATATATTTAATATAAATATTATATATTTATATAATAAATAAATAAATAAATAGAATATATAAAAATATATTTGATCGCTCATCTTTAGGGTTTATTTCTTCCAAATTCACTGGCTTGATCATATTTATTGTACTACAAAGCCCATGCCCTAATTTTTTAAAATTTCAGATATTCTATTTTTCAACCCAAGAATTCCCATTTTGCTCTTTTTATATTTCCCATTCATCTTCTGAGATAGCCTAACTTTTTTTTCATTACTGAATTGGGCATACATATAATTAACTACTTAAAGCTTGTCTGAAAAATAAAAAAAATATGGATCACCCAACACTTCACCTCAACTGATTGTTTTTCCCCCTGAAAACGGCCAATTTTTTCCTAGTTCTTCATATTTTAAGCAAAAATGGATTGTATTCTGAGCATCACAAAATTTGTGTTGTGGAGTCCCTAGATTTTGTTATATTAGATATAAATAGAAGATAGAAAAATCTTCATGTTTTTGACTTAGCAGAAAATGAAAGCAATTAATTTGATTAGATACAAACTCCAACTGTTTCACCTGCAGTGGATGGCAAATTAAATCTCAATTAAGTCCTTTCATTTTTATGAAAAGTCATTGATTCTATCCTTACATGCGTGGTCCAGGCCAGCATGACATTTAGGTGGAGTTCACACATTACTATCAGCACCCATACTCTCTGACAAATAAATGCAATGTTCAGTGTTTCTCTCTCTCCTGAGTCCTTACCCTGCTTTCTTTTACCTTCCAGCAACTTGTTAATTTATATGCACTTACATTGTCACTAATTAAAGAAGAGAGAGTTAATCAGACACTTCTATCATTCTCTGTCTAGAAGTCTAGGTATAGGCTTCGAGCATTTATTATTTCTAAAAAGTTTCCCAAACGCCCTTGGGACTCACACCTTCCCTCTAGGAACATCTACAGGCATCCCCATATTGTTCTCCCTGAGCTTTAAGCAGCAGGGGCCAACAGTATTATTGATTCTGATGGCTCAATGGACGTGCATCTTCGTCACCCTTCTCCAGGAAAATAACACGGATCCTTCAGAATCCAGTTAAAGTGCTAGGATTTCTAGGAAAGTCCACCTGACTCTCTTACAATCACCCTCAGACCCTTGAATTTCACTGAACCCTTCTAGTGACACTGGAATCAGTCAATTTACAAAGTCCTACATACCATTTTCTTTTATAATGTTGTAAGCTTGAGTCTCCACACAAACCTAGGGCTTCCATTTTCTGGCTCTCTCCTCTTACTTCCCTTCAGCTGTAGCTGCCACAGACTCTGTCCTCTATTCCTCTGGTCATAAAGGCAACAGGTTTTCTAGAGAAGTTTCAACTGCCCTACACTAAGACATAAATTTCATCCCCAGACTAAAACCACAAAAACAGGGAACCTGCCATTTGCCATTCCCTTTTCCAAGTGTTACTTCCCTCCCAAAAATCTATAGGCTGAGCTTAAGGTATATGTGGAATATCCAGTGAGAGATGCTGAGTATGAAAACAGATGGACCAAAACTGGATTGGGACCCCAAACTGTAGATGAGCTATCCATAACTATATTTTCCTTGTCTATCTCCATTATAGGAGAAGAAAGCTTAATAATTAATTTTACAGTCCACCCTAAGATTATAGATAGCCAAGTAACATTTCATCAGAAATATATCTGAACACATGCTTGGCGGGATTTTTAGTGAATATTTTGCTTTCTCATAAAAAAAGAGACTCAACTACTTATCAGTTCCTCCATGTTTCCTTTCTGGAACACAGATATGATACTAGCAGACATAGCAGCCACATGACTAGGAAGAAACAAGCATTAGGACAAAAGCTGAAAGTTCTGGAGCAGAAAGACAGATGAAACTTCGCTCATTAATGATTAGAAGGTCTTCTGCAAAAGCCATGGAATGACAATGTCTGGACTTATTATTAAGTGTGTGGGAAAAAGTATGCCCTGTTTTTTTCAGCTATTTGTCAGATTTCCTGTTAGTTACCACTGACACAGTTCCTAATTGATACAATGAAAATATAGAAAACAACTCAAGAAAGAAATCTAGGCTGAAAACAGGTCAACAGTCTAGACCTAGCAGTTGAAGCCCTGGTTTTGAATGAGATCATCAAGTGAAAATAGGATAAAGGAAAAGGAAAACAGGGCTGAGAATCAAGCATTATAGAACACTGGCACTTAAGAGGAACTGGTAGAGGAAAGAAGCAGCTGAAAAAAGACAATCATAAAGAGAAAGAATTAAAAAGATAAAATGACCTAGAAACCAAAAGAAGAAAAAGCAGGTGTCAGTGTTCAAATGCTACAAAGTAGATCCAAGTGCAGGAAAGTGTCCATTAGGTTTGGTGATATCAAAGTAGAGCATTTTAGTGGAACAGGAACCAGGTTCTAATAAAGCTGGCTTGTGGACAATCTGTTTCTCAGCTTCAGACTGAACTGCACCCACCGCCCCAGTAAGTGTACCTTTCAAGCCAGCTGTTTGTCCCAGAGTAGATCATGAAAGGGGATGTGGATGGATCACGGCTTCAACTGGAAATACAATTCAAAGGGCAGGTTCTACTGACAGAAGAACAATAGGACCTTTCTCAATATCAAAGTATATTTTATATCCCTTGAAAATAAAAATAACAGCCTAAGTTCAGAATGACCTACCAAGTGGGCAACAGAGTAGATTTTCCCAACCCTTTCACTTTAAAAAAAAAAAAAAAAAAAAAAAACAACAACAAAAAAAAAACCACAGCAAGATTCTAAGGTTCAGTATCTGCCTGATTCCCTGCAGCTGTTTCACAGGTCTCAAACAAGCTTTGAAGATAACAGGAACTTGAGTTGGTGATATAGGTGCAGAAAAGGAGAAGCGGATGGGATAAAATGGAATAACTGAAATGTAGTGAAGAAAGGAACTATTAAGTGTTCCTTTCTTCTTTCTGTCAGTAATCAATAACCTGAAAATATTAGCATAGGATTTAAAGACATAAGTTCTATAGAAAAAGTCATTAAAAAGGAACTACAGATGGAGAGAGTGATTAAAATGGATGCGGACCAACTTCCAATGTCTAACTTAGCACTGAGGGGTCTTCATAGCTGCAGGAAACATTTCTTTTTTCTTTCTATTGCTATGGAATTGGTAAGAACAACTTGAAAAGGCATGTGAGAATTTAAAACTGTTTCTTTATTCCTGTCTTTTTGAGAACTCTTTCAACTAAAGATGTATAGAAAACCCACAAAGCAATTAGTGAAAGTGAAAAGATGGTTAGGAACAATTAAAATCCTTTCTGCTTCATTAGCTTTTCACTGGTTTTTTTTTTTTTAAGATTTTATTTATTTGACAGATAGAGATCACAAGTAGGCAGAGAGGCAGGCAGAGAGAGAGAGAGGAGGAAGCAGGCTCCCTGCAGAGCAGAGACCCCGATGTGGGGCTCGATCCCAGGACCCTGGGATCATGACCTGAGCCGAAGGCAGAGGCTTAACCCACTGAGCCACCCAGGCGCCCCCAGCTTTTCACTGTTAAATGTTGTCACTGATTAATGCCAGGCTGAGACACTGAATATGTTTCTCAAATAGCAAATATATCAAGAAATGAATCAAAGAAAAAACCAATACGACAGCACTCACAGAATAAGCTTGTTAACAACATGACATGGGTTAAAGGCTCAAATTGAAAGTGTACATCTCTATTTTGAGCATTCTACTAGGCACCTGGTCCTCACAAAACTATGTATGTAGGGTTATCTGCATTCTTCCCATTTTCCGAAACATTCCTCACCGATATAAATTTAATACAGGTTAACAGGATTAGCTACATGTTTTTTGCAGGGCCCAGCGCAAAATGAAAATGTAGGGCCCCTTGTTTAATAAGAGGGAAAAAAACAATGCCTCTAAAAATAAAATCGTATTTTTTTCCATTCTTCTGCAGTCTCTCTCTAAACTTTTCGTTGTTTATTATTTGCTATTTAACATAATTATAAATGTTTTAAATTACAATTTTAATTTTACCATTCACTTCATATTTTGCAATGCCATTTTAAACAAGAATGAGAGGATTTAACTCATATGCAGCATCACAAAATAATGCAATTTGTATACCTCAGCTTGCACATGTATATGTATGTCATTCTCACCAGAACAGGGGAAACATTCCACAAAAGCGACTCAACTGGTTTATTCTACCACTTCTTTAAACTAATTTCTAGTATTTTTAGTTGTAGTTAAATAAGTGTTAACATAAAATTCACTATCTTAGCTATTTTTAAGAATATAATTCAGTGGTCTTAGTATGCTCATACCGTTGTACAATCACCACTACCACTTTTCCCTCACGTCTCAATATGCCTACACTCTACACCCTATCTTTGGCTGACTAACGTGTAAGGAAGAACCAAAATGGGGCGGTGGGGGGCGGAGGACAAAATACAGGAAGCCCTATTATTCCTTTCATTTTATTATTTTCAATGTAAATGGTCGGCTATCGCAAAGAGGTACGGAATTAAGAAAGGGTATGCTCGAGTTCCTTGGCTGTTTATGGATTTTTTAAAAGGCCATCACTGTATTCTTTCTGCATTAGCACGAGGCTTGTTTCTACCCCACCCCTGGCCACCACTTACTCAGCCTCTTCTTAATATGATCCCTCCTAGGGGCTCTGAGTATTACCTAAACCCCAAGTATCAGGGGATTCTGCGCTGGATGTAATTAGGCAGCAAGGAGCTGTGGACATGCATCTTATGCATATTTTGTTTACCTCCTCCTGTGCTCCATTTTCCCACTGACCTTCATTTACAAAAGACAAGTTAGAAGACAGAATTGTTAAGCATATCAAGATGGCGGCAGCGCGACATTTCACTCAAGCGCGCGGCTTCCTGAGAACAAGGTTCTGAGGGACTATACAGGCCACACGCCCAGGAGGCTTTTGCTGCAGATTACAGAGGCCGAAAAGCAGGAGGCTTCGCACTTACATTGCCCCTTATTGTTTACAGAACACACGCTCACCCTTTTCCTCACCTGTGACATTACTTCCGTCTGGGAAGAGCTACCTCTGTTAAATTCAACCCGAAAGCCTTTAAAGGGAGCGGGTCCTAACGTCCTGGTGGTGCACGCAAACCAAATGCTAAGGCAATAACCAATCACAAACACTCTCCCATAACCACCCCCACCCCCTAAGAAACAACCAATCACAAACAGCCTCCTGAAACACACACACACACACACACACACACACACACACACACCCACCCACCCACCCACCCCCCCACCCCCCCACCCCCCCCCTCACCCGCCCTCTGCCCCCGCTAAGAATCTCCAACAGCCAAGAAGGCTTTCAGTCGTAGCTGTGGGAAGTTTCCTTTATTTGCTTCCTCTCTCTAGCGCTCTGTTCCCTGTCTCCTGTCCACCTCCTCTCCTAACCACTCACTGTGTGGTTTTTAAATTACACAGATTTTGGCATTGCCTAAATCAAATCTATTTTTAAACTTCTTTAAAAACTTTTACGATTTTTAATGTTTCGGTTCATCTTTCAAGATGCTGTAGAGATGCCTGATGAGCCCAACTTCCATGGCTAACTAGGGAAATTAGGTGGACTATCAGCCAGGCATCCTGATCCCTGGTTAGGTACTCATCTCACATTTCCTCTCCACTCTGAAGAGAGCCACTACACTGCAAACGGAGCAACTACATTTTTATGTCCTTGGTGTTAGGGTCCGTGATCAAAGGAACGAGACTGATAAAAAGCAAAAATCAAACAAAGCTTTATTTCACACCAAGCATCAAAAATCAAACTGAACGGTCAGGGCTGTCTCTTACGAAAAGACGACGACGACAATTCTGACAAGGTCATTCCCAAGAAGGCCGCTCCGGATGAGGCTGCTCCGCAGATGAGGCCGCTCCCCGGTCGGAGTTGCTCCCAAGAAGAGGCCACTCCCAAGAAGGCCGCTGCTGGTGAGGTCGCTCCCCGGACAGGGCTGCTCCCAAGAAGAGGCCACCCTGGAGGAAGCCGCTCCCAAGAAGAGGCCGCTCCCAACGACAAAGAGGCGATGATGACAGCGATGATGACAAGGAGGACAACACCGATGACACAGACTCTGCTCCCCATGATGCCACTCTGACAAGGCTGCTCCCCAGAGGAGGCCACCGCACCGGACAGGGTCACTCACCATCGAGGCCACTCCCCAGTCGAGGCCCCTGCTAATGAGGTCACTCCCTGGACAGGGCTGCTCCCTGGACAAGGCTGCTCCAGCGAGGCCGCTTCCCAGACAGGGCTGCTCCCCAGACAGGGCTGCTCCGGGGAGGCCGCTCCCCGGACAAGGCTGCTCTGGCGAGGCCGCTCCCGCCGACTCTTCTCCTTCTGCTGCTTCTTCTTCTTTCTTCTTCCTCTGACAGCTCTCCTTCTTCTCCCCTCGACAGCCTCGCAGACCAACCTTTATGGGGGTGGCTGAGCCCCGCCCCTACACCGGCAGCCAATTGAATCCCAATTCACCCCAGTGGATATACGCACGCCCCACCTATTGGACGTCTCCACCCGGTCTGCCCCGCCCCCAGTTCCTCTGGGAGGGGCAGGCCCTTACACTTGGGATGCATTTTCTGCGTAATCCCAGAGACAGCAAAAAGCCATTAAATTACCGTACACGGAATATATTCATTACATAAGAGTTAAAAGTATGATCAGACTCAGGAGGAGTGACCCAGGGAAGCCTCCCAGCAGGGCAGAGGTTTTGAGGAAGGATCTGAAATGAATATTGAGTAGAGACAAAGCTTGTGTAGAGAAGAAATGTCCTCTACAAAAAGAGAAAATGAATGAACAGAGAAGTCAGTCTGGAAAGTCATGATTTTCATGTCTTCGTGAAGAGTGTCAGTTGAAGAGGCCATGTTCCGCATGAATTAATTTCATCTTAAAACCCATCTGCCTACAACTCTTTCCTCCTGCATCCCTTACATAGTTAAATCAGTGGTGTCTTTTGTTCAAATTACCAAACAACCCCTACATGGCAAATACAGGCAAATACATGTAAGACATCTTTCTGAACTCATGGTTTTGTTTGGCTGGCTTTTAAATAAGACAATTTAGTAAAACAAATAAATACACACCAAAAAAAAAAATCGCTGAAAATACTAAAGTAGATAATACATAAATCAGAAAAAGATTTAAATACATTTCAAGCTTTCTCAGTAACGGTAGCTGTTAAAATCATTTATTAGTTACTCCTAGGTCTAAAGTTACTTCCTGCCACCCAGCTAGAAGAGAATCCCCCTCTTTAATTCTTGATTGTTCAGTGTTTTTTAGACTTGGCTTTTCTACTAAAACTATAACCAAATCTACATCTAAAGCCATTTCAAGAGATTTTATTTGAAGACATTCTCAAACAGGTGACTGCCTATTTATTAATGAAAGAAATCCTCTCATTCAGTATTCTCAGAAATTCTTATCTGGACATAACCGCCAACATCTCACTCATCTTGAAAGAAAGTATAGAAACATCAGCATAAGCAGCACAAAACCCCCATGATTACATTTCCGCTAGTTGAAAAGAAAATCATAATCACTTCATTACCTACTCTGTTTCTTCTCTCCCCCATCCCCCGCCTAAAATTTTCCTTAAAAAATTGATTTCAGGGACGCCTGGGTGGCTCAGTTGGTTGGACGACTGCTTTCGGCTCAGGTCATGATTCCGGAGTCCTGGGATCGAGTTCCGCATCGGGCTCCCAGCTCCACAGGGAGTCTGCTTCTCCCTCTGACCTTCTCCTCACTCATGCTCTCTCTCACTGCCTCTCTCTCAAATAAATAAAAATAAAATCTTTAAAAAAATTGATTTCATTTGTTACTTCTACACTCTGACAATAAAAACACAATAACCCTTTTTTGCCAAAACATAACAGTTTTAAGTCCCTGATAATAGAAAGTAACTTGGTGAAGTGATTTCTTCACCCAGTGACTTGTATCACAATGAGAAATTACCTGGGGTGATAGAGGATGAGATAAAACAGTGGAGAGCCCAGTGACAAGGTGCGACAGCTTGATACCAACACCTTGGTGCTAGCATCTGTCTTAATTCAATCCCTTTTCCCCCAAACCTAATACAGTACCTGTTTTGCTATTTTAGTCAGAGAAGTCTACATTTTTCAGTATTTGACTCTAAAAATGGAACGTTGAAACTGATTAGGAAAATCAACCCAGAGTTTAAGATAGATAAGGAAAAGTGTATTCAGTCATTGCTCTTAGCGTGAATTTAATAAGCATGACATTGTTTTTACCAGCTCTGCTCTTAAGAAGGCAAATAAAGATTATAAAAGAGCTCAAGTATGCAGATTCCTCACCTGAGCCACTCAAGCAGATAGCCAGATGATCCACTGTCACCAATATATACAGGAAGATAAGTGGATTGCCAAAAGCAAAACAACCTCCTTTATCCTGCTATGCCCTGTTTTTTTTTTTTCTGTTGTTTTGTTGGTTTTTTTTTTTTTTTTTCAGCTACTTAGTGACACAGGTTGTATCTCTCAAACTTATAACCACACAACTATAAATTACATGATCTCTCTCAGGCATTCTGTGAACAATAAAAAGAACTTTCCAAGAATAATAATAGTAAAAGTCAATGAACTATATTAATACAGTATAAAACAAAGTTGTTCTCTGGCAATTTGGTGGCATAAGGTAGAGGTTCATTGAAAATTCTTAACTAAGAAAAATTTTTGTTACCCCAGGATCCCCTTTATCTTCCTCTGAATATCCAGTTTTAAATGTATAAAGATGATTTTATAAAAATCCTACATAAAAAAGAGACATAACCTTCCCCTTCCAAGGGGAAAAAATCAAATAAAACAAAATTTGTTAATAATAACCTACTGATAATTTTGACTAACACTACAGTATTCTCAGCCCCATAGTAGAGATTGACGATACCCAGAGCAATATTTTACCAATGTGTACACAAATGACCTACAAAATTCAGATTCATATGTTCCACACAAGTCTATTAAATCATAATCTTTGAAAATGTGGAGATCTGCATATTTGACAAGGTTCCTAGGTGAACCTTTAGTATACTGAAGTTTGAAAACCACTAGTCTAGAGTTAGCTGGTTATTTTCCAGATAGCATTTCTGGACAGCATGGTAAAATAGTGTATCATGTGCCTACCCAAAATGCATAAATGCAAACTCATTCAAAGTAAATCGTCTACCCAGGCACTTGTCTTCAGTAGTTTTTTATTCAGTCTTTTTATTATAAAATTACATCAACTCTCCCTGTTTCCCAATTGATTCTCAAAGCATTTGGGTATGTCTTTAATAAACTATTTCAAAATTCTGTACTTTTGAATCATTTCAAGGAATATAACATTGGAATTTCTGTTATTCTATGCATATAAAATTCAATTACGGAATTTTCATGGAGTATTAACTGAAGGCTGCTCAGTTCATCTCTCCCTATGGGTATTCCAAAATTATCCCTGAGTCAAACCAGACTAACGACCAAACAGTGGTCATACTTGTTCCTGATAGGACAACTAAACTACTTTTACAAACCTACTCTTTGATTGCTGTGGTGTGTTAGCAATGAGCATTTTCTGAAGTTTGTTGGGAAGATATAGGTGAGTACTTTGTTGAACATATCACAGTGTGTATCTGTTATGAAGACCCATGGTTTGCTTCAAGGAAAACAATAACTCTTCCTTAACTGTAAATGATCTTGTATTTCTCCTTCCTTTGCTCCTTGGATTAGTCATATGAAGTATTTAATGCCATAAGTTTCATGGTAAACTTTAATTCTAGCTGACATTCTTCATTTTCTTAAAATTTTCCTTCTTTTTCTATTGAGCCTGTTTTCTTCGCCTACTTTAATTTTCACTTGCTTGTGATTTTTTTTTTTCTTTTTTTGTCTGAGGGTTCTTGAATCATTTTTGGAATAATGAAGGACATAAGCAAATCTTTATTATACTAATGCTTCAGAACTCCATAGTCATAACTATTCAAAATCCCACTGGATATAATTCCTATTATACAAATTTTATCTTTCAACCTTCTGTGTAAAATCTCTAATATATATGTAGATATATAGAGAGATATCTATAGATATATATATATATTAGAGATATATAGAGAGATATATAGACATATCTATAGATATAGAGATATATATATCAATATATCAATGATATCAATATATATCTATATCTATAGATATGTCTATATATCTCTCTATATATCAATATATATATATCTATATCTATAGATATGTCTATATATCTCTCTATGTATATTAATTCAACATTTAACATTACACTTAGAAAAAAATTAATCATTAGGACTTGAATAAGAATAGGATGGGCAATCATGGGGATATAGTGAGTTCTCCATTATAAGAGGTAATCAAGGTAATAAAGCAAAAGCTAAATAACTACTTAATAAGAACATTATAGAAGAGGGGCACCTGGGTGGCTCAGTGGGTTAAGCCTCTACCTTCGGCTCAGGTCATGATCTCAGAGTCCTGGGATCGAGCCCCAAATCGGGTTCTCTGCTCAGCAGGGAGCCTGCTTCCTCCTCTTTCTCTCTGCCTGCCTCTCTGCTACTTGTGATCTCTGTCTGTCAAATAAATAAATAAAATCTTTAAAAAAAAAAAAAAGAACATTATAGAAGAGTTTTATGTCGGGGAGGAGTCAAGATGGCGGAGAAGTAGCAGGCTGAGACTACTTCAGGTAGCGGGAGATCAGCTAGATAGCTTATCTAAAGATTGCAAACACCTACAAATCCAACGGGAGATCGAAGAGAAGAACAGCAACTCTAGAAACAGAAAATCAACCATTTTCTGAGGTAGGACGGGCGGAGAAGTGAATCCAAAGCGACGGGAAGATAGACCGCGGGGGGAGGGGCCGGCTCCCGGCAAGCGGCGGAGCAACGGAGCACAAAATCGGGACTTAAAAAGTTTCCTTTTTATATTTTTTTCTTTATTGGTTTTCTTTTTTTAATTGTTTCTTCCTTTTTTTCTTCTTCTTCTTTTTTTTTTTTTTCTTTTTCTTCTTTCTGAACCTCTTTTTATCCCCTTTCTCCCCCTCATGATTTGGGATCTCTTCTGATTTGGCTAAAACATATTTTCCTGGGGCTTTTGCCACCCTTTTAGTATTTTACTTGATCCTTCATCTACTCTTATCTGGACAAAATGACAAGGCGGAAAAATTCA
>NW_019154100.1:36279293-36338127 GCF_002288905.1 Enhydra lutris kenyoni | reverse complement strand
GTTTAAAAAAAATAAAATTAAAAAAAAAAAAAAAAAAAGAAGAGTTTTATGTCAGATAACACATTGGATGACAAATATCTGGAGTCTCTTCCAACTCTAATACTCTTAAATCTATTGCTTTAAAAAATTACAAAGTTAATGTTATCAGAAAAAAAAGTCAGCAAAAGAATTAAAGAAACATACATTTCTCGGGAAAGTATTTTTAAATACATAACCAGGAAAAAATTTTATTTTTAGAAATAGACTGAATAAAAAACTTGTCATATTGTATCTTTTTTGTTGACATTAGCAGGCATGCACTGGGTCCCCAGTTTCTATCTCAAATTGTATGAATGAACAAGCTACAGTGAAGTTTGAGAATGATTTAAGGACTTAAGTTCAGCTTTTGCTTCATATTTCTTCTGACAAAACTGTTTTTAGAAGTATAATCTTCAGTGCCAGGAAATCAATTAACTTTAAAAATTGCCAACGTTGCCAATAACCTGTAACATGTATATAACCCTTTTGCATCTAAGGCGGAAGAAATTAAATGACCAAACACATTCTCCTAAATCCAGCCTTGAGAGAAGGTTGCTTTTTTGCAGTGAGGTTCTTTGAAATGAGAGATGGAAACAGCAGTGAAGGAAAAGGCATCTAAGTAATCATACAAAGCCTTCCAAGTGGCACTCGGCCCAGAAGACACTTTTGTTCTGTCCAAAGGAACAAAAATCTATGAAAACCCATCTGACTCCAGCATTTCAGGGCACAATGGGCCTCTCTCCACAAAAGATCCCTTCTGATAAGGTAGATTTATGCAAATTGTCAGTAACAGTTATAAATAAAAATGATGATCATGATAGTGAATATTATTATTGAAATCCAGAATAGATATAAGCTTATAATGTAAAATTAAACACAGGTATGTTGTAAATACAGAGATTGAGAACTCTATCCAGTTTATATACTAATTCTGACACTGAATAGGACCAGACCAGATGGGGCACAGAAAGAGGTAATTACATTTTTTACTTTTTTAAGTCTCTCTTTCTAATGTAGAGTAGTGGTCAGCAAATAACAGCCTGTGAGCCATAGCTGGTCTGCCCTGTAATTTGTATTAAAAGAAGGGAAAAAAAAAAGTTCTATTAGAACACAACCACAACATCCCATATGTCCTGTCCCTGGCTGCTTTCTCCTTTACAGCAGCTACACTGAGTACTCGCCACAGAGATGATACAACTGGCAAAGCCTGATGGCATCTTACTTAAAGTGTAGTCAAGTCTTTATGAACATTTACCTGTTCTTCCTTTTGAACTACGTTTTTAATAATTCTTTATGAAAGTATTTGCAAGAAGAAAGATTGCTTGCTTTTGTATCACTAGGAATACCTTAACTTACCGCTCCTTCTTGAATGATGCTTTTCAGTGTTAAAATCATTCAGCATTTTAAAATAGCATTTCCTTGTCCTATTGTACTTATCATTGCTGATGAGACATCTACTGTGATTGTAGTTGCTGTGTAAATAACTTGTCTTTCCTTTATACTCACACGTGAAATTTCTTTTTCATCCTTGATATTTTCAGTTTGGAGATAAGATTTTGGTGCGATTTTATTACTTTCTATCCTGCTGCACCATGAGTGTGTTCTTTCAACATTCAGTTTATATAAGTCTTCTTTCTTTTGAAAAATTTGCAGCCTTTTTTTTTTTTGCCTATTGATTTTTTTTTATTCCCTTCTTTTCTCTTCCTTAAGCTGTGTCTACTGCAGTCTATTACTGTTACTCTACCTTCCCTGTTCCACAGGTTCTCCTTCACATTTCATCTCAACATCTTACTTTATTAATATTAAGGTAGCTCACAATTATTTTTTGATTTGTTGAATTCTCTCTTCAACTGTGAACAGATTAATGTCTATATTTTTCACTTCCAGGATTTTGAATTAGTTAATTGTCAAATACATCTCTTGTTCTTTGCTTTTGGGTGCTCCTCTTTATAGATATTAGTTCATCTTTCATACCTCTGAATTTACTAATCAAATGTTTCACACCCATTTCTAAATCTTTTATTTTCATTTCATGAGCATACTTTTTCCCCCCATTAATTCATTTGGGAGCAGGCCTCCTTTGTTTGACGTACATACTTTGGAGTATTGATTTGTAGACTCATCTTGAGAAGGGATTTTTGTCATTATTGTTGTTGCTGTTCTTGCTATTGGTGTTATTGTTTTTAGTCCCACTCTGAAGGCCCATTCTTTTCTAGGAATTTGGGGGTTTCCCTTACCTGGCATTCTTACCCACTCTCCCATGCAGAAATAGGTCTAATACTAGCAACTTGGAAATCCTGGTATTTAGCCCCTGCCACAGAAGTAACAATACCTTTTTCCTAATTCCATATATTTTCAACATCATATAAGCCACAACCTGGGCAATTATCAATCACAACTTTCTTTCAGGCTCTTTGGAAAACCTGGTTTCATGCTGTGAACAAGTTCCAGCCCTTTACCTTGCTTGAGATACGCTTAAATACTGTCATCCCATAAGAGATAAATTCTTCCCAATTTCAGACCCAGAGTCCCACCTTGCTTGAAGCGTGGGTATTTTTTTTTTCCATTTCTAGTTCACAGAAATACCTATCTTCTTTTAAGCACTGATACATCTTTTTAGTTTCAAGGTTAAGTGTTTAATCTATTATTGCTGTTTTTGTTGCCAAAAGAGGAGAGATTCAAACCACAAACTTTCCTCTGACATTCTGAAAAGATAAAAGAGTGAGCACTGAAATCAGAGAGATAATCAGACTGGTAAAATGTTCTAGAGTTATGATCCAGAAAGTCCATTATTATTAGGTTTATACCCAGTAGAAATGTCTACCCATATATTTACCAACAACAGGTACCAAAATATCCATAGACATACTATTCATAATAGCTTCAGACTGGAAGCTATCTAAATGTTCCTCAACAGTAGAATAGATAAATAAATCATGGCATAGTCACACAGAGGAACATTATATAATAATGACAGTGAACAATATGCATCTGGTCATAATAATATGAATAAATCTCACAAGTAGAATGGCAAGAGAAAGAAGGCAGACCAAAAAAGGACTTGTTATAGAATTCCACTTGTATCAGTATCAGAATATAACTATCAGGTTGGAAGCCAGAGTAGCAAGTACCCTTGTTAGGGGGTTAGTGACTGGAAAGGACACAAAAAAAGGCCATTCAGGATGTTAGCAATGTTGCTGGTTCCACAAGATATGTTTAGTTAAGGAAATTCATCAAGTTGTGTGCCTGCGAGATGTTATAAAATAATGTTACTGTGGAAAGATTTTCAAAACATATGCTAGAGCTTTATCAGTTTCGTGGTTTTTCAAACCCCACTCCTAAATCCCTATGGATCTATGGACCTTAGGCCTAGTTCTTGTATCCAATTAATTGTAGGTTTGGTTTCATTTGGTTTGGTTTTATTATCTCAAAAGGACACTGTTTTCCACAGTTATTGAATAGGAAGAATTTAATCTCCAGTAGAGCAATCAATTAAAGAATTACAAAAATCATTTTCAACTTCCTTAATCAATAGCATAGACTTGCAAAGAGATTGTTAAAAGTATATTTACAAAGAACTTTAAAAATTGAATAGAACTTGAAATTTCTGGAAGATTATTTTCTTTATATCTTTCTAACTCTTGATTCTGAGCCTGGTCAGAGCTTTCTTGCATACGTTTTAACCAGTCTTATAATTGAACCCAGGTAGAGAAATAGAAGGAACCTCATGACATTGCTCATCAATCCAATGCCACCAGTCCATTGATTAGAGTGCACTGATAACTGGATTCCTACCTCAATCACAATTACCCTGCTTGGTTCCTAGCCTTCCATTTTAAAAACTTGCCACTGTTTTATAGAAAGTCAATATCTCTAAGCTAGAACTTCTGTCTATTACCTGCTCCAGCAGGCAGCTAGAATCTTGGATTTTGACTGAAGATGCAATGAGAAATGTTGCACCCATCATTTCCTTTCATTGATGTATCTTTTGGTTTTAAAAATCCACAATACCCCCCAAACCATAAGTTCCTACTGAATCACTGAATTTGGCCTACAAATTCTCAAATTGCATAATTTTGTCCAATATTCAGAAGCAATCTATGACTGTGCCTGTTTTCTCTATAAGCCTATCTTTGAAAAAGCAAACAAACCATCAAAGAAATTATTATCTCCCCAAGCAATTCTCTTTTGACTGGGAGGTACAATGTTATAAGAACCCAGGGAGCATACTCAATGGCTTACCCTAAACCAACAGAATCTTTTTGGATTATATTCCAAAATCCAAGAGGAAGATGTATAAACCAGAAACCCCAAAAGAAACACTCATATACAGCATTCTCAGCTTTCCCCAGCCGGAACATTCTGAATCTTTCACCTCAATTTTTTTATCCCAAGCCAAGAATCATTTGATTTAATATGAGTCCACATTCTTCTTTAAGTTTGGGTTTAGGTTGTCTTTTATATTTATTTAGTTCCTAGAATATACATGCACAGGCCATCAATTCATCATTAAACCCAATATCTGATTGACATTAGGAGTCCTACAAATTTTCAGCCCTAATCTGAGCCCTGGCTTAAATAAGGACCATCTATTTTGAAAGGGTTTCTTCAAGGTAAGAAGTCATGATCACTGCAGACATTCTCATGATCACTGCAGATATAAGTAATTGATTACGACACTCACCAGGCTTGAAACTGGCTTCACAATACATCCCCATAAAGCAATTCAAGTAGCCACTACTAATTGATTGGAGTTTTCTTGAGAGATAAAATGTGCTAAAATTCAAACTTAAACCCTACTAAAACCCTAAGTTTTAGTTTAATTAAATATAGCCCACTCTAACTCAAAAACATAGGGGAAAGTTGGACTTAATGTATAAAACAATAGGTTAATCTGATTGATTGATTGATTGACAGGTTTTCTTTCTTTTCTAAGCTCCTACATTTCTAATTCTTCACATGGCCCTAATTCTTATCATATATACATCTTTTAAGATCTATTTTATTAATTTATCAAACCTCTCCTTAGTTTATAATTTGCTTTCTTAACTCGCATCCTGTCACATTTGGTGGGGACATGGAGGGTATCATTATTCTAGCAGATAAGAGATCAAGTCTACCTTGTCAGTTATCTTCTGAGGAGGACTTTTAGCTACACCACATCTGGCAACATATCATTAGCAATCCATTCTACCTGATACTTTCTTATTATGACACTTCCTACATGTTTCTGTAACTTTCTGGCTCATGACTATCCACTCTCTGTATCTACTGATTTCCGCTTATACTATATTTAAAAAATAGGACACCTGGGTGACTCAGTTGGTTAAGCATCTGCCTCTCCCTCTGCCCCTCACCTCGCTCTCATGCTCGCTCTCTCTCTCTCTCCCAAATAAATAAATAAATAAAACATCCAAAAAAATAAAGCAACTATGCTTTATAGATTAATGAACAATTAATGAACTTTTTAAATTAATGAACAATTACTCAAGTCCCTTTGTCCACACTTCTTTTTTACAAGACCACTTAATGAAATGTATATTATTATTTTCCATTTTTTATATCCCATGTACTTCATTACTAATACTTTCACTAACCATATTTTACTTGCACTAATTTCCTTCTTAACAAGATTTTTTGACCATTCAGCAGCTAGTTCCTGAACTAAGTAAGTGCTTGAGGATATGTCCAAATCTCATGCTAGAAAAAATAATAATTCTTTTTGATTAAAAACCAAATAACAAACGATCTTGTAATGGTTATTAGAGAGGGACTCTGTCCTAAAAGCCAAACTGTAAAAGTGATGAGGAAGAAAGTCATCCTTTGAGTATGTCAGTCTCTACCTGTGATAAGAAACCAAGCTTCTCCCTGGGGATTTTATACTCTCCTCTCTAGAACTGGATGACAACCAGGAGTAGTACATGGCAGTATGAGGAGAGCTTCATATATTTTCCTATCATTACCTAAGACACTGAGATGGGTCAGAGGGAAATGAAGACCTATGAAAGTTGACAGTGAGTACAAGCAACATTCAAGCGCTACAATGTCCAGAAACTATCTCCAGTAAGGTAGAATGGGCTCCGGAAGTGTCTTTGGTTTCTCTTAACTACAAACTGATGCTTTGAAGTGCAAATTAAAATTGAGAACCCTGTCACTCAAAGAGACTGCTGATAGCCTTTAGGTGGCTGAACTAATCTCATGCCAAGATAGAAGAATGAATTTCGAAGTTATTTGCAAAGTAAAATATGAAATATAACTTTGAGGGATCCAGAATGATGTTCCTTATTAATTTGGGATATGGACCCAGAATATGTAGTAAAACTCTGCAATACCATTTTCTATAATGAGCTTTTGCTTTTGCAGGCCCAGAATAATTTTCAGTGCAAAGTCACTGATAAAGCCAAAGTATATACTTCTTACAGTTTGGGGCATCATAGATAGGCTTTCCAATTATTTTTAGTTTCAATTAGATCAGTGAATTTCCCTGTAACTCATCTGAGTCTAATCATATAATTATGTTCCATTTAATCGAAAATGAGTAGCTAAAAATGTTTGGATAAAAAAAAAAGTAACCTTCAGATGATGAAAGGTCTATCAAATATTCCAAACAAGACTTCCAATGTCATAATCCTCTGGATCATAGAACTTGGACCAAAGATTACATAAAATGTCGAAGTAAAGTTAGAAATATGCAAAGAAAAATTGAGTGTATGTTATTAAGTATGGATTAGTGGTTAGAAATCTAAAATTTAGTGTTCAATTTCCAGCCTTAATAACAAACTAAAAAGCATTTCTTAGACTGTCTGCAAAATGTAAATAATCATGGTTACTACCTCTGCTGGGCACTAGGTATCCATCCCAGCATCCTGGTGAGCACTCTCTTAGAGCTAGCCTGCATTCAAGATATGTTCCACCAATTACAGGTACTTCTGCATGCTTGGAAGAAAAAAAAAGACCAAGCAAAGACCACCTCTTCCTTATTGTGGCTTGGAAAAACAAGGGCATGGAGATGTAAATTTAGTTTTCTTTTACAGTTATATTCCAGTATGCAGCCCCAGTTAATGAAGGTCAGGTGGCACCAGTGGAAGGGCCACAGTTAGACTCCATATTCCAATGGAGAGTCACTAGCTTCACATGTCTTGACTGCTAAGTTTCTTCACTGGCAGCTCATTGAGGTGGTTTCCTGACCTGTGGATTGCAGCCATGGCCATGTCACCTCACAGTTTTTTAACTGATAGATACCATGGGAGGAAATCATCTTCTATGTAGAAGAAGATGTATGTATTTTAGCCATCCGTGTATCTTCTTTTACAAACTGCCAAGTTTTTGTCCTTTTGTTTTATTGGGTTGTCTGCTTTGTTTCTCTTTTATTTTGAGGTATGATTAACATGAATTGCCCTTAATGTGTTCAACTTAATGACTTTTGATCCATGTATCCACTTGGGTAACCACCAATCTCCTTAAGATATGGAACATTTTCACTGTCCTAGAAAATTCCCATTCTTCTCCTATTTACTAAATCTATACTACCTCAAAAGCAAGCACTTTCTGCTTTCTAATGCATTATTTCAAGTTTGCTTATTCTTGAAATTCAAAAATATGGTATAATGTATACTATATTCTATGATATCTGGCTACTTTCACATGATTAATCCATATTGAATTCATTCCTGTTGCTGCCTGAACCATCAGATTCTTTTAAAAAAACAAATTATTCCTGAGGAGTGTTCCTTTTTATAAGGAATCCACTTTCCTATAAGTTTATCCATTTTCCTACAAATGAACTGTGGATTGTTTCAACTCTGGCTATTATGAATGAAGCTGCCATAAACTTCCTTGTACAACTCTTTTGTAGACATATGTTTTCATTTCTCTTGGGTCAATATCTGGGGACAAATTGCAGTTCTTAGGTACATTATATTGAATGTTATAAGAAGTGGCCAATTTTCCAAACCAGTTGAACATTTTGTACTCTCACCACCAATGCATGAGAACTTCATTTCTCCAAAGAGATGGAAATACTTAATGTGTCAGTCTTTTCAATTTTAGCCATCTTGTGTTGTAAAATAGTATATCACCATGGTTCTAATTTGCATTTTCTTTTGCTTATTGGCTATTCATTTGTATTCTTATGAAATGGCTGTTCAAGTATTTTCTTGATTTTTATGTTGAGATGTTAATCATTTTATTGCTGATTTTAGTAAGGCTTTATATAGTCTATCTAAGACTCTTTCTTTTAGATATATGTGCTAAGAATGTGTTTTTCCTAGGTTATAACTTCCTATCAATCTTATAATATTTTTTAAAGAAGAAATTATGTTTACAGAAGTACATTTTATCAGTGTTTTTCTTTTACTGAAGTCTGTATTTTGACCAAGTAAGCATTTCTCAAAATCTTGAAGATATTCTTTATTTTTTTAAAATACTTTATTGTTCTTGGTTTTATTTTATGCCTATGATTAATCTCAAATTAATTTTCATGGACAGAATAAGATTGGGGTCAGGATCCTATTTTTTCACAAATTCCACAAATTGTTTAGCACCATTTTTTTTAATGTATTTCCCAACAGATTGCCTTGATGGCTTGTTGAAATTCAATTGCTCACCTGTGTTGAGTCTTACAAATTTTATTGTTTGTCTGAACTATTTGTCTCTCTGTTACACCAACACCACACTATCTTAATTATTGTAGCTTTATAGTAAGTCTTGAAACCAGGTGGTGAAAGTCTTCCAAGTTCTTTGTTTTTCAGCGTTGTTATGGCTGTTCCAGAAGGAATTTTCATATGAATTTTGGAAATAGCTTGCCTCTTTTTCAAAAGAGCCTGCTGGATTTTGGTGTGAATTACATCAACCTTGAGATTTATTTGGAGTGTGGTATTTATTCTTTCTTACAAATACACCTTACACTTCCATGTGGCATTGCAGTTGATTCTTCCATAAACATCATGGTATAGAACTGCACAGAACCACTTACATTTGGATTTTTTCTGATATAGTACTGTAAATGTATCTTTTCTTCCTTATGATTTTCTTAATAACATTTTCTTTTCTTTAACTTCCTCTATTGTAAGAATACAGTACATAATACATATAACACAAAATATGTGTTAATTAACTGTTTATGGTATCACTAAGATTACTGGTCAACAGTAGGCTATTCATAGTTAAGATTTAGGGAGGTTGAAAGTTATATGTGTTTTTTCAACTTTGTGGGAAGTTGGCATCCCTAACCCCTGCATTGTTCAAGAATCAACTGTATTCACTTTCATCCTGAATACTTATTTTAGCCATCTTTGTAGTGCAGATCTGCTCCATACAAATTCTTACAAACTTTGACACTGAAATATCTTTAGTCACCTATATTCCAAAAGCTATTTCTTTGTGGACTGAACTCTAAGTTGCCAGATTTTTTTTTTTCATTTTAAGCAATTTAAAGATGTTTTCCACTGTTTTTTGGTCCATTTCGCTTCTGCTGTGTGGTTAGCAGTATTTTGTGTCATGTTACCTTGTATGCAATGTATCTTTTTCCATCTTTTCCATTTATATACAGTCTCCATATCTGCTCTTCATCTTGGCTATAATATGCCCATATGTGGATTCTATTTGCTCTGTGTGTTTTTCCCCCCACTTAACTTCTTAGGAATATAGGTTAAAGTCTTTCATCAATTTTTAAAAATTTTTAAAGTAGCTCTTCAAATACTTCCTTTGTTCCATTCCCACCTCTTCTCATCTCCATTTGCAAATGTATTTTACACCACTGGTTATCAACTAGGAGCAATACTGTTGTCCCCCAGGAAACATTTGACAATGTCTAGACACATTTTTGGTTCTCTACACTAGAAGGGTGTTTGCTACTAGCGTACAGTGCAGCTAAACATCCTGCCATGTACATGATGTCCTCCCACAAAAAATACTTGTCTGGTCCAAAATTGCCATAGTGCCAATGTTTGAAAACCATATTTTAGACATATGGTACTGTTTAATAGGTCTGAGACATTTTATCTTGCTTTATTTTCACTCTTTTTCTTTTGTATTTTAGTTTCAATGTTTTCTATTGACTTGGCATGAATTTTACCAGTCTTTTCCTCTTCAATATTCAGTGTTGTAAAACCCATCCAGCATATTATTTTTTTATATTTTTTTAAATTTCTAGTATTTTTAATAACATCTATATCTATGATAGGGGCACCTGGGTGGCTCAGTGGGTTAAACCCTCTGCCTTCGGCTTGGGTCATGATCCTGGGGTTCTGGGATCGAGCCCCGCGACAGGCTCTCTGCTTGGCGGGGAGCCTGCTTCCCCCCCCCCTCTGCCTGCCTCTCTGCCTACTTGTGATCTCTGTCTGTCAAATAAATAAAATCTTTAAAAAAATCTATATCTATGATAAATTCATCTCTTTTCTCATGATGGCTACCCTTTTCACTAGAAACTTTAGCATTTTTATCATACTTACTTTAAAGTAGGTTGCTCACATTTCCCAAAATCTGGGCCATCTCTAGGTCTGTTTCATTGACTATTCTGTGTCTTGACCTTAGGTCCCATTTTTTGGCTCCTTTGTATGTTTTTTCTTTTTTTCTCTTTTTTTAAAGTAAGCTTTACACCCACTTTGGGCTTAACTCAATGAACTCCAATAAGAGTTGCACGTATCACCAACTGAGCCAGCCAGGGACCCTTCTTTGTATATGTTTAATTTTTTGTATTATATGACAGCTATTTTGTGTAACACAATAACAATGAATAAAGTAATTAATACCTGTCCACAGAAATTGCAATGTTTCTTCTTCTCATAGGCTGCTAGAGTGGAGGCCTAAATTATTTTGAGATAAAGTCCAGCTGAATTTTTAGCTTGTGGTAAATTTAGCTTGATTTAGTTCACTACTGGCTTTAAGTACTTTTTGAATAAAATCAATCTATTCTTTTTAAGACCTGTGATGTCTTAATAAATGAACTCTACCAGGATTCTAGAATTGCTGATGCTTCTTAAGTAAGTTGTCAGCTTTCAGAAGAGAGCCTTCAGAACTCACCTTGCTTTACAGTCTAGCTTTCAGGTTTTTAGAAATTTACAATATCATAATTTTTAAAAAATATTTTATTTCTTTACTTGAGAGAAAGCGAGAGGGAGAGGAAAAAGCAGACTCTCTGCTGAGTGAGGAGCCTGATGCAGGGCTCAAACCCAGGACCATGAGATCATGACCTGAGCCAAAGGCAGATGCTTAACAGACTGAACCACCTGAGAGCCCCTCTCATTTTTTCTGAGCATACACTTGCTATCCAGTACCATGTCCTGCTTTCTGGATTTTGGTATTTTCTTTTAGCTTTGCTGCCCAGTATAATATTGAATAGACGTAATGAGACTGGAGGGACTTATCTTGTTCTCTATCTTAGGGATAAAGTCTTCATTATTTCATCAGTAAGCATGATGTTAACCAGAGATTTGTTGCAAATACTCTTTATCATAGTAAGGAAGTTTTATTTACTCCTAATTAGCAGAGACAGTTTATCATAATGGGATATTGACTTTGGCCAGACGCATTGTCAGAATTTTATTAAGATGATAGTTTATCTGCCTTTTTCCATTAACATAAAAAATTAGATCAAGTTTTAAAATTTAATTTACATAAAGCAAAAGTCACTTTTTTTGGTGTAAGTTTCTATGAGTTTCTACATGTGCATAGATTCTCATAATTATAACCAGAGATAGAATACAGAAACATTCCCATACCTCAAAGAATTATCTCATGAATTTAATTTGTAAATTTGTAAATTTTTGTAATTTGGAAACCACTGACTTGTTCTGTCTTCCTATATTCCTGCCTTTCCCAAAATGTCAAATAACTGAAAGTATGCAGTATGTAACATTTTAATATTGGGTTTCTTAATTTAGCATAATACATTAGTGATTCATCCATGCTATTGTACATATCAGTAGTTTATTTTTATTATTTAGTTGTATTCCATCAGATTGATTTACTTTTGAATAATAACTTGAATTCTTGATAGGAAACCTAGTTGGTCATAGTATAATTTTGTTATCTTTTATTATATATTGCTAGATTGATTTGATATGTTTCATTAACAAATGTTGTGTCTCTATAAGGCACATTGTTCTCTAAATTTGTTTCCTTATAATGGCATTGTTAAGTTTTGAAATCACTGATATCTTCAGTACATGAAACAATTGGAGAAATCATCTTTCCTTCTTTATTTTCTGAAAGAACTCTTGCAATACTGTTGTTTCTTCATTAAATGTTTGTTAGAGTACACCAGTGAAGCCAAAATTATTTGTATGAAGACTTTAAATTACAAAATTAATTACTGTAATTTATATATGGCTATTCAGTATTTATCATTTCTTCTTGATTAATTTTAGTATGTGTGACTTTCAAAGATTTGTTCATTTCACACAAACCATCAAATTTATGCTCTTTTATAAATCTCCTTTATTATCTTCTAAATATCTGTACAAGCTATAGCGATATCCCTTTCATTCCTAATATTGAGAATTTATTTTGTCTTTATTTCTTGATCAGTCTTCCTAAAGATTAGCAATTCTAATAATCATACCCAAAAACCAATCTTGATTAAATTTTCCTATTGTTTGTTCTTTTCCCTATATAGTTTCCTGTAGCTACATTTCATAAATGTTGATATATTGCTTTTTTGTTATCATTCAATTCTCAGAATTTTCTATTTGTCTTTTGATATTAACATTAGCCCACATGTTGTTTAGAATTGTGTTATTCTCCCCGCAAATATTAGGGGACTTGTGTATATCTTAAATTTCTAATTTAATTATATTGTGGCAAGAAAACATACCCTGCCTGCTTGATTTCAATCTGTTTAAATTGATGAGATTTATTTCATAGCCAATTAAATGATCAGTAGGTGGCATTGGCCTGCACTGGTAAACATTCCTTGGTCAGTTGTTAGGATGGAATTTTGATTACATCAAGCTGTCTGATCTTGTCTATCTTTTATGCTTACTAATTATTTTTTGTCTATTTGCTCTATAAATAAATGAAAAAAGAGCATTAGAATTTCTAAGCATTATTATAAACTATTTCTCCCTTTGGTTCTGCCTGTGTTTGCGTCATGTATTTTGAAGTCCTGTTATTAAGTATTTTGACATTCTGCCTTGCTGATAAAAATGATCCTTTTATCATTTTGAAGTACTTGTTTATCATTAACGAAACTCTTTATATTCTATTCTACCCTGTCTGATATTAATGTAGATGTGTCAGCTTTCTCATACATACTCTTAGGATGGCATATAATTTGTCGTCCTATTACTTTCAACCTACCTTGTCCCTAGATTTAATGTGCATCTACTTAGCACATAATTTTACTATGCTTATTATTATCCATTCTGGTAATCTCTGCCTTCTGACCACAGTTTCCTTTATTTAAACTGAAAATGAGCACAGATATAGTTGGGCTTACGTCTAACATTTTGCTATTTGTCTTCTATTTATGCTATGCTTTAAATTCTCTTTCCTTCCTATCATTTCCTCTTTAGGGTTATTCAAATTATACTCACTATTCCATTTATTTCTCCTATGTGATTTTTAGCTGTGTAGGCATTAATATGTACTGAGACAAGGAAATACAAATATGGGATGGGAAAATGCTGAGAATGAACACTGTGTTGTTGGATGTGATTTACAAGTATCAGTATGAACTAATGATTGTTAAAAAAATATACTTCCAAACTTTTCCACTGAGGGCTCAGAAGAGATGTCACCCAAAGCAATGAGTACATATAATCTAATGCCCAGATATTGGATTTTAAATGTCACTTCCAACTAAAATATGAGTCTGAAACCAAAAAGTAAAAGGTGAGCCTGAACTATTTTGTTGCATCAGAAATAAAAAATGTGTTCAAATACTAAATGAGACACATTAAAAGAATATGGTAGATTACCTGAAAGAACTTCCACAGGTAAAATATAAAAAATTAAATACAAAAGGATGATAATGACTTATAACACATTGACTTAAAAAGAAGAAAGAAGGAAGGAGGGAAGGTAGGAAGGAAAGATGGATGGACATATCCAGGGAGTTACCTTTTGAGAAAAACAAGAGGTCAAGAGTGAAGAAGAGATCTTCCTTACAGATTCAGAAATGGAAAAAACTCACCATTTTGCAACTAACAACATATATAATTTTATAAATTTCATGAACAAATGCTAAAATCAGAACAGAAGAAGAAAGATGTATTCATATTTGGAGATTTCAATACCCCATCTCATTAATAGAACAAGTAGAAAAAAAGCCAGTAAAGATATAAAAAAAATCTGAACAACACTATCAATCAACCTGACTAATTGCAAATTATAGAACACAATAACAACTAAACAATATACATCTATTTCAAATGCACAAGGAATATTCACAGGATACCATATGCTCAGCCAGAAGGTAAGTCTTCATAATTATCAAATAATGATATTAAATTACATTCATTTGCAATCAGATATTCACAAACCCTCAAATATTTGCATATCAAACAAATACCTCTAAATAACATGGATCAAAGAACAAATCACAGCATAAGTTAGAAAATATTTTCAACTAGATAGTAATAAAAATACAACATATCTATATTTGTGGAATGCTGGAAAAGTAGTGATTAGATGGAAATATGTAACTTCAAATGCTTAGGTTAGAAAAGAAAGGTACAAGTAAAACTAACACTTTAAGAGTCTTGGGGAAAAAATGAAACTGAGCAAATAAAGCTCAAAAAAATTTAGAAGGAAGAAATTATAAAAATAAAAACAGAAAAGAAATAGAAATAGGGAGGAAATATTTCCAACTGACAGGCTCCTTTTATTTAGCTGGAGTATCTATTTTCTCATTTGTTTGTTCACACAACCTATATTTATTTTGCAACTAACTACTTGGCCCTGAGTGAGATGCTGTGGAAAAGCTGTGATTACTGTCCCTCTCCTCACTGTTCTTGGGAAAATAATTATATAAAAATAAAATTTTATATTTTGATCCATTCTATATACAACTTCAGGATGCAGTGAGATGGTAACAGAGGATTAAAACATCTCAGATGGATTACAGATTACACAGAAGGAAGGAGCACATACATCACCCAAAATGTTCAACTGATTTTATTTAGCACTGCCCAAAGGTTATAGAAACTTAGTTGAAGTGAGGTGACCATACAGCAGAAGATACAACAGAATTTCTTGAGACCTGAACCATTTCTTGCTCCCTCCACTGAAATCCTTTGTGGCAATGGCAAATAGTCATTATTGCTAAGCACAAATATTCTGGTCCTCTGGAGTGAATGATAACATTGTAATTCTAGGAAGAATTTAAATGTACAATTCATGTGTGCTCTTCCCCCATCATGATGATCATGAAAGTTAAAATGGAGCCTCTGCCTTAGGCCCTAACAGAAAAGATATAAAGAGAGATTTCAGCTAACTCACAAGGGACATGTGGCATGAGCAAGAAGTAAATCTTTGTTGTTTCAAGTAAAGAAAATCTTGGGAATGCTTGTTAGTGCAGCATAACCTACCTATTCTGACTAATACAGGGTCAGGAAGCTGCTGGTATCCTGGGGGTCTTTCCAGAAGCAGGAAGATTAATATTGTGCTGTGATATAGCACTTTAAAAAAAAGGAGGTGACATCACTATTTATATTTACATGAGCAAACTACATTACCCTGGCAGAAAAAAAGGACATTCAGCTGTCTGGTGACCCTGCATCATTTTTCTGCTTCAAATTATCCAAAATTCTTTAAAGCTCATGTCTGCACAGAGGCTTAATCAGGTCTGTTCTGGTCAGGGATCATGCAGAAGTGGTCATTAAGGCTCCCCTGAGAAAGTGAATATGATTCTAATGTATTTAGAAATTCATTTATTTTACCCTGAAAAGAACAGTTTCCTTTTACACCTATGCACAATTCCCTATTAATAAATAACTTGGTATTCTATTAGATCATCTGTGTTTTTACAAAGGTAATGTATAGGAAATAGTAATTGAGGTGAATCATAAGTATACGTTAAGAATGTTACATAATAAATTTTTTACAGAGCTAAAAGTATAAGTAATGGAATACTAAAACCATGGTCAATGGCCTTAAGTAATTAACCACATCAATAATTAGATATCCCTAGTGAGGTGAAACTAATGACTGAATTTCAGGATCTATTATATCACAAAGGAGTATAATTCTTGCTTATGTGGCACTAGTCTGGTATCAGTGAAATAATTTAACTTTCTAATGACCTTTTCATTCAGATTTGATTAATTCCATATCATGGCATTAGCTCATACAGTGAGCCTTAATGCCATGGTAGATATTATAATTACCTAGCAGAATCAAGGCCTATAAGCACTCAGAATTGCAATAGAAAATGTCATCATCTGAAAGTGCTTTGGCATTGGAAACAGATATAGGGCAAAATTATCTATTATCCATATAGCAATCTAATATCTAGGTATCAGAGGGTATTAAAATGTGCTTACATTCTCCATAACTTCAAATTATCCAAGGTTATTACTAATAATATCCTAATGCAAACAACTTGATTGCTTTTCAAAAATATAAATTTGTTTTTCTTTCTTTTCACTTATGCACCGGGGTTAGCTTTTGGCTGCTTCCCCAGAATCTGCTGGTCATATTCTATCTCCAGGGATGCTCTTAGGCTGATAAAAACTCAGGTGTACTGAGTTGCAAAATATTTTAAGAAACCATCAATCTATTATTTGAAAAAATTAATAGTGCTTAAACAAAAAGGTGTTGGGGATTTGTAAAGAAGTCCAGAACAGGAAAAAAAATCTAGCAATTTATAATAGAAAGCATTTCCAAGAGAAAATGAAATGACATTCTGTTTCTCAAGTAATATATGGAAAAGTTCCTTTCCAAGGAGCCCGAGTCAGACTCAGGAGAGTAAAGCTCTTCTGACAAATTGCTACCCCAAATGTCTAACTCTTCAGTAAATAATTAGATATTACTTTAGCACCTTAAGTTTACAAATTATTTTCACATTCGATCCTTATGATGGTTCTGAGGAGGTATGAATAGTATCATTCTCCCTTCATGGAGGAGGCTACTGAGGCGAGAGTATAGCACAAGTGACTAAGTCATTCACTGTTTAATGTCACTGTGAAGAGGGTGTCAAAAAGAAAACCTAGGCTTTGGTCAGAATATACCTAAGATCCCATCCCAATTACTTCTGCGCCAGCTGTGTGTCATTGGTACTGTTTCCAAACTCTTCTGGACCTCATTCTCCATATCTATAAAGAGAAGATGATACCTATCTCAAGGACTTGTTATAGAATTAAGTAAGAGAATAAAAGAACATTTTAGCGCTTGCCAATAGTAGTATATTGCCAAGTATTAAACAATAGACTCTCTGAAGAAAAAAAATGTACGCATTGTATAATAAACAATAAGTTTATTATAAATGTTATTACCATAAAGGATGTTTAGCACACAATTGACAAATCATAAAAAATACACAATACTTATTATTGCAAATTCTGCATAGCCAATTGATGCTAACAGAAAGCTTCCATTGGTATTTTCCAACCTCTTCTATTAGTAGCCAAATTACAGCTCCAACTCAACCAGGATTTGACAAACAGAACTTGATCTCAATCTGCTCTCTCTTCCCCCAACTGATGTATCATCAATAAATCTGATACATGACATGAATTTTGGTTGATATTTTTATTTAATGAGTTAGGATGAAAGTGAAACAGCCAAGACGTGCATCAGAACCTCACTTGCTCATCAATGATGTGAATGGCATCTTTGCTAAATCAGGTTAAAGTTTTCAAATGATAAATGATAATGATAAATTGATAATTTTCCTCAATTTTATACTACCCAAATTGCAACTGCATGACACATTTTCAACTTTAATCTGCACTATTAACATTTCTTATGATTAGACAATCAACAAAACAATAAATCAGTATCTACTTTGTAGCATTTGCCGACCATAGCTAATATCAACCATCAATATGATGTCACCGAAAACAAGAGTTGAGAAGAGATGGGAGAAGTGTGCTGTTACAGAGGATTTCCATCACACACATGGCCTCCTCAAGAATACAGAGAGAGGCAAAATGCAGAAAAATATTTTGGAAGTGATGAACTGTGAGAGTTCACTATCTTTGCTTCATGTTTTATGTAAGTGTAGGTTTACAGAATTTAATTTTAAATAATGGATGTTTTTAATAACTGGCTTTAAGATTTCTTGAAAATTTAGGGGCACTGGGTAGCTCAGTTGTTAAGTGTCTACCTTCGGCTCAGGTCATGGTCCCGGGGTCCTGGGATCGAGACCCGCATCAGGCTCCCTGTTTGGCGGGAAACTAGCTTGCTTCTCCCTCTCCCACTTGTCCTGCTTGTGTTCCCTCTCTCGCTGTGTCTGTCTCTCTGTCAAATAAATAAATAAAATCTTTAAAAAAAAATTTCTTGAGAATTTAACGATGTGCTTTTAGGTAAGCCCATACCAACTGGCTACCATGCAACACTGGAACCCACCACATATTGGAACCCAGTGATAAATTCTTTTCCCTTTTTTTTTTTTTCTATTGTCCTGTTAACCTTCTACCCATTCTCCTTCTAACAGTTAAAGGCTCTACCCAGACCAATTTAGCATTTCTGCCTGCGACATCTAAGAGATTTGGGAAGCTACCATGATAGCTGCTCTTAATTAAGTCAGCTTCAAAAACTTCCAAACATGCCTAGTTTCCCTCAACAGTCATTATGCAGCTAACATATAAATTTAGCAGAAAACGTTTTGAATCTATTTTTATAATCTGTCTGTTTTGAGAGAAATGACAAAAAAAAAAAAAAAAAAACAAAAGAAACAAAAAAGACTTTTATTTTGTTCTCTTTAGAGCCAGACTATGGAAAGTATCAACATCTATTAGTATCTTTTCTCTTTGCAAGATAGTCACTCTTTATCTAGGAGACCCTCTATCCTAAGAATCCATTGCTGACCCAGCCAGTTAGAATCCTGGCCAGAAAGAGGGTATTAGCAAAGGCTCAAAGCTCCGTTGGGATTCTGCATCACACCATATAGCACATTTCCTCTAGGTAAGAGAGTATCAAGTGATCTATCTGGCCCTCCTTGTTATTCCTCTCCCTCACCCATATTCTCCCCAGAGGTTGATGGAACCTCACTTGATTCCTGCTACCAAATGTCATAGAGGCTTACTGGGATGTGTGATGCAGAATATGATGTTTATTCATTCTTACCATCTTGATTACTGTCGCACCATGTGGGAACAAGCCCTAAGTAAACCTGGGGACTTTTTAAAAAATATTTTATTTATTTATTTATTTATTTATTTATTTATTTATTTATTTATTTGAGAGAGCACAAGCACTGGGCGGGGCAGGAGAAGCAGACTCTCAGCAGAGCAGAGCCCAATGCAGGACCCCAAGATCATGACCTATGCCAAAGGCAGATGCCTAACCAACTAAGCCACCCAGGTGCCCCAAGCTGGGACCATTTTTACCCACTAATTATGTTACAATTCCGATAGGATGAACAGCTACCTAGCATTGCTTTACTTTTACCTTTCTTTCTTCTCTAGTTTTTTGGGGGATGGGTGGGGAGATGGGTTATAAAACATTAGAAAAGCATCTTGTTCTCTCAGTCCATACAAAACCCTCTTCTTGATTCCTTTATCTCCAGATCAAAAGCATTCAAGTGTCTGTTCAGAGGTCACAATGTTTTACAATCCCCTAATAAAACAGAGCTTCTCCCAGACTCAGGGAAACCAGATGAGGTCCACTTTCTTCATTTCATCAACACTTATTTCAACTGCTATTCACAACTGCTACACAGATTTCAGGACAGACTAAAAAGTAATTTGTTAAGAGCTGTCCCCCACTCCTTATGGGAATATTTGTTCGATTTGGTTTCATATCCTAAAATAACCTCTCTACTAGGTGCCAGTGTCAGGCCTTCTGGTTAATAGTTTTATGTCCTTAGACTTAGCACAATGTCTAGTGTCATCTGGAAAATGGAGATGAATAATACATTCTTACTTAATTGATCAAATGTTTGGGAAATTGATAAAAAACGTATGTTAAAGTGTTTCACAAATGGACAGATACAATGCAAGCAAAACATGATATTATAGTTTATGTTTAACCTTTCAGCTCCAACATAGTTACCTACTGTTTTTCAGAGACAGACAGAGGTTTTGACAAGGAACCTTATCATCCTGAGGAGTCCAGTTAAGATAGTAGAGTGTTTCTAGGAATATTCACATCTTTCCATGAGCCAGCCACTCATTCTGAGAGGCCCCAGAGAGAGAGAGAGAGATGGATTTAAAAAAAAAAAAAAAAAAAAAAAAAAAAAAGGCAGAGCAGGCAAGGTGACATTCTTGCTATGTGGGACTATTGCTCCAAACACCAAAGGAGGATCCTGATCAGGGAGCTGGATTTCAGGAAGCAAATCCTTTTTACCAAGAGTTGAAAATCTGCTTTCGATAATGGACCTGATGTGACTGTGGAGATCTGTATGGATCAGAAGATTCCGTAGACGCAATTTGCCGTGACACATTCTGACCATTGCTTTAGGAACGCTGGACTGATGGCTCTTAGAACTCCACAGTGCAGTTACCAAAAATACACACAACCAAGTCATTCATCTCAACCATCATGCTGAAGTATATTCTGAGACCCTCTGTCCAAGAGGCCACTGAAGGAAAATTATTCTGGAATAGGAGTGGGAAAGAAACCTTTTTTCCAAAGTACTTTTTCAAAGAAGGGAAGTTTAAAAATTCCTCTTAAATCTTCTCTTGCTGTACTTCTCTAGGGTCTCTATAATTGACCCAGCCTGTGTGTTTAAATAATAAAATGCTAAAACACGGAAAGAAGATTATTAATATCCAGATCAGCACCCGTTTCCTAAGCCATGCTGCCTTTCTGTCTGTCTGAGCAGGTGTTCCAGTGGCCTCATCTTTAGAAGTCATAAAGCCCAGTAAGGAGGCACACTAATAAAAGATTTAGGCCTCTCTTATCGACACATAACTGTTAGCAAATAATGAAGAATTAGGAAACATTAACAATAGATGATCCTTAACTATAAATTTCTTGACAGGTGTGAGTTTGAACATTTTACTCTTAAATGTGTTCCAGGGTTTAAAATGGGCCTTTAGAGTTATAATAAAACCTGAGGGTTTTTTTTCCCCCCTTTGCAGTTTCAATACCAATTCAATTCTCTTCATCTGCAGTCTGACTCTTAGGCCTTTAAAATAAGAGTTTGAAAAGAAAGTAAACCACAAAGAAGGGCAATCTCAATGTGCAATAAACAACAAAGATAAAAAGGAATGGGCAATCCTTATGCGGAAAACCATCATTGTAAGGAATGCTCAAAGAGGATTTCCTTCTCTCATAAATAGGTCATATTCATGGGGATTTGCACCAACACAAGCACTTCAAAAAGATTGTACATAATCTCTTCTTGGATTTGGCATTTAGAATCAAGTCCTCTACTCCCAAATCATAGGCCTCCAAAGATAGAAAAAAGTCACCACATTTTCTACCAACACCTGCAAATTCATTTCTGATCAGAGTGTTGGCCTATGGAAGTGGTAGGTATATGTGACTAATAAAAGCAGGATAAAGTTCTTCCCTAACTGGGTCTTTCGCCCTCTGATATCAAGTAAAGCCAATCAATTATAGTAGAAATTGATTAGTAATGCAGCACCAAAATTTTTATTCTATGTAATATTTATAATATATTACAGGGGTGTTATATATTTTATTTTCTTTAAGATATTCCCAGAGATATAAAATTTGTATAGGGCCTAGACCTGCACACTATACCAATAAAAACATAAACAATGACCTTTTATAGGACACATAGAACACCATCGCCGTAGCATGCAGCATGACGGTAGTGCTCTATTAACATTTGTGACTTTATACCTCAAATTGTTAGCTTATTGGAAGCAAGGATTTTTTATATTTGAATTTGTAATATTGAGGCTTATCATAATTGTCCATGCATAATAGATTCATGATAACTAAGGGAAAAGATTTTGTTGCAAAAATATGGAGAAAAATAGATCTTCAACATGAGCTGTCACCCACAAGAGGATATATTTCATCAAAAGAAAAATCCAGTAATGGTAATTGGTACTGGAGAGCATGCACCAGATGGAAAACAACTATTATCTTAAAAAGATTGTGCCATTAGGGCGCCTCGGTGGCTCAGTGATTTAAAGCCTCTGCCTTCGGCTCAGGTCATGATCCCAGGGTCCTGGGATGGAGCCCCACATCGGGCATTCTGCTTAGTGGGGAGCCTGCTTCCTCCTCTCTCTCTTTCTGCCTGCCTCTCTGCCTACTTGTGATCTCTGTCTGTCAAATAAATAAATAAAATCTTTAAAATAAAAAGATTGTGCCAAAAACTATGAATGTGTTTCAGTGATTACGCAAGTGTGCATGTGTAGTCTGCTTAGAACAGAAAATCCATCCCTGGCTCCAATAAACTCAGGATACAGAATCAAATCATTGAGGTAAAATGAATTGATAAAAATCTATGATATTAAGTAAGTTTTCTTTGATACTAAGAAAAGCTTGCTCTCAAAATGTAAGAAACTGAAAAGTCAAGAGAAAGGGTGAGTGAACCTACTGTGTAATAAAAAATAAAATGCTTTGAACCCTCTGATCATTCAGAATATCTATATTAGTTATATGACAGATTAAAGAACTTCAAACTCTCCTTGGTGACAAAGTCTGATCTAGCAAAAGTGGGAATTACCTTGTTTTTGACAATGCAAGTTTTGGGTTGTTTTTTGAGAGAAATAACTTAAACCAAATATTAAAAAAGAAGAACCTCTAGTGATCCATGTGTTAGGAGAAAAAGACTTTTGAGGAATGGAAGTCCCAGCAGGGGAAACGGAAGATTCAACCTCCTGCAAAGAAAGAGGTAAGATCTCAACCTCCTGCAAAGAAAGAGGTAAGATTCCCCCCCCTTTCCCACTGCCTTAAACCATACAAAGAACTGTTCTCTACCCAGATTAGAGTGCTTATTTGTACATTTCAGCAGCAGTCTCAGTACCTGGGAACAAATGGCAGAACATTATTTCACTTTTCTGAACAGAACCTAACAATTTAAACAGCAGGAGTTCAAGTGTTTTATCAACAGCATGCTACTATCTACTCTAAAAAAGTAAAAAAGAAAAGAAAAAAGTAAACCCACAAAAACAAAACCCCTTAAGGAATGCAGCATGAACGTTCAGTGAACTACGTGTTTGTAACAGAAACGGTGTCACAGCATGCAACAAGATGGCAGTCATTCAGAACTGCAGTGAAATTATCTTTTTGCTTTTCTAGCAAAAGCATATTTAGCTTCCAAATATGCCTTCTACTCTATTCTTCCTTCTGTGCTATGTGTAGGAAGAATAGACTGTGTAGAAAATAACTGCTTCCCTTGGGTTGTCTATTCTGAACCTTGTTGATTACCCCATTGGTCATCATCCAGGAAAATGATGACTCATCTCTCAATATCATCAAGCCATGAACACTAGTGAGTTGTCACAGATCATCAGATTGACCCTGTGCTTGGTGTAAGCCTTACTGTCACTGCTGAATTAAGACAAGGTCCCTACCAAAGTTTCTGCATTCCAGGGAAAACTCAGAGCTCCCATAGCCATTCCAAAATTCACAAAGAGATGGAATGGAATAATAAAATATACTGAACAAATTTGGGGATCCTATTTAAAGTCCATGTTAGTGCTCAGTACATAGAAATTGTAGGTATTACAACAATTAGAAATACTTTTAAAGGTTCCCATAACTCATGCTGTGTTAAAATCTGCTTTGACCACTCGATCTAAATTAAATTTTTATTTCATACTATAAATTGATGTATTATTTCATAAATTTTTATGCCTTCAACAAATGCACCAGAATGCAAGATACTGGGGGTTGTAGACAAGACTTAGCCTCTCACTTGTAGGAACTCACTGCCTACATGAAAGCCAAAATATTGGTACATAATATATTAAGAAGGAACATGACAGATCAAACATGCAAGTAGGCAGAACAAAGTCAAAATCTAGATGAATGGTGAATTAAATAAATGCTAACAAGTTCAGAGTTAGGAAGAAAGTTGGCATGAGGTACAATAAGAAATGGATCTTGAAAGACAGTTAATATTTGGATGGATAGAGGCAAAATAAGAAGCCATTTTCAATGTGGGCCAAATGAAAATGAACCTGGTTTCTATGGGTACATGAAGGTGACAAAACTGATTACAACTAGTGGTGTAAAAAGATGTCCTTGGAATTAAGATATGAAAAGTAAATTGGATTTAGATTGAAAGTGTCCTGAATTTCATCGTAAGATATACATTTTAATATTATTAAGTGATATCGTACCTTGGTCTGAAATGATTTGAAGTAGTTTATAACCAAGAAAAATAACCTAATTTACACATCAGGAAAAAATGAGTCAAAATTAAAATTAAGATTTAAAATGGTGAGGTGTTCCTAGGAAAGAAGTTAATTTTTTTAAGAAGCATACTAAAACAAGTTATACATTTGTTAAAATAGACAAGATTATATTTTCACACACTAAAAGGGAAAATCAGGTAACTGATTCGATATGATTGAGTGATATAAGATACAGACTAAACAAATGCTCAGAAAATCACAACTGATACTAAGACTAAAGACCTAAAATAGAAGTCCGTGAATAATATGATAAATAAATAACATCCTCAACAACACAGCAAGAAGTTGATAGAATGGTTTTTCAGAAAATCCCTTAATATCAGTCAACAATAGATGTTAAAAACACAGTAAAGTAATGTCTTTGAGGAATGAGACTGTCCAGATATGTTTTGCATTCATTGCCTTAATGCAAAATTCATTGACTTAATACAAAAATATGAGCTTAAAATTTATGAGACACTTTTCAATAGGACACCTACATATTTAAAAGCAGACATCTGCTGTAAGATTTCCTCCAGGGCCCCTTTTTGTAGCAAAAATACAGAACCTTTGAAAGGGTTTCATCTACTAGCATGTGGACATTGTCCTCACAATTTTTCTTTTAACCCTAGCTCTGTAAAAGGTACTCATTCTCACTAAAAGTATGTTTTTCTTCTCTGAGTTACCAACCACATGAGTTTTAAGGGAGGTGCAGAGTTGTAGAGACCATCCATCAGAACTTGGAAAGCTTTCACAGGGAAAGATAGGCATCTGGTTATCAAGGGCAGTGTTTGTTTTTAAATTTGTGATAGAGATTTGCATTTACTTCATACCCCATGCATAATTTGAGGGTCTGCCTGGTGGAAAAGGCAGTCCCTTGTAAAGACGGTGCTACTGCAATAACAGAAATAGGTCATGAATTAATAATCTTGTTTGAGGAAGTTTCATGACACCTGCCAACACTCAACACAAAGAAAGCTCTTCTCAGTCCGGCGCTTTCATGACTGGTGAATTAACTCATATATTTTACAAAAGAAGTGCTCCTCCTGTAATCATTTCTGTCTTCTGACATCTGCTCTATGCATATCGTTGTCAATCTAAGATATGCCACTTGTCAGTTATAAGTCAATCAGGGTATATAAAAATATAAAACTACTACTTTACATTAGGAAGATGTAAAGGGCCTTAGCAGAAATTGACAAAAGTCACCAAATATAAATCACAACCTTTACCCTAAAACTGACAACTTAAAATTTCTCATCACAAAGCTTGTTGAACAATCTTAAAAGGAGTAAGAAATCCAATTTACCCAAATTGTGATATATATTTCATTAACCTTGTATGGTTTTTTGAATAGTATAAAATGTTATTTTAACTATTAACTATTTTACAGTGATATATTTTACATTTATTTCTTTATATTATTTTATATTTAAGTGCCTTTATATGTTTATCTAAAAATCATGAAAAGATATAAATCCTTCAATATGATAATACTCTCTGATAAATGTTACATGTGGCTACCTTTTTCAATAACCATAAAAAATGGAAATAAAATTATTCAGTGAAATAAATAACAATTCTTTAAAGTAATAATATGCCATGTTATTTAGGGCACTGTTCTGTAAGGACGAAAATGGACTATATACTACAGTTCAAATATTTAAATCATTTTTATAAGTAATGGTAGTATCTTTTCTACATTATAGTGTTGCTATAATAGCATGCCTTTGAAATGGCTTTCCTAAAGAAACTAAATAAAACTGTGATTGTGAAAATGAGCTATGAATAGTGTTATTGTGGAATCTATCAAATTAATAAGTGGTTCATCATTTTTTAGCTACATTTTTCCTAGACATACTTATGTTCATTTCCACACCTACAGTGTACCCTCATAGTTCTAATAATCATGTAATGGAAACTACAAGAATATACAAATACATTTGACTCAGAGAGATTTTTCATCTGTTCAATTTCCTTTTTCACAAAAATGCAAAGTCAGAGTGTGTACTCTCTCTGATATGCCTACTACAGGCAATCTTTTATTTTCTTTAATTGTGTGTGTGTGTGTGTGTGTGTGTGTGTGTGTAAGTAGTAGTAGTAGTTAAGCCTTCATGTGGCAGGTAGATGATTTCTAAAATGGACAAAATAATAAATTTACTTTTCTAAGTACCATTACAACTTGTATAAAAAAATGTGTGCTTTGTCCTTAGCCCACTGATTCCTAAATACTTGGGAAAAAAAACAACAAAGAGAGGAAGCATGAAATCAAAGGGCTTTGGACTGATGAGAAGAAAGTTCCCAAGTAGTAAGAAAAGTTAAAGGTAAAAGTAAAGGTTCAAGGTAAAGGTAAATGCCCCAAGTTTGACGTCTATTACTAGACTCTTCTTATAATCTTTATCCATTTATTGTTGACAACCAGACCTATATTTTTGTGTGAGAAATACTCGAGGAACTGCAGGTTCTAGAAAGTATTGGTTTGCGGAAGAATATTTAGAAGATGTGGGATACTATCAAGTCAGTATACTTCCACACAGTGATTCCACTACATGCAGCTATTAAACTTTTATAGCACAAATATTGCTTATAATGTATTATAAAAAGAAAAGAACCATAGATACAGAGCTATTTCATTTTTTATAAACACATACGTCCATACACTTGCATGATGAAGGTAAAAGGAAAAATTAAACAATTATTATCACAGACTGGTTGGAGTACGAGGTTTAGTTTTTAATCATATGTATACTTTTCTATATTTTCTGTATTCTCAGCAATTAACACATGATAATTATTAGTGATAATTTTAATGTACAGTATTAATATCCAATACAAAAAGCAAGAATTATTTCAGATGACTAAAATCCAGGTAAAAAAGGTACACCCTTTCAACACTTATATCCCTGTATTTGATAAATTTAAACAAATCCTTATCATAATCACACAAAAAATAAATGAACAAAAATTCTTGCTCTGCCCAAGATGGCTAAGTGAACTCCAGCCTGTTTCTCATGCTGACTACAACAATAAAAATGGACAGAATGCATGAAACAGCTATTTGAGGACATTAAAAAGTAAACAGCAGGCACACTAGCTAAGAAACTGAATAAACACCAGACCTGCATTGCGTTGACCATTTTTAAAAAATATTTTATTTATTCATTTGACAGAGATCACAAATAGAGAGGCAGCCAGAGAGAGAGGAAGGGAAGCAGGCCCCCTGCCAAGCAGAGAACCTGATGTGGGGCTTGATCCCCAAACCCTGAGATCATGATCTGAGCCAAAGGCAGAGAATTTAACCCACTGAGCCACCCAGGCGCCCCATGTTGACCATTCCCCCCCACCTTGGACTTCTAGTCCTGAATGCTGTACAGTTGCAGAAGTGGGTGTCACAGAGGGATAATTAAAGCCTCAGCTTTCTGGGCAGAGGACTGAAAAAGGAAAACTCAGGTAACCTGACAGTACCAGGGAGATCACAGAGGGAGGGCAGGGCTCAGGGGAAAAAATAAAAACAACAACCTATAGAGTTGTTTATGAATTCCTCAACTCTTCACCAAGCTGTGCATCTGTAGACAGAATCCTAATCAGGATATCAAAGCTTCTGAGAGCAGAACTCATGCATAAACCACCAACTTGATCGCAAACTTGTTACTGGGTGGTACGCACAAGGGACAGGTCCAAACAGCAGTACAAAGCTTATGGAAACGGAACTGAAATTGGAACCACAGACCACAGAAGGTGTGTTGGAAATTTCAGCATAAACCTAACCAGGTTGACTGCCTCCTAAGAGCAAAAAATGTTAACATTTTCCTCGAGATGTAAAATAAACCACGGGCTTTATGGCGTAACATTCAAAATGTGCAAGATACAGGCCCAAATTGTTCTCCATGTGGAAACCTAGGATAATTTCCACTTGCAGGAGAAATGACAACCAACAGATTCCAACCACAAAATGACACAGCTGTTGAAAATATCTGAAAAGACTTCAAAGTAGTTATTCTACAAATGCTCCAACAATCAGAAACACTCCAGAAATGAATGGAAAAAATTATATTTTTGGCAAAGAAATAGAAGACATAAAGAAGACACAAATGGAAGTTTTATAACTGAAATATGCAATAACCACAACAAAAAGTTCACTGGTGGGGAGGCTCACTAGTAGAGCAAAGATGGCAGAGAAAAGAGTTGGTGAACTTGAAAATAGATCAATAGAAATTATCCAGTCTAAACAACAACCTGTTATCAGAAAATACATATGTACCAGGCCGCCTGGGTGGCTCTGTGGGTTGAAGCCTCTGCCTTCGGCTCAGGTCATGATCCCAGGGGATCGAGCCCCACATCGGGCTCTCTGCTCAGCGGGGAGCCTGCTTCCTCCTCTCTCTCTCTGCCTGCTTCTCTGCCTACTTGTGATCTCTGTCTGTCAAATAAATAAATAGAAACCTTTAAAACAACAACAAAAAAAGAAAATAAGTATGTACCAAGATCAGTATCTATTTTTTATTCTGTAAAAAAAAAAAAAGTTAGTGAAATAAAATTACTTAATTATATTAACAAAAACATAGAGTATCTAAGGATAAATTAATAAGAAAAACACAGGACCTATATGAAGAAAACTATAAATCTAATGGAGAGAGATAAACAAGACCAGAACTGATGGAAATGTATGTCAGGATATTGGATATCATGATCAATATCTAAAAGTTGCCAGTTCTCCACAAAATTAAAACAATTATAATACAAATCTAATTAGCATTCCTCAATGATTTTTTAATAGACAGATTAGGTAGAAATATCTTTAATTTTATGTGGAAGTTAAATACCAGCAAAAAGCCAAGAGAAGTATTGGGGAAAAAAGAACAGTAAGTAGGTACTTGCTTTACCAGATACCAAAACATACTCTAAAACCACTTTAATCAAAATAATACGGTACTGTTGTAGGAAAATCTTAAAAAGCAATGGGGGAAAAAAAAACAGAAAATCCAGAAATAGACCCAGGGGTGTGTGTGTGTGTGTGTGTGTGTGTGTGTGTGTGTGTATTTAATATATGACAATTTTGGCAGTTAACTCAATGGGAAAGTAATTGTTTACTTAATAAATAATGTTGGCAAAAGTTACTATGCTTTTGGAGCCAAATAGAAGAAGGAATAAAAATCGGTATATTAAAAACTTTAAAAATCCTAGTGCCTTGGCGGTTCAGTTAGTAGAGCAACTCACTCTTGATCTCAGCTCAGATCTTGATCTCAGGGACATGGGTTCAGGTCCTGCATACAGCTTAAAAAAAAATCCTAAAAGGGAATCTAATACATGAAATTAGTACTCCCTCAACTGGAAGATACCTTTGAACCCATCATTACACCCACAACTTATTAAAAATAATTTAACATGTCAATATATAAAATTTTAAAACTTCTATAAAACCATCTAGAGTTATAAACAGTGAATTAGAGCTATAGAAATTGAGTGATATTAAAAAAAAGAAATTGAGGGACGCCTGGGTGGCTCAGTTGGTTGAGCGGCTGCCTTTGGCTCAGGTCATGATCCGGTGTCCTGGGATCGAGTCCCACATCGGGCTCCTTGCTCGGCAGGGAACCTGCTTCTCCCTCTGCCTCTGTCTGCCTGTGCTCGCTCGCTCTCTCTCCCTCTGTCCCTGACAAATAAACAAATAAAATCTTTAAAAAAAAAAAAAAAAAGAAATTGAATGATATTCGATATTCATGAACTATTTATGTAGCAATTGGAAGACTTACAGAAAATTGCATAAAACTCCATTTTGTACACCAATGATAAAAATCCCATGTTTACACATGTAAGGTATTTACGTGTACAAAATGTCTAGGTGGAAGTATATGAGAATGAGAAACACATGAGGGACTCATAGTATGTGTTTAACATGAGCTGCTGAAGTGTGAAAAGGGAGTTCTTGTGACTGAAAAGAAAAAAGGGTAATTATGGAATAAAGATTTAAAATTGTAGACATATATTCTACTTTTTAAATGTATGTATTGGGGCGGGGTCACCTGGGCGGCTCAGTCAATTAAGCATTGACCTTCTGCTCGGGTTATGATTCCAGGGGCCTAGGATTGAGCCCAATGTAGTTGGGCTCCTTGTTCTACAGGGGGCCTGCTTCTCCCTCTGCCTGCTGCTCCCCCGATTGTGCTCTCTCCCTGTCAAATAAATAAGTAAAGTCTTTTTTAAAACCATGTAATACTAGATTATATTTATGCAAATTAAGAATATTAGTTGGTGGGACTATGGTCTTCAAATGATTTATGTTTCAACCAAGAATTTTGAGGTCAGATTTTTTTTAACTACAAAGAGCTCAGATCTATTCTTTCTTTCTCTAAAACAGAAATTTAAGCAACATCTGTTTTTAAGTCTCATCTAGATCCTCACTGCAGAATATTATTATGGAGACAAATTAACAAAGAAAAGCTAATTTTAATTTGTCTCTTTCTTATAAGCTTATGGATAGATGGAATTTTCTTACATATTTTTTAATCCTTCACAAAACAGCAGAGTTGTATGTAAATAAAGAGGCCCTTAAGCATATTTTAAATTGGATATATTTTCTTTATCAGTTCTCTTTATTTAATACTAAGGCTCTTATTAAGTGCTTTAGGCAATAACAATCATGAAGGTCAAATATAGTAATAGTAATGCCAATACTGATATGTAATGACCCTGGCTGAGAAGTTGACCCTTTGGAGTGGGAAATGTCTAATTAATCTAGCCCATTACACACAATTACTATATTCCTTCCCCCACAATGAATTATCACATTGTCTATAATAGATCTGTAATTTCTAGAGAAGGTGGATGTTCTATTGCCAAGAAGAGGAAGAAAGATGTCATGAGAGACTTAAGAGCTGTTGAGCTCCTGCTCCATACAGTCACCATGATAAATTTCCAGGTTTTATCTGAACTAATCAGCCTAAGAACTCTCTCAAGAAGAGATAAAACTACTTTCATTTTTTTTCCTTAGATGAGGACTCTAGGTCACAGAATTTAAGAAAGATATCTAAGTTTATAGTGAGTGGCAAAGTTGGAATCTAATGTCAATACATTCTTTTCTGACACAGTTCTATCTCTACAACCAGAAAACTAAAAGTTGAATATTTAAGAATGTCAGCATATATGTGTTAAAGTGAATTCTTCATTTTTGTTTGACTTGAGTGTGCATTTTGTTTTCCCAGTCATATATCAGAGTATGCCTCAAAATAACTAGAAATAGATTATCATTCAATGTTAGATAAAAGGATTTTTTAATCCTCCTTTAAGAGAGACTCACTGTATTCCGGTTGAAAATGAAATAGTTGCATCATGGTAGGAAGAAGCAAGACTTCCCTCTTGTCATTATTTAAGTATGCTTTGAAGTACATATTGCTATCAAGTTCAAGTCCTAGAAACGGAACTAGAGTCATCTGTTCCAAGGAACCTCCATTCAGTGGGATATCCAGGTAGTGTGGCCCACAAATAAAACCATCTTGGCTTTTCACCTCCCCCCTTACCCCATAACACTGGGGAACACAAAAACATCAGTATCATATTCTACTTACACATAGCCTGTAGGTATCAATTAATGAGATCCCCATTTCCCTTCTCCTTCAAAAATGAGTATTTAGATGCCAAGTCAGAATAAATTTATGGGATTTAAGATAAGATGAAATTTTGCATAACATTTTATAATGGAAAGAAGACTGAAGCAAGGTGTCTATAAGTCTTATGTAAGGTGTCTATAAGTCTATAAGTCTTCCAGGAAAAGCTGGAGTATGAATAATCAAAAAGAACTACAGGTTAACCATGAGCAATAAGATTTAGCATGGGGCACTTGGATGGCTCAGTCGGTTAAGCATCTCCCTTCGGCGCAGATCATGATCCCAGAACTCTGGGATCAAGTCCCACATCAGGCTCCCTGCTCAGCGGGGAGTCTGTTTCTCCCTCTGACCCTCCCCCTTGCTTGTGATCTCTCTCTCACAGGCGCACGCTCTCTCTCTCTTTCTCTCTCTCAAATAAATAAGTAAAATCTTAAAAAAAAAGAAAAGATGTAGGATGATCTTGGAGGCAGGAAACTGTTATTACAGATGACAAAGAAAAGCCTTTCCTCTTCGTTAAATAAATGGATCAGGATTCCATTAGAGAATCAGAGCCACTACTAACGATTTTTAAAAAGGTATTTATCATAGGGATTAACTTCATGCAATTATAGGAGCCGAAGAAACATTCTTGGTTCAGCTATTTCTTCTGCTTCTAGTGCTGATTTTGGAGTCACAGTGCAGAAGTTCATTAAGGCAACACAGACATGAAGCCAGGGAAAGAAGGAACCACTGAAACATGCAAGGAACACCTGTGACCTCCATCCATCTCATGTTTATCTCTCCTCAACATCATTAATGACATACAGGAAAAGTTTGCTCTTGTTACAGAACCCTATTAGCACCTGATCAAAGATTCAAGAAAGCCAAAAGAAAAGAATCCATGGAAGTAGTAGAACCTAGGGTCCAAATGCTACCCATGTTAGGCTAGTGAACCACCAGCAACTCAGGAACATGAACAGCAACAGGCTTGGCCTACATTAAACTTTAGTGAGTAAGTATGACTACTGCCTCTCACCTCTACCTTCCAAATATTACACAGATTTTTCTTGTGGTCACCTTTACTCAGAAACTAGGGAAAGAAATGCTTAGAAACATTGTTCTGCTTAACCAAGGCGATACATTACAAAGCCACCACTGTCCATCCCTCATCACCATGGTACTACTACTATCCCATGTACAAGAAAAAACATACCCTCTCCCTAAAACAGTATTAAAAAAACAAAAAACAAAAAACCTTTTTCGAGTGATGTTTATTCATTTTTCTAGCTCACAGTCTACTTTTGAAATCCTATAAATTAAATACTAAGAGAAAAACCTAACTGCTATTAAGACATTTTATGTTCAATGGCAAAGTAAGAGGAGGAGGTTAAAAAATATTATTAATACTTATATAAGTGTGCTCATTTCAAAATATGGGGAAAATGTAATATAACTATTACAGATCTTGTTTCTGCAATTTTTTAAAACATTTTATTTATTTGACAGAGAGAGAGAGAGAGCACGCATAAGTAGGGGGAACAACAGAGAGAGAAGCAATCCTCCTGCTGAGCAGGGAACCCAATGTGGGGCTAGATCCCAGCATCCAGGGATCATGACCTGAGCTGAGGGCAGATGCTTAACCCACTGAACCACCCAGTCTCTCTTGTTTCTGCAATTTATCCCATGGCCATAGTATTTTTTTTTTTAAGATTATTTACTTATTTATTTGACAGACAGAGATCACAAGTAGGCAGAGAGGTAAGCAGAGAGAGAGGAAGGGAAGCAGGCTCCCTGCTGAGCAGAGAACTTGATGTGGGGCTCGATCCCAGGACCCTGGGATCATGACCTGAGCTGAAGGTGGAGGCTTTAACCCACTGAGCCACCCAGGTGCCCCAGGCCATAATATTTATAATGACCTTCTTCCACTACCCATTCCATACACCATTTACTCTCAGCAAGCACCACAGCTGGTTAAACCCTCTTGACTGGGGTGGGGGTAGGGGGGTGCATGACTGAAATCTTAATTCCTGAAGAGAGTGTGTCATTAGTGGCTCTATGTGTTTATTGGGTTGTTGTACATGAATCAAAGTACGTGGAAAAACTGAAAAACACCCTAGGGGAGTGCCTGCATTTCCACTGCAGATGTATTCATCCTTCATCCCTCTGTTAGTTATTCATCGCTGTTTGCTAAATTACCTCAAAATCTGCCAACTTAAAATAACAAGCTTTTATTATCTTATACAGTATCTGAGTGTTGGGAAACAGAGAACCTTAGCTGGATGATTCATTTTCTCGTGGTCACTTGCAAAGTTTCATTTATGAGGGCTGAAGCTCTTGTCATCTGCTGGCTTCCCTGAGTCTGCCACCAAGAGAGAAAGGGAAGGCAACCAAGATGGGAGTCAGAATCCTTCTGGAACCCAATCAGGAAAGTCATATCCGACTTTTGTGAAGCGAGTCAAGAGATCCAGCCCACACTCAAAGAGAGCAAATTACGCCAGGGGAGGCGTACCAGGACAAGGGGATCATTGGATGGCCTCTTACAGGCTTACCACAGCATTGCTCAGAATTAGGCTGTATAAAGACTATAAGAGAAAATATATTTTCTCCTGCCAAGTGGTATCTCTTGCATTATTATAACTGATAGTATGACAATTGGAATTAAAAGAATTTCATCTAATTAAAACCACTTTATTTATCTAAAGCCAGTTCTACATGGGGTCCCCCAGTCTGTGATTCCATTTAAATATTAAATGGATTTTTAAAATACATTAAGACAACAATTAATGGAAAACATGAATTATATACCATTACTTCTACCTATAGTTGTATGTAGAGTTTTAAAATAGGGATATTGTATACATATTTTATTAAATAAGTCAAAATCCTCTCACCACATTCCTTTAAAGAGCGTGATTAATTTGGAAAAGGCATTGGACAACAACTAGTTCAACCTCTTGATTGTAGAAGTCAGGAAAATCAGGAGTTACTCAAATGTTCAGGCCTATTTGGTGGTTAAGGGTCATGCTGAAACGGACTTGAATGGGCTTGCAGGAATTAATTGTGCATATCTCTTCCTAACTCCACTTTCAGTGACATCATGTTGGTAACTTGAAATTGGTCACAGTGGGAGTATTTACATCATGGAAATTTGCAAACATTACAAATCAATCTTTTTGTCCAGTGAGACAAATTATTAAACATTCACTCGTACAACACTAGGCTTTCGGATCTCTGGTGGTTCTCTGTTCACTATACTGGTTGTGTCTTTACCGTGAAGACCAAAGCTGCTGAAATAATTATCTTACAGGGACGCCTGGGTGGCTCAGTTGGTTAAGCAGCTGCCTTCGGCTCGGGTCATGATCCCAGCGTCCTGGGATCAAGTCCCACATCGGGCTCCTTGTTCATCAGGGAGCCTGCTTCTCCCTCTGCCTCTGCCTGCCATTCTGTCTGCCTGTGCTTGCTCTCTCTCCCTCTCTCTCTCTGACAAATAAATACAATAATAATAATAATAATAATAATTATCTTACATAATGTTTTATCACCTCAACCTGACCTGGACTTTGTACATAATGTTTCTTTGGAAGTTACATTCGTTCAAATGCACTGTTAATGAAATGAAGGTTTATATACCCGTAATTACTGGGTTCTCATGATCTGTGGAAAAGATGGATGTCTATTTTTTCTGCTCCAAATTGTTTGCCACAAGAAAGCAATTAACCTTATTTAATGCCTACATACTGTGGCTATATTTTTAACGCTGCTATCCAGTATTAACCATACTCGTGGCTTTTCATGTGATCTATGTAACAATTAAATTTAAAAACCTTGTTTCTTCATGTTATGCATATTATAGCAAACTCTCTTAATTTAACAATCTCTTGTAGGGGCAACAAATACAAAGAATATAAAACATAAGCCCAAAAGTTAATTAAAAATAATTTATTTTAAAGAATCCTCAAACTATTTCTCCATCCTGCCCTGATTTTCACATTCTTATTTCTTGACCTTTATTATCATCTTTAATTACTGCATAATAATATCATATGGTCTTTTCTAATTAGTAACAGTAACAAGTAAAACAAATCTGTCATTCTGGAACCAGTAAAAATTGTGAGTGACAAAGTTTCAACTCTTTGAGTTTGTTTGTTTTTGCAAGGATTTCGGTGAAATTGTTTATATATCAAGTATAATTTCGGTAGCTATTTGATAACATAATTGTCCTTTAAAAACCTGAGTTACTGGGGCACCTGGTTGGCTCAGTTGGCAGAGCATGCAGCTCTTGATCTCGGGGTTGTGAGTTCCTGCTCCATGCTGGGTGTAGAGATTACTTAAAAATAAGATCTTTAAAAAATAAAACTTACACTACTGTAATTAATTATCATATGCTAGTTATCACCAGGAATTCTTACATAGTGAAATGCAAAAGTAAACCTGCTGGGTTTTTTTTCTTCAAAATTTATCTAGAGGGTGCCTGGGTGGCTCAGTCGGTTAAAGCCTCTGCCTTCGGCTCAGGTCATGATCCCAGGATCCTGGGCTCGAGCCCAGGATCCTGGGCTCGAGCCCAGGATCGGGCTCTCTGCTTAGCAGGGAGCCTGCTTCCTCCTTTCTCTCTCTCTGCCTGCCTCTCTGCCTACTTGTGATCTCTGCCAAATAAATAAATAAATAAAATCTTTTAAAAAAAAAAAGTTTATCCAGAAACTGACTCTCACCATCTGTGCAATTACAAATCTCGCGCAGTCATCATCTCTTCCTAGATCATGGCAAATATCCTTGTCTTGGTCCATTTAGGCCACTATAACAAAATACCACAGACTGAGTACCTTATAAGCAACAGAAATTTATTTCTCAAAGTTTGGGAGGCTGGGGGGTCCAAGAATAAAGTGCCAGCATGGCTGAATCCTGGTGAGGGTCTGCTTCCTGGTTCAGAGCCCATGCCTTCTCCATGTCCTCAGATGGTGGAAAGGAAAGGGATCCCCGTGGGGTCTCAATTAGAAGGCCCTAATTCCATTCAGGAAGGATCTGCCCTCATGATTTAAGCAGCACCCAAAGTCTCCACCTCCTTATACTAGCCTTCTGGGGCTAGGATTTCAACATAGGGACTTGGGAGACACAAACATTCAGATCACAGGAGTCTTCTAGGTGGTCTTCCTGTTTCTATCCTATTCCTGTTTCTCTTCTATCCTAGTCCATTCCTGTTTCTAAAACGGTGTCCCTACAATCAATTCTCCACACAACACAGAGTCATCATTCAAAAGCTCTGCGAGATCTGCTGAATCCCATGAGGACTTCCCATCTCACTCAGAGCAAGAGCCCGAGTGCCTGTAATGTCTTACAAACTCTATGCGGTCTGACCTGTTTTTTTCTTTGACTTCATCTCCTCTCTCTCCCTCCCTCTACCTGCTTCAGCCACACTGTCCTCCCTGTTTTGTTTTGTTTTTTCAAAAGGTGCAGTCATGCTTGCATCCGAGGATCTCCCCCTCAGTCTTTGCCCTCTGTCTGGAGGAGCTTCTTTCTGACATCGCATACCTCACTCTTTCACCTCTCTCAAGTTTTGCTTAAATGTCATATATCTGTGAATTATTTGTTTATTACCATTTCTGAACACAAAATCTGCCCTAATATCTGGCCTTCTGTTCTCATTTTTTCAGAGTATTTGTAACTTACTAACTTACTCTAATTTTGCTACTTATTATATTAATGTTTATGGTCTGTTATCCCAAGCCATACTAGAATATGTATGTGTGTATAAAGTCTGAAATTGGTATTTTCAAAGAAAAGAAAGGAATGAAGGAAAGAAAACCAAAAAGGAAAGTAAAATGCAAAAGAGAGAGAGAGAGTAGTGAACATAGAAATTAGTAACCATGTTGATAAACCTATGTAATTACAGACTTTAAAAGCAAATTAATAAAGACAATAAGTAGGAGGGCATAGATCTAATAGACCTGATCATGATAACATGAAAATAAAAGAAAGAGAGCCGCACCAGGCTCCCTGCTCAGTGAAGAGTCTGCTTCTCCCTCTCCCTCTGCTGCTCCCCCTGCTTGTGCTCATGCTCTGTCTCTGTCAAATGAATAAATACAATCTTAAAAAATCTTAAAAAAAAAAAAAAAAGACTAGAATGTGGTTTAAAATAGGGACATTTGTAAAGAAAGAAAACATTGTTAGGCAAAAAATAACATAAAAAAGAAATTGACAAATCTACATAGTTAGAAATTTTAGACTTCTTCCTCAAACTGAACATCAAACAGACAAATTGGCAATAAGATTATTGAAAATATAAAAAAAAGGACATTATCAGAGTGCCTGAGTGGCTCAGGAGGTTTCAGCTCAGGTCCTGATTTTGGGTTTGTGGGAATGAGCCCTGTGTCAGGCTCTGCACCAGCAGGGATTCTGCTGAAAAATTCTCTTCCTCTGCCTCTGCCCTGAGTCACACACATACTCTTTCTCTCGCTCCAAGATAAATAAATAAATTTTTTTAAAAAATGAAATTATCAAGCTTTATTATATGAACATATAGACAACCGTTATGGAACAAAGAGAGAAAATAAATCCTTTCAATCACGAAAATTGCCTACATACAAAAAAAATCTTCTATAAACTATTTTTTCATTATAATGTTATAGAGTCAGAATAGCGCGCATGCGTGCGCGCGCACACACACACACACACACACACAAATAGTAAAAATATACTTCTGAATAACCCACTGCTCAAAGAATAAATTGCAAGGAAAGTTACAAACTAGAATTGCAAAACGATGAAAGTAATAGAGATTAAAATGTGTAAATCTCTCTTAAGGCAGTACGCAGAATGTTTAACTTTGATATCATAAAATCACAAATTAGGACGAAAAATTAAGGAGCTAAGTGCTCAAATCAAGACATTAGAGACAGAATGACAGAGAAAGTCCATAGAATAAGATCATAATAGAACAGAAACTATTTTTGTAAACAGGAAAAGTAGAGAATATCAACAAAATCAAAGATACATAAGGCAAGACTAATAAACCACATTGAAAAGAGATAAAAAATGTTTGTTTTAACATTTTTTAAGTTAAAGAGGACATAACTATAAATAGAAATTCAAGAGCATCAAAAGAAAATATTATGGAAAAATTAGGCAAATAAAATTGAAAATTATATTAAAGGACAGTTTCTAAGAAAATCACTAGCAAAATTGACTCAAGAACACATAGAAGGACAAAATAGAACTGTAACCATTAAAACATTGATGTAGCAGCAAAATTCCATCAATTACAAAAGGATGAGATCCTGACAGAGTTACAGAATTTTATCAATCTTACATGGACTAATGTGATTTTTAGTATATTTACTGTTGTGCACCATCACCACTCTCTAATGCTAGAACATTTCCATCACCCTGAAAGAAAACATGTGCATGTTAGCAATCAGTCTCAATTTCCCCCTCTCCTTATCCCCGGAATACTACATAATACTTGTCTTTAAATTATAATCATTAACATAAGTGAGAGCGTTCACATAGATAGACTTGAATAAATCCAATTTGCATTGGGAGGCAAAAGGAGTGTTTCTTTCACTGCTCTCTACTTCATTGTTAACTTTAAATAGGAATCCATATGAAAACTTTTCTACTAAAAGGAATAACTTATTTCTCAAGTGAATTTCTCTCCTGATAGTAGTATAATTAACATTTTTAATAGACATGTTTTGAAGTTCAGTTCCTGAAGAGTCAGTTATAAATTCATAATGCCAGCTTGTACCATGCTGCATTTTTAAGATTGTAGAAATGTATATGCACTTGTATATCAGATGTTATTGAATTGAGTCAACATCATTTAGCTGTATTGAGTCACTATGACAGTATGCAAACCTCTTTAAATTGGCTAATGTATTAGCAGCATTTATACTGCTTCAGCATAATCTAGTCTAATGCTTCTATTGGGCAAGGAAGAAATTTGAACTCCCTTCCATGGAGTATCCTGGTCTCTAAATCTCCAACCTTCCTGGGCCTGAGACAAGCATCACCTCCCCCAGAAAACCTCACTTGATCACTTTCACACATAGACCTTCCCTTTTTGGGTATCCCTCTTTAGCACTTATTCATTTTAGACACCTAATGAACACTGTGCTACTGTTGTGTGAACAAAGGCAATGAGAGTGACGGGATATTTTTAGCCTAACAGGTCTTTTGCATCTGAGTGTTTTAGCACTAGAGTCCTGGCAGAAGCAAGGCACTCATTTTAGTGATGGGACCATGACTCCAATCATCTTGTTAACTGTTGCAGATCATACAGGGCAGTTTTCTAGGGTATGCTAATATCTTTTCTGGTGAGGATTCTTGGTACCCCAAGAAAATCACTTTCCTTTTTTGCCTTATTTTTATTTTATTGTTTTTTTATTTTAAATTCAATTAATTAACATGTAATGTCTTATTGGTTTCTGAGGTCCACATTTGTGATTCATCAGTCTTACATAATACCCAGTGCTCATTACATCACATGTCCTACTTAAAGTCAAATCCATCACCCAGTTTTTAATCTCATCTATGTACTCTGACATTGGTGTTTACTTCAGATCCTAAGCTATTGTTTACTCTATATATTGAGAAAAAAAAATAAAGAGAGAGAGATTTTTTTTTCTCCAAGAGGAAGTTGGGTGTATAAACTTTTCCACAAGCTGAGCATTAATTTCTTTATGAAAACACCCAAAAATATACTACACAATAAGGGACTTCTTAAAGCATAAGGCTCTTCTTCTAGGAGTTCCTAACCTATTTGGAAAAGCAAGCCATTAAAGACCCATCTGTCAACAATATGCCTTATTTTTTAGTACATAAGTATACATTTACATATATCTATTAATACAATGACAGTTGTCAGGCATTGGTGCTCGAAAAGCAGAATAAATGATTCAATCACAGTTATTATTTGGTATGAAACGTAGAAAGGAGCTTTACTGAAACAAAATTTCAGAAACTAGAGATACAGGCTAAAAATGGAAGTCAAGAAAACTGAAAGATGAAGGAAAAAACTAGTTGGTGTGTCTCCTGCATTGCCCAAGGAAACTGGGGGGAAACTTGTATCTTATAGGATTAACAGGAAACGAACAGTCTCTTTCAAAGTTCTCACTTTCTGATGACTGAAAAAATATATCCCATCTTTAAGAAAAACAAACCTAAAATCATGATACCACCTATACATATATGCTAAGTGACTCTTTAAGCAATTAGAATGACCCTTTTAATCTCTTCCTAAATCCTGTGAGGTCAAGGAGTGTATGTTTTGTTCACTCACAAGTAGCGGATGCTAAACAATATTTGACGGAAGATTTTATGAATGAAGGATTAGGCTCATTGATATTAGTTCTTAGTTGAATACTTGGTCAATGCAAGTGATACTGTCAACTTTGGAAAATTAGCTTGAATTGAAATAGAGCTGAATCTCCCATAAAATTTCCCATTTGTCTCAAGGTCACATTTTATGAGAATTCATTCTTACCTAATAGAAGAATACAGTTGGTAACTTATTTTCTTTTCTTTATGAACTTTGTCAGTTATCATGAGAAAGGACTCCCAGAAAGCACTTGAAGAAGTGGGATAATACAAGGGCGCCTGGGTGGCTCAGTGGGTTAAGACCTCTGCCTTCGGCTCGGGTCATGGTCCTAGGATCCTGGGATCGAGCCCCACATCTGGCTTTCTGCTTAGCAGGGACCCTTCCTCCTCTCTGCCTCTCTGCCTACTTGTGACATCTTTCTGTTAAAAAAGAAAAAGAAGAAGAAGACGATGACGACAAAGGAGAAGAAGAAGTGGGATAGTGCAAAGCTTTAGTGTTTTTGTTGATGGAGATTTCAATAAATGCATCATCTTGCTGAAATATCAAGGCAAAGATTGTCAGGTCCTGGGCTGAATATGGCTCCAATCCACCAGTCAGGATGTATCTCAGAGAAAAATTTAAACAAAGGTCTTTTTCGGGAAAGAAATATTATTGTTGTTCTTTGCTGTTAACATTCTCATTTTCATGCCATGTAAATGAACTAAGAATCTTAAATGACTTATTTTCTCAACAATTAACTTCTCATCCAAGTCTCAAACACCATTTTCATGACAGCGTTTTGTTGGATGCAGTTAAATCACTCGATTTTTGCCTTGCTGTTAATTGTTAAGTATTCAGCCTTGAAAAAAAAAAATTGCTACATAAGCAAACATCATGATACACTCTTTCCAATAAAACTAACAATAAATTAATTCATCTAGGCAGATTCTTACCCTTTATTATAGCGCCCTTTCCCTCAACGAAGGATTAAGACATGAAATTAAAAACTGATAAACAGCTTCATTCAGTGTACACATCTATGAAGGATCCAAGAGAGTTATTTCCTGTTTGATTACTTGCCTGACTAAAAAAATGAATTGCTTAAAAGATAATTGTAAAAGAAATCATTTTCATACTATGTACCATTTTGACCCTGAATAAACAAACTGCTACAAAGAGGTTGCCTTGTGATTTCCATACTCATTGGTCACAGAGAAGGACGTGGCTGCAGGTAACTGCAGGACACGATGTTTTGTCTGTCATGATTTGACTCCATCTAAGCCTCTACCTCTCTAGAGACAACTCTGTTTCCTAAATAGCATGATGCTTTATAAAAATCACACATTAGCTAATGAAATGTGTTCACAAGTTTTTTGCTTTATCATTACACATGGTGCAAATTAGCATGTCTTTGTGGACATATTTAAAAAGCAAGACATTTAACTGATTAGAAGAAGCTAAATTTTCAACAAACAAATTCCATCAATTTTCATATATTTTATTCTCTCCGTGGGCTGCCTTCCTGTATGCCATGCCCCTCCTTCATCCCTGGATGGCCTTCCTGTAAATCATAAAGACTGGATGCCTTTAGCATATTTGGTTTGGGTCCTTTTTCTGGTCCTGTTTACTTTGCACTGGTCATAGTAGCACTAAGTCCTTCCACAGCACACACACACAAACGTATTTTTCCATTCACTGCCTACACATTAAAAGTTTCTATGCTTCAGATTCTTGGGGACAAAAATGGAAGTTCACCAAAATGGAAAAGTGATACTCTTACAATTTTGCTTGTGAATGCACCATGTGAGAAAATACTGAAAGAGAATAAAAATGTGATGTTTTCCAAATCTTTGAGGAAAAATTTACAGCACAGAAATATGACTTTCTGCAGCTGTGCACATCTTTACTCATCAGTATGCTAATATTCTCCAATTTGAAGAGTATTCTAGAAAAGAGATGATCCAGGACATGGAAGGGGTAGCCCTGAGGCATTTGAGTCGTATTTAACTGAAAGCTGAGTCTTCCATTTCCTAACCTGGAGAAAGTGTATTTCTGTGTCTATTTTATGTTTCTATCCATGGCTGACTACCTGGATATAGTTATTCCATAAGAACTCTTCAGAACTACAGCAAAATAGGATTTGCTCTCTTCAGGGGGCTTGCTGTAGCATTTTCCACTGGAGTAGATGAGTGTATAATGGAGGAAAGAGGGAAATAATATATTCCCAGGACTTAACTTTTGGGAAAATTTAAGACTTTATGTGATAACATGGAAACTTTTCCATTTCATAAAAGTACTTCAGCTTTCTCTACAACCCTAGTTTTATTTCTCCATTTCAACTTCTTTTCCACTTCTCTACCCTGCCATTGACTTTCAGTGCATCAGTGGTATTTATCTATTATCTTGAAACTTCTATTGCTATAGGATGAAAGTATTATCAATACCACAACCACCTGAAAAACAAACACAGGACTTGTGCTCACATATGTAAAACATGGTATCTGATGAGAATTATCTAAAATTAACATGTGTTCTCCAAGTTTATCCATCAGTATCTATTAGGGATAAACTTTATAAAAAAATCTAACTCAGAAAGTCACAGAACACTAGGGTAAAATTGAGTTGCAGGTTAAGATCCTCAAAAAGCATACACTGAGATTGAGACTGGCATTCAGAAAATGTGTAGAGAAATGCTCTTAGGATCAACATGTGTAGAAGGTGTGGGAAGGAACATGACCGGTTAGAGGAAAGAGTTGGAATGAAATGCAGTCTCTGCAATGGTTAGAGCCAAATGCCACAAACAGCTTTGAAGGTGGGATGGTCCTTCAGATTTTTTCCCACATTATTGTGAGGAAGCCAACATTCTAAATATATATATTAAATATATACCATATATATAGATAGATATCTAGAGAAATATATCTAGATATGATATATATTTATATCTATATATATATCTATATATCTCACATGTATTCTCAAATATTATATATATATATATATATATATATATGTACATATATATATATATTCTCTTATATTCTCAAATCAACCAATCATTGGATATAGTATGGCTATGCCTGAGAAAGGCCTATGACTTTGGGGGAACAGCTCCTCCAACCAAGGGTTAGTTCCAGGAAGGATGACAACTGAGGTTTTTAACAATTAGTATAACAAACTATCTAGTACTGAAGAGGAATTTGAACAGCATATCACAGCATCTGTTGCTGATTATCATTTTTCTCTCCAAGTCATGAAGTGTCCATTGACCTTTTCAAACAGATATTTCACAAAGTAGATATTCCTTACTGCAGAAGGAAATGAAAATTTACCTAATTATAAAGAGTGGTATATTTTTTAATATTAAACATTGGAATATATAGCCTTGCTTGATTTTTGTTTTATCTCCATTTACATTTAAAAACTTAATTATTAAAATAATTGATAAAATTTATTGAAGCCCTTCTACATTCTATGCACCAAGCGAGAGGCTTTCATATAATCCTGCAATAAATCTAAGGGTTGGTTACTGCCACACATTGTACAGATGAAGGAAGGAGTCTGAAGGAAGTTAAGTACATTGTCTTTGATCACACAGTTAATAGATGGCTGAATTGTGTCTAACTCCAGAGTTATGTGCTTTCTATTATTCTGCACTGCTACTTTGACTAAATGGAATACATTAATAATGTAATTTTATAGTTTATTAACCTTAAAATTCTGGATCTTTTGTCTACTCCATTTGCAAATCACAGTGGACACTGCTCTTTATCTTGGTAATTCAAAAACTCATCTAGGTTTTTTGAACAAGTTCCTCAAGTATAAAATGGGAATAAAAAGTATTTTCCTGGGGAGCCTGGGTGGCTCAGTCAGTTAAGCATCCAACTCTTGATTTCGGCTTAGGTCATAATTTCAGGGTCATGAGATCGAGCCCAGTGGGGAGTCTGCTCGAGATTCTCCCTCTCCCTCTGTTCCTCTCCCTGCTCACTCATGCTCTCTCTCTCTCTCTCTCTCACACACACAAACAAATAAATCTTTAAAAAAATATTTTCCTGGGGTGCCTAGGTGGCTCAGTTGGGTAAGTGTCTATCTTCAGATCAGGTCATGATCCCAGGGTCCTGGGATGTGAGCCCCATGTCAGGTCCCCTCTTCTCCCTGCTCATGCTCTTTCTTGCTATCTCTCTCTCTCTCAAACAAATAAATAAAAATCTTTAAAAAATTTTTTAAAAATAAAAAATATTTTCCTTATCCATGCAATTAGCTTATGATGAACAAATGAGATAATGAATATTTAAGTGACTTAAAAACTGTAGAGCACTAAAAATACATTTTTATATGATACATAATTATGACAAAACAATTACATATTACAAAATACATAATCATTATTAGGATTACTTCTTTTACACTGATTCATGCTATTAGCACTTAGAAAATAGACTTGGAAAATTTTAATAGTTACAGCAGTCATATAAAGGTACACCTTTTTTCATAAAAAATCGGCTACTGGATGATTAAGAACAGTTTAGTTCTTGAATTCTACCATTCTTTCACCCTTCTGGACTTCCACATTCATATGACCAATAGTCAAATGGGGAGGAGAGCATAAGATAAAACACTGGCTGGGCAAGTTTCCTATAACTCTACCAATGCCAGGTTACTTGGCAAAAGCTGATTTGGAGAATGTGGCTGAAGCCCAGACTCAGTTGAGTTTTTTATCCCTATGCACCAGCAGAACAGTTAAGTACATCCCGAATCTGTTTACCCAATAAACTGCATGGAAATGCGGCCGGACGTAGAAATCAAATAGCAACCTGATTCATCAGATACTCAAAGGATGTGGTGAGGAGACCATGACTCACATGGGCACTGACCTTTAAGACACAGCCGTCCCCACAAACAAAGTAAAACCTATTACAACTAGCTACTCTACCAAAATGAAGAACTGTCAGGTGGGTGAAGAGAGAGGCTAAAATCAACACAGTAGATGCTTTTCTCTTCTCTGAAGTAAATCGAAACACACACTGGAAAGACTGCATGTCTCACATGCACATGCACAGGCACACGCGCACCCACCCACCCACCCACACCCACACCCACACACACACACATCCCTAACATGTAGATGGATTCTCTGATGAATTCTTTAGTAAATGAAGACACAATTCCTTACGTTAAAGAAAAAAGTGTTTAAAGGAAACATAAAACAAATCAACTACACAATTCAATGTGCTAAAGATGCCAAATATACCCAAATACATCTGAAGATTCAATGCAGTCTTAACAAAAATCCTCAGGACTTTTGTCAACTTTAAAAACATATTCTGAAATTTATACAGAAAAGCAAAGATCAAAATAGCCAAAATACACTTTAAAAATAAGAACAATAAGAAATACTTGCTCTATTAGGTGTCATAATTAAGACACATCAAGGCACATCTTAATTGTCAATTAAGACAATTAAGGCACATCAAGGAAAAAATAAATCAATGTAACAGAATACATTCCAGAAATAAACCCATGCATATGTAAATATTTGTTAAATGTAGCATGGCAGATTAGCAAGGAAAGAACACATTTCTTTTCCAGGAAATGCTACTAGGTTATTTTTGTATACATATGGAATAAATTAATTAAATCTCTACCTTATCCCATCCATAAAAATTAATTTCAGATAAATTATAGGACTAAATGGAAATTTGAAAAACTACAAAGCTCTTAGAAGATAATACAAGTGAATATTTTCATTACTTTGTGGCAGGGAAAGAACTCTTAAGACCCAAAAAGCTAAATTTACGACTTTAAAAGCAAAAATTTCTGTTCATCAAAAAAACACCATCTAGAGAAATAAGAGAAACTGCAAAAACTGTGGAGAATATATTTGCATGCTATTTAACTGAAATGGACTGGTATCTAAGATACATATAATGTCTAGAATCAATAGACATGCTGTCTAGGGAACCAATAAATTACGCAAAATATCTTAATAGACACTTCAGAAAGAGGAAGTTTATAGAAACGCCTTATCTCATAAGTTATTATGAAAAAAGTAGGAATGACACCAATTTCACATTTAATCTGATTGAATAAATCCAGAAGTCTAATGATTCCTACTCTTACGAGCTGCAGGTATGAGTGTCATTTGGTAATCCCATTGGAAAATCATCTGATGTGACCCAGTAAAGTTGAAAATGTGCAGAGCCTAGCATCTTGCAGTTCTCATGCTACGTACAATCACAGAGAAACACACACATGTTCGCCAGAAGACATGCAGAAGTAGTCACTGTGTTAACAGTTTCACACTAGAAACAATCCAAATATCCACGAAAAGGAGAGTAAGAAAATAAAGAATGGGTATTTGCCCAAAGAATATAAAAATACTAATTGAAAGGAATACGTGCACCCCTATGTTTATTGCAACTTTATTCACAATCGCCAAATTATGGAAGCAATCCAGTGTCCATCAATAGATGAATGGATAAAGAAGATGTGGTGTGTGTGTGTGTGTGTGTGTGTGTGTGTGTGTGTGTGTGTATACTGTGTATATATATATGATTGATATATATATTATATATATAATATCATTGTCATAAAAAAGAATGAAATCTCGCCATTTGCAACAACATAGATGAATCTAGAGAGTGTAATAGTAAGTAAAATTAAGTCAGATAAAGACAAAACCACATGATTTCACTCACATGTAGAAGAAACAAAAGAATGAAGGAAAAGAGAGAGAAACCAAGAAAGAGACTCTTTTTTTTTTTTTTTTAAAGATTTTATTTATTTGACACAGAGAGAGAGATCACAAGTAGGCAGAGAGGCAGGCAGAGAGAGAAAAGGAAGCAGGCTCCCTGCTGAGCAGAGAGCCTGATGTGGGGCTCGATCCCAGGACCCTGAGATCATGACCTGAGCCGAAGGCAGAGGCTTTAACCCATTGAGCTACCCAGGCGCCCTAAGAAAGAGACTGTTAACAAGAGCAGAGAATGAACTGGTGGTACCAGAGGGGAGAGAGGTGGGGGGTTGGGTGAAATAGGTGAAGAGGAATAAGGACGGAAGTTATCCTAATGAGCACTGGGTAATGTATAGAATTGCTGGATCACTCTATTGTACACCTGAAACTAATATAACACTGTTATGTTAACTATACTTAAAAATATATATACTTACGGGCACCTGGGTGGCTCAGTGGGTTAAGTCTCTGCCTTTGGCTCCAGTCATGGTCTCAGGGTCCTGGAATCAAGCCCCACATTGGGCTCTTTGCTCAGCAGGAAGCCCGCTTCCTCCTCTCCCATTGCCTGACTCTCTGCCTACTTGTGATCTCTGTCAAATAAATAAATAAAATCTTTTAAAAAAAGAAAAAATATATACTTTAAAAAATAAAACAAAAACAAACATAGAATTAAACATTACACTCTAAACAATTACGTTCCAGTTCCTTCTTGGTACCTCTTAGTTATTTCAACCTGCAAGAAATATGTCAGAATTTGTACTCACTCTACACTCACTTCCTTGTTATTCACAGACCCTCACTGCTATCTGGGTAATATCAGGCCTTGTCATAGAGCATAAAGTGGGCTCAGACATATTGGCAGCAAGTTTTCTTCACATCCAGGGTTCTCACATATTCCTCCTCCCCTTGCTATTGTTCTTTTCTTCTCCCTGAATACATTTGTGTAAATGAAGCCATTTACTTTGGAGTGAGGGTGACAGGCAAATCAGTACACGTCATTCTCACGCTCACGGACAGATTCAGGCAGCATGGCTCTCTGCCTTGTCTTGACTTGCCTAGCACTTTATTTATTGAACACCCTTGGCCCTAAACATAAATTTACTGAAAACTCCTTGGCCCTGAGTTGATATTCAGCACAGGATAGTACAAAGTTCTAGAAGTCCACATGACTCTGAGTATTCTGCTATTCTGGCACTACTTTCCAGAGCTCTGAGAAAACTGGGGTTCTACTTAAATGCAGTATCTTTTTTTTAAATTTTGTTTTAAAGATTTTATTTATTTATTTGAAAGACAGAGATCACAAGGAGGAAGAGAGACAGGCAGAGGGAGAGGAAGGGAAGCAGGCTCCCTGCTGAGCAGAGAGCCCAACGTGGGGCTTGATCCCAGAATGCCTAGGATCATGACCTGAGCTAAAGCCAGAGGCCTCAACCCACTGAGCCACCCAGGCACCCCATAAATACAGTATCTTAACAGCCTCTTTCAGAAACTTGAAAACTAAAAAAATACTAAATAATATAAATTTTTAAAATTCGACTTAAAGGCATTAAAACTTCCTGGGCCAATGATCCAGAAATTAATACAATCTACATTATTTAGCATCAAGTCAAACATTTATTCGGTAATGTTTTCCTCTGCACAAGGTGGTTCTACTTGGTATCGGTCTAGTAATTCCCATCTTCCTCCCTAGCTACAGTGTCAGGTACCCACTGACAAAAGAGTCCCATACAAGTCCCAGGTAGGACCTGTCCAAACCCAGACATGTGAGGGATTCCTGTGTAGTGCTCTAACTTCAAAACGACAAAAATAATCAATAATTTCTTTTATGACATTTAGCTTTCTGTTTTGTAATAGATTAAAAGACAAAATATCAAATTTGATTGTAAAGTCAATGGAATGCATTCATATTTGAAGAGCACCTCCATAAATAATAGTAAGACATCCTAAACCTAAATATTACTGAATACTTTGGATTCTATAAATGAGAATATATTTATAATATAATATTGTACTATACTTTTTTTTAGTGTTAACTATAAGATCAGGGGACACAATCAAATTGAATACAGGACGCAACTATAGAAGAATTCTTTTTCCACCACATCTCCTCCTTGAGGCATGACACAGAACAGCTTTCCTTTGAAGCAACTCAAATCAGAAAAAAAGAGGCAGGCCTACTTTTAGCACAGTAATTTCCTGGGGACTGACTTGGAGGTGATAATACGTGTACAAGTCAATGTGCTAGGTTTTTGTAAAAGTTTGATCCTGATGCCTGTCCAATGATAGGCATTCTCATCTCTCCACCTGCAACAAAGCCAAACTCTCTCTAGATCAATTAGAAAAAAACAAAGTTCTACATTACAGTAAGAATAAAACATCAAGTCCAGAGGACAGTTTAAACCCTTGAGGAGGGTAAGGAGATCAGAAGGAGTCCCAGGGTAAGGTTTCCTGAGGGGCATGGGGAGACAACCCCAGCAGCTCCTCTAAAAACCATGTCCACCATGCCTGATAAAGAATTCCAAGGAATCCAGCAGACGACTAACCCTAGATGGGGACTGGTGGCTTGTGCAGGAATAAAGCACAGTGTTGCACAGTTTCTTAATTCCATGGATGCTTCTCTTTCAATGGACAGCAGTCTGTCTTGGCAACAGTGAGAAATGATACAACTCCAACCTCTACCTCTGCCTCTAAATTGGGCAGACCTTTCCCTGCGTATTTCACAATGGCATTTGTTTTGTCTCAGCTATTGTTAAAATGTGATCGAATTTATGTATACGGTGATCTTCTCCTTTTAAGAAAAGGAGACAGTTACTTTAATTACTTCTAACCTATTTTGAGTTTCAAGCAGAATGATCAGTGTTAACTATGTGCTTGTAAACATTTAGTATGGTGGCAAAATTATTAGATGAAGAGTCATAAAACTCAGCTTCATTCTAGAGGCTGACACTTACCTGATCAAGTGACTTTTAGCCTCACTCTCTTCTCAAAACTGGAGAACCACAAAATAGCACCTATACCACCTAAAACTTGATGTTAATGTGAGACCAAGTGAGGTAACATACACTGAATGGATTTTAAATTAAAAAAATCATACACTAAAGGAAAGGATCAAAGGGTAATGCAGAGACTGTTCTACACATAATTTTTTAAACGTAATTTTTCATTTAATGATTTAATTTTATTTAGAGTGTCTCCCACATGTATGGCTATTGTGAGCTCTAAAAAGAGTGAAGGTGTAAGAGGGAAGAGGGAGGATAGATTATACCAAAAGCACCATGGTTATTAGCTCAAATAGCTTATAATGTTATGGGAATCAAAACACAAAAAAATTGAAAGCAAAATAACAATTTAAAGAAGCAGAGGATTAGATGGTGAGAAACCAGGAGAGATAATTAGTGCTGAAAATGGTCTTTGGAGAAAGGCCATTAAGTGAGTGCTGGAAACCCCAAGCCCCTCCAGGCCTTTAATCCTTTAATTACCATTCCTTAGTACACTAAAATATTTTCAACTTTTAAAGTCTGTATTTTTTGCACAAGAACTACTTGAATACATTTTCATGATTCTACAATCTACAGAGTACATAATTAAAATCCCATACTGTGTCTCTACCTGCTCCCTAACTCCAGCAAAGTCTAATCCTAATCCCATTTCTTTCCCCATCAAATACCACTGTTAATAGTTTGGTGATGTGTATTCTAGAAATTTTTGTGCATTCACACACACACACACACACACACACACATTTGTAACACCAAGGGAATCCTAACATAAACTCTTCTCAAACTTGCTGATTTTTACTTAACAGTGTGTGTTAGTTACACCACTATGAAAACAGATGTAACTTTATCTTATTCTTTGTTATCAGTAAATCATACATTATCTTTTCTCCTATTATAATCATCTCTATGTTTCTACTTTTCCAGTCTTACAAACCAGGAAGTACCACTATCTGAGGATTCATACGATGTCTGATCCACCAGCATGAGATGCCATGTGACCTCACATCAGAGCAGGGGACCCACTCTATAAAAAAGAGGACCAGGGGGTATACTGGGTGTTTACATACTGTACTACTCAGAAGCGGCTGGCCTGAGAGAGCTTTGAAACAGCTTCTCAAACACTCTGTGAAGATAGAGAATGGTTTTTCTGTATGCAATATACACCTTGAGTCAAAAACATTTACATATACTGTACCTTGAGTAGCAAGAATACATGGTTCTGGGAGCCAGGTGATTAGAACCATGGGAATTTTGCTTCCTATCCCTTCAACAAGTTCGGGTTTGGCAGACTTAGATGTCCTCATCCCCCAAAAGAGGCATACCTCTGCTAAAGGACATACACAAAAGTCCCATTGATCAATAACCTAGTGTTGCCCTCTGGATCCATTAAACTCTTCATGTCTGGGGCCAGCAAGTAAGGAAAGGAGTTACCACCATGACAGGAGCTACTGACTTTGATCATCAGGAGGTGATAGGGCTATTATGCAATGGGCTTAGGGAGGAATATGTGTGACATATATGGGATCCACTGGGCTAACTCTTGTTCACTCTTTCTCAATTGTGGTGGTAAATAAAAAAGCGCAGGTGCCCCTGGGAACAACCAATCTACTCTCTGTTTCTTTAAATTCATTTTTTTTAGATTCCATATGTATCACATAGTGGAGTACAATATATACACACAAATCATACAGTATTTGTCTTTCTGTCTGACTTATTTCACTCAGCAAATGCCGTCAAGTTTTATCCACATTGTCACAAATGGCAGGACTTCCTTCTTCTGGTCCTTTTCACTTCTGTAGAATCCAAGTTTCCATTTGGAGTCATTTTATTTTAGCCTACACGACTTTCTTTAGCATTTCTTTTCTTTCTTTCTTTCTTTTTTTAAAATAGTGGTGTGTTTTTTTTAAAGTTTTATTTATTTATTTGACAGAGAGAAATCACAAGTAGGCAAAGAGGGAGGCAGAGAGAAAGGGGGAAGGAGGCTCACTGCTGAGCAGAGAGCCTGATATGGGGCTTGATCTGAGGACCCTGAGATTATGACCTGAGCCAAAGGCAGAGGCTTAACCCACTGAGCCACCCAGGTGCCCCTCTTTAACATTTCTTATAGTGCAGTCTGCTGGCAACAAAATGTCTGGTTTGTTTTTCTGCTAATATTTGCCTTTCACCATCAGTTTCAGAGGACATTTTTGCTAGATATGGAATTCTAGGTTGAAAGGCTTTTTAATTTTCTTTCATTCTTTTAAAATAGTCATTCTGGTATCTTCTGGCTCATTCTTCCTCATGAAAGAAACCACTCATCACTTCTATCACTGTTCCTCTATATGTACTATATTGTTTCCTCTGGCTGATTTTGAGAATTATTTCTTTCTCTTTGTTGCTCAGCAGTTTGCTCATTGATGTGCCTGGTTGTAGTTTCCTTTGTATTTTTTTCTGCTTAGCATATACTTAGTTACCTTGCTCTATGGGTTTATTATTTCCTCAAATTTGGCAAATTTGTGAAAATTACTTTTATAAATATTTACCTTCCTTATTTTATATCTCGTTTCCTTCCTCACTATCCAGCTTCCCTGGCCTTCCTGATCTTTGTCCTATGACTCTAGTACAGTTGTGCTCTTTTACCTCAATTGTAGCTGCCCCGAAACCATGCATCCTGGGGAGGGCCCTCAAGTACAAATTTTACCCAGTGCAGTCCCTAGATTCAAGAGACAACTCTACTCCAGTTTCTGCCTCTTTTTGGGTCTTTGTAGTCCCTTCAAGTTATTATGTGGGGTTTATTTCCCCAGAGTTTCTAATAATTGTCTATGGGAGAAACTGGGACAAGCTCTTCCACAATTATCTGAGGGGAATCTCTCCGCCTAAACATGCATTCATCCCTTCATTTTCCCCCGCACTCAACCAAAAAGAAGCTGCTTTTACTTTTTCAAATATGCTAACTACTCTTTCCTGCCTCAGACCTCTTGCAATTATTCCATCTCCTTGGAGAGCTTGCTTTCCATACTAACACATGTGCACACACACACATACGTGCTCATGCACACACATGCACACACACACACACCTCTGGTTTAGACCCATGAGTTCTTTAGAACTCAAGTTAATGACTATATATATTGTAATATAGCTTCCCCTTATCTCTTGGACTAGATAAGTTCTTCCCTGTGTCCCTAAATCTTCCTATAATCTCATAACCCTTATCACAATTTATAACTTAGGCTTTTATCTGTGATTACTTGATTAATATTTGTTTCATCATTAGAACTTAAATTCCAATGATTTGTGTTCACCAATTTGTACATAGACAAACCTTGTACATTTTACTAAACATTTTATGAGAAGTGCTGAGCAAGTATCTTACACATAGTGTGTGTTCTCAAAATATTAATTTAACTAATTAATTCATTAATTGATAACTCCTCACCTGTATTGCATCTTGACTGTTTCTAATTAAACTCATGGGTACCTTAAACATCACCGGCCTCAAACAGAATACATTTTCTTTTTACCATTCTTTACCTATCCTCTTTTATTTCTAATAAAAATTAATTATAACTCTATATATCCAGGTGCCCAAAGTAGAAACCTCAAATCATTTTTAGAGCTTTCCCCCTCTCTCATAAACACCTCCCATAAATGTACTCTTTTGGAATATCTCATTAATTGAAAATCCTATCACCTTCCCATTATCAAACTGTCCTAGTTAAGGGCCTTATTTTTGTGTAGGTTATTTCTATACATTTCTACCTAGTTCTGCTGGTTTTAGTCTTTTCCCTAGCCATTCTGCCTGTACTATTCATTCCTACTCTCTCAACAGATGGATATTTCTAAAATAAAAAGCTGTCAGGTATTACATTAAAATCTTTCTAAATGTCTCATTTTTAACTGGAGATAGTTCAAGACCTTTAACGTAGCCTACATTTTTTTTTACCGAGCCCCACAGTTACACAGTAAGTTCACACATTTAGACACTACAACCCAAGGAAGACCTCAGCTATTTCATCTTACATAAGTGATCAGATCTTTCCTACATAGTCCCAGCCTGTTGTATAGACTGAGCTCTGTGTTCAGTGTTCCTTCCATTCACAGGTATTCTTACACCTGGAATTTACGGACTCCTCCAAACTGTACAGAGCAGAAGGAGCCTAGACAGCTCCCTCAGGGCTATCTGTCTTGCCACCTCTCACTGCCAAAGGTTCCAATGATTTGTGAACAAAGGTGAACAATGATTGTGTTCACCAATTTGTACATAGACAAACCTTGTACATTTTACTAAACATTTTATGAGAAGTGCTGAAAGGAATCTGACAAGATGGTGGAAAGAGCCCCAAGCCAAATACTGTACTTCTCCCAGAGTCAGTAGGCTGAAGGCTGTCTTCCAAGTAGACCAGGAACCTGATGCTCCCAGGAGATTCCACACCTGTCTGCATATTTTAGAGCTCCCTGACACCACAGACCAATTTTGAACTTGCCGTGGATCAAATCTGGTGCCTGATCTCCTTGACTTCCTGTTTCCCTTCTTAGCCTGCTCCCCTGGAAGGGGGTAGGAGCAGACTTTCCACTTCCTTTCACTTCTTCCCAAGCCAACATTTGTTTTTTCCACTTACCTGACAGACAGAGTGAAGGTGGATAAAAAAGTCTTAGCTATAACTGAATATCTAAAAATATTATCCCTATTACCCTAAATTTATAGAGTTTTCCATTTTATTTCTAGCCATGTCTTCTTCTCACCACCTCTAGGCAGAATTAATTGCTATCACTTCTCCCACAGCACCTTATTCATATTTTTATCTTATCATTTAGCACATTGTAACTATGATTAGCTTCATGTTTGCCTTTCCCACTAGCCTGTGACATCCTCAAGGACAAGGACTAAATCTTACTCATCTCTTTATTTCCCCAGAACATACAACAGTGCCTGATAAAGAGTAGGTGTCCAGTGAGTGTCTGTTCAACAAATGAGCAAACCTGCTAGGAGATGAGGCTTCCTATGAAGGAATAATGAATGGGATGCAGAGTGGGAAAGAAAAATTGTAAGCACCTGATGCAGCTCTGATTTTGGAACCATAATCCTGTAAGAGGTATCAATTTTATCTGAAAGAACAAAAATTTTTGAAGATTTTCAGTGACTGATGACTGTATTTTTAATAATTAAAATATCACTAGAGATCTGCTATACATACTGTATCTATAGCTAACTATATTATATCGTTCACTTAAAAATTTAAGAGGATAGATCTCATGTTAAGTATTCTTAACACAATTTAAAAAACAAACAGTTCAGAAAGAGAACATTTATTCTGTAACATACCCTGATTTGTTACCTACAATAAATAAATAATAAACTTTCAGCATTTAAAAAAATATATTAAAGAACATTCGTAGTTTTAAAAGCTTTTAAAATTTACTTATTGATAGGGGTGCCTGGGTGGCTCAGTTGTTAAGTGTCTGCCTTTGGCTCAGGTCATGATCCCAGGGTCCTGGGATCGGGCCCCACATTGGGCTCCCTGCTCAGGGGGGCGCCTGCTTCTCCCTCTCCCTCTGCCTACTACTCCCCCTACTTGTGCTCATTCTCTCTGTGTCAAATAAACAAATAAAATCTTTAAAATTTTTTCTTATTGATATTTCAGACAGCATCAACATCCGAACATAAGGAAAATAGTACATCTGTATTTTTCCCAATTAACTTTATACATCCACCTAGATGTCCATTATTCCAAATAGATGTTTTAGATGATATTCTTAACTCAGTAAGATTTTGAACATACTTATTATAAATTAGTTTGGTCTTCTACAGAGTATTTTTTTAGATCAGTGAATATACCAGTTTATCAGGATAAAAACTAGGTAGGACATAGCTCAACAACACTACCACATATAGAATAACATTACACATGTATTTATCATATAACCACAGCTCCCTGCTCAGTGCAGAGCCTGCTCCTCCCTAACCCTCTCCTGCTCCCCCTACTTGTGCTCCTTCTCTCTGTCAAATAAATAAAATCTTTAAAAAAATGACAAATGCCAAGAAGAAAATAGAATTTGGGGCTAGAGATGGGTGGAGGTTGGACGATGTGCTGCTGAAGCATAGAGGGCAAGTGGAAGCCTCTTACAGGAAGTGATGTCTACATGGAAAAATAAAGAAGATGTCAACCCTACCTGGTCTGGGCATCAGACTTCCAGATAGGATGGACAAGTCATGCAAAAACCTCAGTGGGCAGAAGTCACAGTGTTTTGGATATAACTTTTAGTCTGGGCTACCAAGCTTTAGGGACAGCTACTCTGGCCCTGAGGTCTGTTTCAGCTCTCAGACTTCTGTTTATTCCACCCCAAATGTTGATAATTTGGGAATTACTCTGGATTGTGTTCCAGAGTTGTGTCTGCTTGCTTATTTCTTTGAATGTATAATTTTCTCTGTTTTGTATTTTGCTATTTGCTTATCAGTTGGTTTTGTACTTCCTTTGATGAATATTTGAGGATGGGAACTGACTCAAATTGTCTATATTATGCAATCTTTATATTCCGGTTCTAATTAGTTTTAACTTAAGGGTATCAAATTAAAGGTATGACTACACAGACCCATACTGATGATAAGCCACTTGATGTCATTTTGATGAAAACTGATAATGGAAACACTATTTTTTTCAAAAAGGATAATCAAATGTGAGTCTTTCAAAACCTTCTGAAGTAGCAGGACATGTCCAGTATTCCTTCTGGTAGCTACTTGACCAAATACATATGTCAAACATATGTCAGACTAAACTTCTCATTCATTTTATGTTTGCTTAACACAAATTACCTTAGAAATACCAGAGAAAAAACATCTAATATCCTGGTACTACATACGGTAAATAAATTATCCTTCAACTTATCAACTACATACATAAATCTTAAAGCGCTAAAAGTTCACTTGATAAAAACAAAGTTATGGTATCAATAAATTCTAAAGGTATAGTTTGTCTAGAATTTCAACTGGAATAAAATTGCATTTGCTTTTAGGTTGTTTCTCCATTTTCTCCTAAAGAGGAAACAGAATAAAATACGCCACTTGTTTGAAGCAAACGTGGATCCTGAAATATTTTAGTTTCCCAAGTTGTAGATCATTTTGTATTTTTTTTTTAATCTGGGAGCATACATTTGGAAATCTTAGAACACACTGAGCTATCACTGTGTATACTATCAAATCTTATCAAGGCCCCCTTAAATGCAGGAGTTTAACTCTCTAAGGCATCAACTTTATCAAGAATATTCTGCCTTAGGATACAAAGTCAATGTACAGAAATCAGTGGCTTTCTTATACACTAACAATGAAAATACAGAAAGAGAAATTAGAGAATCAATTCCATTTACTATAGCAACAAGAACCATAAGATACCTGGGAATAAACCTAACCAAAGAGGTAAAGGATCTGTATTCGAGGAACTACAGAACACTCATAAAAGAAATTGAAGAAGACACAAAAAGATGGAAGACCATTCCATACTCTTGGATCGGAAGAATAAACATTGTTAAGATGTCTATACTGCCTAGAGCAATCTATACTTTTAATGCCATTCTGATCAAAATCCACCGGTATTTTTCAAAGAGCTGGAGCAAATAATCCAAAAAGTTGTATGGAATCAGAAGAGACCCCAAATTGCTAAGGAAATGTTGAAAAACAAAAATAAAACTGGGGGCATCACGTTACCTGATTTCAAGCTTTACTACAAAGTTGTGATCACCAAGACAGCATGGTACTGGCATAAAAACAGACACATAGACCAGTGGAACAGAGTAGAGAGCCCAGATATGGACCCTCAACG
>NW_019154100.1:36265818-36269293 GCF_002288905.1 Enhydra lutris kenyoni | reverse complement strand
TAAAAAAATGGGCAGAAGATATGAACAGACACTTCTCCAATGAAGACACACAAACGGCTATCAGACACATGAAAAAATGTTCATCATCACTAGCCATCAGGGAGATTCAAATTAAAACCACATTGAGATAACACCTTACACCACTTAGAATGGGCAAAATTAGCAAGACAGGAAACGTGTTGGAGGGGATGTGGAGAAAGGGGAACCCTCTTAAACTGTCGGTGGGAATGCAAGTTGGTGGAACCTCTTTGGAGGACAGTGTGGAGATTCCTCAAGAAATTAAAAATAGAGCTTCCCTATGACCCTGCAATTGCACTACTGGGTATTTACCCCAAAGATACAGATGTAGTGAAAAGAAGGGCCATCTGTACCCCAATGTTTATAGCAGCAATGGCCATGGTCGCCAAACTGTGGAAAGAACCAAGATGCCCTTCAACGGACGAATGGATAAGGAAGATGGGGTCCATATACACTATGGAGTACTATGCCTCCATCAGAAAGGATGAATACCCAACTTTTGTAGCAACATGGACGGGACTGGAAGAGATTATGCTGAGTGAAATAAGTCAAGCAGAGAGAGTCAATTATCATATGGTTTCACTTATTTGTGGAGCATAACAAATAGCATGGAGGACAAGGGGGGTTAGAGAGGAGAAGGGAGTTGAGGGAAATTGGAAGGGGAGGTGAACAATGAGAGACTATGGACTCTGAAAAACAATCTGAGGGTTCTGAAGGGGCAGGGGGTGGGAGGTTGGGGGAACCAGGTGGTGGGTATTGGAGAGGGCACGGATTGCATAGAGCACTGGGTGTGGTGCAAAAACAATGAATACTATTACGCTGAAAATAAGTTAAAAAATTAAAAAAAAAAAAAAGAATATTCTCCCTTTTTCCACTGTGCTGCTACACCTTTGGAGGACAGACTCTGAAAGCAAGTTACCAAAGCTATATAAGCTGCCTACATTTTTTTTTTTCTCCCAAACAAACAACACCATAAGAACAACAACAGACAATTATCAGTAAGCATTTCAAGGCCAAGGTTCAGAATTCAAATCAGAAGGTAAACAATGACTGCATTTTTAAATTATTTTTTTTTAAGATTTTATTTATTTGTCAGAGAAAGAGAGGGACAGAGCACAAGCAGGGAGAATGGTAGGCAGAGGTAGAAGCAGGGTCCCTGCTGAGCAAGAAGCCTAAGGTGGGACTAGACCTGAGCCCAAAGCTGACGCTTAAGCAAGTGAGCCACCCAGACATCCCACAATGACTTCTAAATTAATCCCATGATTTAATCTTCTCCCTTTCTCATACTGAGGTATTTTTCTTTACATTAAAAGAAAAAGAAAAAAAAAGATAGTGTATTGCAGATAATAGTGAAGTCAACTCTGAAACCTATTTATTCACCTCTCTCCTCTCCAAAGAAGAGAATCATGAATTTGGTGAGTATATTTCTCTTATCAGGTTTATATTAAAAAATGTACATATATAGCCATTTATAATTAATAGAATATGTAACATACAGTATAGCTTGGTGTTGTTTCAAAAGTCCTCAGAGTTATCATACATTAAGTATTTATTTGCAACTGGCTGTTTTAATTCATCATTAGGTTTTGAGATTAAACCATGTTGGTACTCATTTATTTCTTTCATTTTAATGGCTGCACAGTAGTAATTATATAAATATACAATTGTAACCTAATCTTTGGTGAAAAATTATTTCTATTTTTTAACTATTATGAATAGAGATTCAACAAATTTATTTTCTAATCTATCTACAGTGAAAATAATTACAAGAATTTAAGATGCTTTCACTTTAATCTCTCATGTCATTTCTCAATCTATTGCGGTTTGGTTTTCTGTTTTTTCTTTAATTTTACCCAAATTAGCTTTTTACTAATTATGTATTGAACCTTAACAACACATTTACCAATTTATTTGTCAGTATTGTTTTTTGCATTCTACTTATTTCTCTGAGTTCAGTTTTCTTCTGGTTCGATGCAACTTTAAGTAGCTTTTTCCTGGAATATATGTGAGTTGTAAACTTTTTTTTTTTAAGATTTTATTTTTATTTATTTACTTGACAGACAAAGATCACAAGTAGGCAGAGAGGCAGGCAGGGGAGGAGGGGAAGCAGGCTCCCTGCTGAGCAGAGAGCCCGATGTGGGGTATGATCCCAGGACCCTGAGATCATGACCTGAGCCAAAGGCAGAGGCTTAACCCACTGAGCCAGCCAAGTGCCCCGTGAGTTGTATACTCTTAATCTTTGTTTCTCTCTAAAAGTCTTTATTCTCCTCTTGCTCTTTATAATCATTGTATGAATATAAAAATGGGTGGACAAGTGTTTGTTTTCAGATTTTTGGAGATATTTTTCAGTTGTCTTCTAACAGAAATAGACATAGATAAGTGTCCATAAAAAGTCTGATTGTTATTCCTTTGTAGGTAGTGTGTGCGTGCGTGTGTGTGTGTGTGTGTGTGTGTGTGTGTATCCTCCCAAAAGAGAGCTTTTAAAAATCTGGTGTACTGCAATTTCACTATGATGTTTCTAGAAGTTTGTTTTCACTAATCCTGTTTAGGAATTAACATATTTTTTAAAACTTTTGATAATTCTTACTCTATTTTAACTTCATATAAATTTCCCTACCACTTCTATCTTCTCCTGATTTTCCATTACAATTAGGTTGGCTCTTCTCTTTCCATTGTTCACACCTTAAAATTTCTGTTTTACACTTTCTATCTTTAACTCTATATACTGCACTTTTGGGTGATTTTTGTAGATCTGGATACTACTAATTCCTTAACTCATCAGCTAAATCTAATCTTACATTTAACCTTCACATTGAAATTTTTATGTTAAGAACTGCATTTTTCATTTATTTAAACTTCTATGTGGTACTTTTGCAGTCCTCCCTTTAGACTAATAATTTAGTCTATCCTTCTCATTTCTATTTTGTGTTTTATCTCTTTGATGTACTTTAAATTCTCTTGAATGTGCTCCGCCATCTCTCATGTATCGTATCTGATGACTCTTCAAATGGTGGTTTGTTTTCTCACCATGTTTGTTGTTTCACTATAAACTTATCTTGGTCAGGAGTTACTCCCGGGACTCCCACATGTCTTAGAGCATGGCAGTATCCCTGCAGCATGGTTTCAGGATTACCTCTGCGTTGGGACCCACAAGGGTCAAGTGTTCCAACTTGGATATCCTCGTGCAACTACCTGCCTGAATCTAGACCCAACCCTGCTCCAGGCTTGAGGGCTTCTTCTTCCTCAGAGGTAGGTCTTGTTTCTACCCTTGAACTTCTGCAGTTGGCAAGCTTCCTTGCTGCTCTCCTGGACTGAATGGAAGTCAAGCTTTGTTTTTATTTTACATAAAACCTGATCACTCATGACTATTTCAGGAATGAAGTTCCATTCCAGAGCCACGATTTGCACAGTGCCTCAAGCTGAAATTTTCTTCCTGCTTCAACAAAATAGCTCACAT
>NW_019154100.1:36217661-36265808 GCF_002288905.1 Enhydra lutris kenyoni | reverse complement strand
ACACACACACACACACACACACACACACACACACACACACACACACACACACACACACATATACACCCCACGGAAAAGTAATGCAATGATTAAATCCATGAAAAGAATCCATAAACATATTACCTTTGAATTCTACTGATTTTGAATTCTTTCTTCAATTCTCTGAGGCTCTTCTGGTTCTTTTTCTTCTTTTCTTCCTCTTCTTCTTCCTCTTGTTTTAAAATTTCAAGCCCAGTTTTCTATTTAACATTTTTGTATGTGTTTATATTTTATCCAAAATGCACTTGCTGAAGGAAGGTGATTTCCTATGCCAGTTTAGTCTATTATAGTAATTTCTATTTGGATTCATGAGTACATAAAGCCACTGATTTCCACAGACGACTCTTGGTTAGAAAATAATCTTTATTTCACTTAAAAGGACGTTCTAATCCTTTAGCAATTTTAACATTTAGGGCTCTAGTTATTAAAAACCAACCTTTTTGACTCTAGGAAAAATTGTAACTCTTTAAAGGAATCTGGCATACTTTTATTTCATAATGTCATATTCAGCATCAAAAGGTTTTATTGAATGAATAAATTGATATATGCGTGAACATGTTATTTCCCTCCTAAATATCAAGGCCTAAGATTGTTTTCCTAGAAATTTAGTTTCTCATTTAAGAAAGGGTAAGTTTTGGACTGTGTTTTTTTAGCTCATTCCCTGTTTTCCTCTCTTCCACTAAAATGCCTTGTGATTTTTTTCCTGAAATGGGTATTTTCCAATTCCTATAAATTTGTTATAGAAGTTGGTTTGCACATTATAATGCCTAGTGTTCAAATTCTTTTGTCAAAGGACTCTCAACCTTATTCATTTGGCTACGTATATGATTACAACCTTTGTTTCCCTTTTCCATAGAATTTAGAGAAAGAAGGAAGAAGTAATAATGAGAATGTAGAATCTCCTGATTTTTAATGACACGATCCATAAATGAATTGAGTGAGAAATCATCAATGAACTGAGTGCAATTAAAAAAAATATTTCAGAACTTTTTATTTGTTTTCATTTTAAATCAGTGGTATATGAAGAACAAGTTGCTCAGAGCCATATAGTTTATTTCTAGAAATATTTTTTATTCTGTCTTCACATAAGCAATTCCATTTATTTATTTAACTAATAAAAATACGAATGATAATCCCTAGTATTTCCTGTTTTATAAAGCTAATCAAATTGAAATCCACTCCTTCCTTTTACCAAATAACTTTACAATTTACAACTAAGCCTCATAAACCTTTTCAGGCATTTTATAATGGCAGATCTCAGAGCCAGATGCTCTGAGGCCTCAAAGAGTATAGAATGCATAAGAAAATTAACTGATTATTAATTGATGAGAAGTGTCATCTTTTAAACAATGGCCAATTAGCAAATTCTAATAAAGTTTTCAGAGGACTCATGAAAATTAATCACGCTTAAATTCCTGCCATAGAATCACCTCACTTTAGTGTTCCTAAAAATTACATGTCAATTGGAAAATTGACATGTAATTGTATGTAACATGTAGCTGAAATGGAACTTTAGGGTTCCTAAAAATTACATGTCAATTTCCTAAAAAATTACATGTCAATTGAACTTTACATGTTAAAGCATATGTTTTCATGGACCTGATTTACCAATGCGGATAGACTTTGTCTTCATTTCTGATTGAACTGGTATAGGAAATGGCTCAAATGCAGTGTGGTTTTTTCAGCTTCTTGCTTCTTTGTCAAATAACAAACATTCCCATACCCCGAGGGAAATTATCACTTAGAGCATGTTTTTGGTAAAGTGAATAATTGTTCTATTGATTAAGAAAGACAGGAACACTTAAAATATGGACACAGTTATTGCTAAAGTATTATAAGAGATTCCTCTGGAAAATATGAGGTGAAGATAATAGAGAAACTCTGTAAGGGCAAATTCTTTCATAGTTATCTCATTTTTTTTTTTTTGAAGATTTTATTTATTTATTTATTTGACAGAGAGAGAGAGAGATCACAAATAGGCAGAGAGGCAGGCAGAGAGAGGGGGAAGCAGGCTCCCTGCTGAGCAGAGAGCCCAATGTGGGACTCGATCCCAGGACCCTGAGATCATGACCTGAGCTGAAGCCAGAGGCTTTAACCCACTGAGACACCCAGGTGCCCAGTTATCTCATTTAAATTCACAACACTCCTAAGAGGGAAGAATTCTTGTTCCCATTTAGCAAATTTAGGATCAGTAGTTTTAGAGAAGTTAAGTGCAGAGGCAGGATTGAACTCCTCCCACATCCCCCACATCCCCTCTGGTAACCATCAGTTTATTCTCTAAAGTTGAAAATCTTGTTTCTTGCTTTGCCTCTTTTTTTTTTTTTTTTAATCTCTTTACTCATTTGTTTGGTTTCTTAAATTCCATCTATGAGTGAAATCATATGGTATTTGTCTTTCTCTGACTGACTTATTTCACTTAGCATTATAGTTTCTACCGCCAGCCATGTCATTGCAGAATACATCATGTAAGGAACTGAATATTGCAGAAGCCTTAAAAATGTTTTCTAGGAGATTGTCTTTGAACAATTTAATTTTTAAATTTAGAGATCTGTTTAGAGTTATAAGTGTGATGATTCCAAATAATCATACAAATCAGTAGATAGTAGAAAGGTTTCTCAAAATCCACTAATTCAACATTTTTGAAAATGGCAGAGTGGATAGAACATACCTTTTATTAAGATATCCTTGGAGAAACACGAAAACTTTAGCTAATGAAAAATATGCAAATTCACCCAGTTACATTTTGCTATTAAGTGAATACATGGAGTAATGTCTCATAAATGAACTCTGCAAATTTGGAAAAGGTTTACAATTTGTTCCTAATGGTAATATAGAAAAATTAATTCTTAATTGTAATACCTAGGGCTCTAAGGACAAGGATCGGCTGCCCCATACAGTTTTTATTGAATCATAAATAATCTTAATTTTGTGCACTTTTACCTTTACGAAATGGAATTCATTTATGTAAATAATCTATGTAATTTTTAAACATCTTTCCCAGTAATATGGGCAGAATGCATGGATATTATTTTAGATAGAATGATCTGTTATCCTACCTCAACCCAGTATTAAACATAAAATCAAAATTACCAATAACATCTAGTTGAAGACAGGGCTCTGGGACCCCATCACAGAAAATCTTCCCTAAACCCCAGACTGATTCAAGCAAGTCGGCTTTGCTTCTCTTCGTCCTCTCTCCCTCTACGCCCTTAGTCTTCATCCCAAAAGAAAAAGAATCATTTTGCCCACACAGCAACAGAAACTAATTTTGTATTACTATGAAAATTAAGCAGCACTGAGCTTGTGATCACAGGAGACCATTCACATTTCAAAACTGAATACAGTTGAGATGTTATATAAACTCTCTAATAAAATACAAGCGAACTGGGAAGACTGAGAGATTCAGGCAGTTTGATTCACCACAGATGGTTCACCTAGATTAGGAGCAGTGGGAATACCTGTCCACAATATTTATAAGGTAATCTTAATGAAGTATAATCAATCTGACACAAAACTCATGATTACATCATGTTTGGCCATTATTGCATCTCGACATGATCTCCATCAAGATATTTAAGACAGTAGAGCTATTTTCATATTTGAAAAAGATGTCTGTGTAAAATCCATTTTAGCAAGATTTATAACAATCACAAACTGAGTTTCTAACATCCCCTGCAAATGAGTAGTTGCTATATATTCTCCTTTGATTGGATGCACTTAAAAGTTCTTTGCTGAATTTTATTCTTCAACAGGGATTTTTAAGTTTCCATTTATATGCTACATACAAAAGGTAGTTGTAATGTCTGATTTGTCATAAAGAATGGAGCTAAACCATTTTAAAGTGAAAAATCAAGATGTCCCCAAAAGGCAACTAGAAATAATAAATGCAGTTTCTAAAATATGATTCTATTTCATTTCATTCACACCAAATGGATGGAAGGGAATATTTAAGGGAAAAAATTGTTATTTAAATACTTTTTTTCCTGAAATCAATGAGGAACACCTTGCATTTACTCTAAAATTTTTAGGAAGTTGGAGCCAGTAACATAAAGATTATGTATTATTTAATTACACAAGAAAACACAATTCATAAAATATTCTGCCTCTTCAAAAATACTTCAGGTATTTTACAAGGAACGATATGGTTAGAGTACCAAAAATATACACAACTGCACAAGCAATTAAAATCAGTAATAAAAATCAAACATAAAATCAGTGTACCGTGCCAAAGGCCTTTTAAACCTACAGAACATAAAAGGAGGCTAATTCAGTGGTTGTCCTCAATTGAAAAGAGAGGCCGTTCCATAGCCCTAGGCTAGAAGACAGAAGTTCTTCTGTCTGTGCCTGTAAGTTTCAGAATGAAAATTATATTGCCCCAAAAGTTCATGAGTTCTTTAATATTTCTCTTCTTTTCAAGATATTCTGCTTAGAATCCCCTCACCAAAAAGATCTTAACTATGAGCTTCAACTATAAACATATAAAGATATGTTCATTTTCTATCACCATGTTAGCCTATTAACTTTGTGGAAAGCAAAGTAAAATTTAAAAATAAAATTATTCACTGTTTGTACTTCTAACATCAGTCAAGTTCCTTGAGAATGTACAAATCTGGACACCTGTGGATGAAATGAAAAATAGACGATAGTTTTGAGCAAACCAAAACTACCTCTTTCTAGGAAAAATAAAACCAAATGAAAAACTTTTCCATATGTGTGACTTTCTGATAGGGTGGGAAATGCATTCATTTGTCAAGAATAAACCAAAAGAAGATCCAAATAAATTTGTTGCTAAATGTTAAAATGCTACTTTAAAACAGAGCAGACAGAGCTCTTACTTCTTAAACTTTATAAAAATCAAACTGCCAGCTTCTTTATATGAATAGCCAACTGTTACTCGAAGGCTCTGATCTTAGCCTAGATTCATTGCATGAAGTATACAAATTCTTATTCCTCTACAAGAATGAACTCCAAGCCTTTGCAATTTAATATGGCCTGGCATATGGTTGGGATATGAAAAATGGAAGAGAGATACCTTTGTCACCAAGAGTATACATTCAAGTGAATTTCAAACACATATATTTTGTTGAGTATATTTTTAGTTTTTCTAGCATCAATGTGTTTGAAGAAAAAACTTCACACTTCTTTTCCACCTAATCAGAGGAAGCTTTGTGAAATTCACAAGGATGGAAAAACGGAGAAAAGAACATTCACAGATATGAAAAAAAAAAAAGTTTTATTTTTCTTTTCCTTTTGCATTAGGAGAGAAGTTGAAAAAGAGAAAAAAGTGAGAAGCTAAAAAGGATAGAGGAGTCAAACCAGTTTACCCGAAAAAGAAACTTAAGGTCAGAAAACAACTCTTGCCTGCTAACTTTTCCTGATCTGGCTTTCAGTGCACACCAGAGTTTTTGACAATAGCCTAAAACTGACAGCTTCTGTTCACCACTATTGGTATCGAGTACTATGCCTGAACAAAGGAAAGAGAATATTCTGTGCCATCACCATAGGGGATGTGTCAACAAAAGGAAGCATTATTCAATATACGTTTTATTTGAAAAGAATTATACATAGAATATTTGTTTTATCTGAACCATTTCCTATCTTTGTCTTCACCCAAGAGGTAGAATAAATATTTGATATCAATATGCTCTTTAAAATCCAATATTGTCAAATTGGCATGTACTAGGTAACAGTCACTTTGGTCTGACACGTTTCCTTCACATCTTAGCAGCTTTTGGATTTTAATGAAGGGAAAGAAACTATAACAAAAAGCTTACATAATCTTTTTTTTGTCATCCCAGCATTAACTTCAATTTGCTCAAATGATAAGCTGATTTTATATCCCAAAAAGCCCTTCAGTTCATTCTGGAATCTTTTGGTACATCAATATTTTGAGAGAACTAATTCCTATTTTTTAACTCTTTATATCTTTAAAATATCACAAAAGTTGTTTATAATTTTTAAAAATTTTTAGAATTATTTTGGCTTTTGTAGCCCAAACAATCATAAACCCACATTCAAGTATGCACACATGTATTTCATTGTATATCACTGTCATGACGAAATGGGAGCACTGGGATAAAGCTGGTGACACCTAGCTTCTGCCATTGACCCATGACTGCTGAGAAAATCGATACAGTGCTGGACAAGGCCACATGCGCTATTCTGGTAGCCTACAGATGAGAGAGACATGTCCTAGAATTTTCTGTGCATACCTGCAAAACTACATCCAGTAGTTCTACCTAAGTAGTCCTGTAACTTTGGCTCAAACATTTCAAACTTCTGTGTGATTCAATTTCTTCAGTAAAGGAGCTACAGAATCCCAAATCCTATGACATTTATGATACTAAACATTCTCCTCTGAAGGTTTAGAAGACATTAAAAATGCTTCTTACTCCCTTTCACTTCTATAATGAGTTGGGAGTAATCAGTGCTAAGCTTAGATACGGCTTCAGCAGTAATATTTCTATGGTAGGAAGTCACCACTGAAAAACCTAAGCTGAGAAAGAGTGAGCATCAAGAAACAGTCAAGCGAAAGACTCTTAACCATAGAGAACAAACTGATGGTTACCAGAGGGGAGGTGGGTGGGGATGGGCGAAACAGGTGGTGGGGATTAAGGAGTACACTTGAGGGGCACCCAGGTGGCTCAGTGGGTTAAAGCCTCTGCCTTTGGCTCAGGTCATGATCCCAGGGTCCTGGGATTGAGCCCCACATCGGGCTCTCTCTGCTCAGCAGGGAGCCTGCTTCCTCCTCTCTCTCCCTGCCTGCCTCTCTGACTAGTTGCAATCTCTATCAAATAAATAAATAAAATATTTAAAAAAAAAAAAAAAAGAGTACACTTGACCTGAAGAACACGGAGTCATGTATGGAAGTGGTGAATCACTGTATTGTACACCTGAAACTAATACTATACTGTATGTTAACTTACTAGAATTCAAATAAAAAGAAACTAAAGAAACAGTCTTAGCTAGAGAAGTTCTCAAAGAGTGAAACAAAATCACAAGGAAATGGTATTAAAAAAACAGAATAGATCATTTTAAGGGCAAAATAAGACATTAATTGACTTATTTGGTGTTTGCTTACTAGTTCAGGCTTGAACCTTTTTATTAGGGTAATTTTATTCTTATGGAGTGCTTCTCAACCCTGAAGAAGGTTCATTATCAGAATCAGCTTCAGAATTAGCTAACATAAGCCAACTCAAAGTGATCCCACAGGAAACATCCTGTGATAAAGTCTCATGTTTAAAATAAGGAAATGCTTTGAGTTCCTTGGCAGCTTTGGGTGTATAACTGTATTTCCTAAACACATTGGTAATTTTCCATATTATGTAACACACAACTATGAGATCTCAAGACAGGCTTCTGGAAATTGCCTGATTATAACTTAAGTTCTTTTCTGGGGAAAAAAAAAAAAAGGAAAAGAAAAAAGAAAAGTTAAATATCGATTGACCTTCCCATTAAGAGAGAATACAAATCTGATTCTTAAAGTTTTATGAATGTGTTTGTTCCCTCTCATCAGTATCTAAAATATATGGTATAGTTTAAGGAACATCTAAAGTAAAAGTCAGTACTGCAGAAGTCAGTCTTAACTGGCAGAGTTCACTGAACACCAGATGACAATTGAGGCAGTTAACTAAGGCTTTGAATATTTTGAGCCAAAATTATTTAATACCTGGATTTTCATACATAGCTCAAACAAGCAAATGAAGACCTTGTAGATAAGCAAGAGACATAACATCGTTGGCCAGGCAGATTTCCACAAAAGAAGGGGAAGGAGAATGCCAACCAGTCATACACAGTGCCATGAAAGGGGGATCCAAATATTGGGAATCAAAATGAGGACCCAGAATACATGAAAAAGAAATCCCAGCATAACAGTGGAGCAACTGTTCTAAAAAGCAATTTTTTGTTAGAACAGGAAATCAGAGGGATGACAGAAGATGGTCTTCAAAAAAAAAAAGTGGCTATGACTGTGATCACCTAAACTGTATGATTAAGAAAGTAAAGGATCTTAATGGTAAAAGGAAGGTATGTACTCTCTTTGACAAATGAAAAAAGGAAGACAACTAGAAATTCAAAAGAAAACAAATTATACATTAAATTCAAAGTTCGACTAGGAACCAAAGTAAAATGCAGCGTAATTCTGACAATTGGGAGAAGGTGAGGAAAGAGAATGAATTTTATCACGACACCTTAATTTCATCATGACACATCTTCCAGCAACACTGAGTTAGTGGCACAGGAAAATATTTTGTTGGCAATGTACAAGTAATGCCATATCAGGAGAAACAGGGTTGAGGAAGAGTTGGACTCAAGAGTAGAAACTCCGAATTTCTCACTTCATAATGCTGAGGTTCAAGAGACACTCCAATATGTGTTGATTTTTAAAACCGAGTTGATTATTCTAGTTATGGAGCAGAAATAAAAATTAGTCATTAAGAAACACTGGGAGAGGGGCGCCTGGGTGGCTCAGTGGGTTAAAGCCTCTGCATTCGGCTCAGGTCATGATCCCAGGGTCCTGGGATTGAGCCCCGCATCGGGCTCTCTGCTCAGCAGGAAGCCTGCTTCCCTTCCTCTCTCTCTGCCTGCCTCTCTGCCTACTTGTGATCTCTGTCTGTCAAATAAATAAAATTTAAAAAAAAAAATTTTAAAAAGAAAAAAAGAAAGAAACACTGGGAGAGGGGTGCCTGGCTGGCTCAGTCAGAAGAGCATGTGACTCTTGATCTCAGGGTCATAAGTTCAATCCTCACACTGGGTGTAGAGATTACTTTTTTTTTTTTTTTTAAGATTTTATTTATTTATTTGACAGAGAGAAATCACAAGTAGGCAGAGAAGCAGGCAGAGAGAGAGGAGGAAGCAGGCTCCCTGCTGAGCAGAAAGCCCGATGTGGGGCTTGAACCCAGGACCTGGGATCATGACCTGAGCCGAAGGCAGTGGCTTAACCCACTGAGCCACCCAGGTGCCCCTAGAGATTACTTTAATAAATAAAACTTAAAAAAAAATGGGAGTAGAGGGAAGGAATAGAAGGGTAGTATATCTTTTCCATGATATTGAGAAGATACTAGATTCTATCCAAATTGTTGAGTGAAGAAACAGCTTATGAAAATAGTATCTAGGTGTTTTGAGGGTAACCTTCAGAAATACGCACAGAAAGGGGTAATATTTTATAAGATAAAATTAAAAATTAAAAGTTAAAAAATATGTTTCTGTGCAGTATTATTTCAAGTCCTCATATAAACCTTTCCCTTAATTCAATCAATGCCCTTAGTCACACAGATAGCCATAACCTAGAATCATTTCTGTGGACCTACAGTTCCTGTTGTTTGTAAAACTGTAGTTGATTTTATTAGCCAATATGATATTCACTGTACTGAGACCTTTGAGATATATATTCCTGTTTGAGTGCAGTGTCACAAAAATATATTTGCCTCTGCAGATAAATTGTGTCTTTTCTTTTGTCAGAAAATAAAATGTGAGGCCTTTGGCTGTCAGGAAACTTAAAAATCAAGGCACTGCTCATCAATTCACCTAGGTGAATTAGGTAGTTAGCAGTTCACTTAGGCATCTAAACTTTTAAATCATCTTTATTCTGCTCTTAATCCTTTCATTTCCATTGACAAAATAGGCATTTGAAAGCTTCCTCAAACACTTCAATTACTACAACTTTTACTGATGCTAAATATACAAAATGATATTAGATCTAGTACTATCACCAATGTTTGCCCCAATCATAGCTGTGCCTACATTGTTCCCTAAAACATTTTAAATGCCCTGATCATACCAATTGTATATCATGTATTTATATCCTCACAACTCTAGCGAGTGCTATGTATGCAGCTGGTGCCCATGAAATGTTTCCATGTTGGACTAACTTAATCATGGTTAGCATAGTTTTTCAGTTTATGGTCAGCAGTAAAAATATTTCCCAAGTTACATATAAACAAAAAGAGTTTTACCTCTTAGCTATTTTTATATGTGCTAATAAAATTCACTTATAAGAAACAAAGCAAGTATAAAAGACTAACTTGTGATTCATAAACACAGTAATATTGTAGTTACCTTTCACTGAATAATTTTAAATGCAATTTTACTTCTAGAAGTGAAATGTACTATGAGCAACAACAACGAAAAGTCCTTCTGATACAATCCGTCATTAATGACACATAGTAGTGAGAGGTCTTTTTCTCTACAAACTCCTACATTTAACAAATATCTGCATCTAAGTAGGAATGGAAGAAAAAACCCAAAACACTGATATTATTTTGAGAAAAATCAATTCCTACACCTTCAATTGAGAGCCCTATCTGTTAAAACTCTCAGTAGTCTCACACATGGAAGTCTGCTTTCAAGGGTCATTGAGCAGTGATGTTTTCCTGCTGCATCACAGTCATAGAAGTACTTTGAAAAATAACATTGTACCATTATTCATAGTGAAGTATCAATGTTTCATCACTGAGATGTTTCCTTTTGCTCAGAGGTAGGCAAACCAATGTCACTTAACAAGCTGAAAAGGTGATATTACCAAACGAGCTGCTCCTTTGCAGAAGTACAAGAGAACACTGGTCCATGGTGTCACATGGAGACCATAGACTGGCTTACCTGTCCTCAAATGTTACCCCCACCAGCTTGAAACAGAAACAGAAATTTCCCACTATTGTTAGTCCTTTGGGTCATGGCATCATTAGTAAAAGGTTACAGTTAACAGGATAGAAGCTTACTGGAGGTACCACATTCAAATATTGGCAGCATTGACATAAATACCTGTGTTACAAAAGATATCCAGCAACTAATAGACATTAAAAATAAGCAAGAGGATTGGGGTATTTCCCTGGAGTGTAAGACTGAGGGTAGAAGGAAGACCCAGTGGTAGTGCAGAATGGGGAACCCATGAGTCACTTTGAGAAGCAACAGACACTGAAATGAAAAGAGAGAGCAGGGCCAAAAAGGAATGGGCAAGTAGGTCAATATATATAACATCACAGATTTTTCCCGTGGTCTCTCATGCATACTGAAATTTTAAAAAATGGTAAATGAAAGCTAAAATTACTCACAAAATGTAGATTTTTTTATTACAGTATGTCAATTGTTATAGGGCAAGAAGATAAATAAAAATCATTGACCATTTACTTTTCCTTGAAGAAGTACTTCTTGACCAGAGCAAAACAACCCCCTGAGAAAGAAGAGTAATACAAAATGACCATTTCTGGGTGAAATCCTTAAGAAAATTAAACCCAAAAGTGGTTCCACAAAAGGGACATTTAACTATGAGTAAACTATCAGGAAGTTTTAACTAAGAATGAATCCTGACTCTCAGCCCTTACCAGAGATTCTGATTGAACTAATCTGGGATGGGACCCAGGTATCAACATTTTTAAAGGTCCCTAAGTGACTCTAACAGGCAGCTAGAGTAGCAAACAACAGCTGAAGCCAGGATGTAAGCTTCAGGGTTCGAGAAGGTTTGGAAGCTGTTGCTTCAGATCTTTGTGTACAATGCTTGTTTCTTCTCATATTTTTAACTACTGAATTGTTGAAGTCACCACCATATAGAGATGTGGGTATTAACAGTTCCGCTCTGGAATAGCCTTCCTGTTGTGTGGTGGACCTAGATTTACCCAGTTTGTCAAGGCACAAATAACCAAACTCTAAATGCTGCACTCGTGGTTGGGAGGCTCCTGAATTTAAGTGTGTTGACCACAAAGACAGTCTGGTGTTAAGAAGTCTTAGCTTTTTGGGAACCTGGGTGGCTCAGCTGGTAAAGTGTCTGCTTTCACCTCAGGTCATAATCTCAGGGTCCTGGGATGGAGCCCCTCAACAGGCTTTCTGTTCAGCAGGAAGTCTGCTTCTCCCTCTCCCTCTTCCCCTCCCCCTTGCTCCTGTCTGTGAGCGGGTGGGCACACTCTCTCTCTCCAATAAATAAATAAAAGAAGTCTTAGCTTTTCAAATTGGTGAGTGTCAGGGAAGTATAAGAGAGTTACTTACAACGGGGCATGGAAAAATGTTTGAGGGTAGTGGATAGGTCCCCTATCTTGATCATGGAGACGGTTTCACAGGTGTGTATAGACATGATGGAACCTACCAAATTGTATACTTTAAACATGTGTCCTTTCTTGAATGTCAATTACAATTCAATCAAGTTTAAAATATAAAAACTCTCAGCTTTTTCTATCTTCCAAGTGCGTTACATCTTATATAAAAATTACAAAAGAAACATTAATTTCATATCTTCAAATCAGTTACCCTAAGTGTCTTTAAAGATGTAGAAATCTGAAATCAAAAGTGATTAAGAAAGATCCCAACCCAACAACATCCCTCCTACTAACCCACGATGGTACGTGAAATCCCTTCCAGTAGTTGAAGCTAATGCCATCAATGTCAGATGGGAATTGTGATGTTCCCCTCTCGGTAGCCACATTAGCACCATAAATTCATACCCACCTGCCAAAGAGAGAAGGACTTAGGCATAAAAACAGCAAATCTGAGCTAGAAAGAGAGAAAACGAGGAGCAAGGAAGCCACCCAGTTTGCACTTGGAAATTCGGGACACCTGACTAGTTGGCAGGGTAAAGGTGCTGTGATGGAAGGGGGTCTACAAATGAGAGCTGTGGTCATCACAGAACAATCCATGCCATAAAGAGCACAAGAGGCAAGCTAATCCTTATTGGTTTTGCTGACATTGCAAAAATATCTATTCTTCAAGTATACTTATATAAATAGTCCTTAAATAATCGATGTCCCTGTGATTGTTCAGGAAGACTCTTTACTTATTGATGTTCTCCAAATGCATTATTCTCATTAAATATAGAAAGCAGAAGATAAGACGGTTGTCACTTTGATACAGATCGACTGAGTCCTACTAAATTTTATACGTGCATAGTTAAGGAGGCGGATACTAGGATAGGTAGTCTCAAAATCCCCACATTTATATCAGACTAAGAACCCCACACAACAAAAAATTTCTAACTTAGTAAAACCCCACTGGGTGAATCTATGATTTAAAACAAACAAACAAACAAACAAAAAACAGTATGAACAGATAGTGAGTTTAAAATGAAGAAAACACAGAAACTTGTAGCTTCCAATTTGTACTATAAAATACAGAGTTTCTGTTACCATCACCCTTTAATTTTTTTAAGATTCATAAATTAAAAAATATATATATCTTCCAAGACCACGAAATCCCAGGCCATGTTGTGAAAATAGTAATATTTTACTAAGGAATGCCAGGAGGCTGAATTTATACCATTTTTCACTAATAAGCAAAAATCAGCTTCTGTATTATGATAGTGAATTATCTACCATTACAAAGTAGTTTATGGTCCACTCCAGAGACATTCAGTAGGACTACCTGGTATCAAAGAATATTCATTTATAGTCATTGCACTAGAGTAAAAGGAAACACTTGAACTTGGAAGAAAAACTGCTGTCACTCTATCCATTTCCTAATGGCTTTCCCAGAGTAAAAGCTTTAATGGAGATTTTTATTATTGTTCTTAATTAGACTAAACACCTCTAGGGAGATGATCTCTGGTGATTCAGATTAATTTACTGAGAACCATGACAGTATTCTGAAAATAAAGAAAAAAAAGAAACCAGCAGAGGGAATACATACTCTGAAAAGAACTCTCATTTTCAAAATGCTGAGCTTATTCAGTCATGGAAATTTATTTACAATATTTACTTTGTGTCTTTTTTAAAAATTTAGGCATTTCCAAGGCCAGCCCTTGGCAACATTTTGCTTAGGGAACCCACAGGGACAACTTGTTTTTGTTTTTTTTTCCCTTTCAAGGAAGTACCTCCTATTACTCAATATTCCCTCACCCACCTCCTCCCTTACCTCATTAAAATGTATCTGTCCTATATTTCACACCTCTGGATCTGTGTCCTGTTGGAAAATTTGATTATTTTTTTCTGGTATGACTTAAGGTAGAGCTAACAATATATAAAGCCTGCTGGAAAAGATTTTTTGCATTTCAACAGGGATCATAAATTCCTCTGCCAAAAGCAGTAAAGCATGATGGAAATTTTACACATAATGAAAGGTTCTAGAGGTCTCGAAAGATCTCTTCGAACAAAACGGCTTTTTCCATTGTTCTCCAACAGGACCCCAGAGGCACTCTGAGGCAGATCTATAGCAACTCAAATGAGTTACAGATATTAAGTGCTCAATAAACATTCATTTAACTAAATGGAGCATTGTTTAACTAAATGAAAGAGAGAGAAGAGAAAAGCCAAAGAACTAATCCCACTGAAAATATGTATGAGACTAGAGGACAAAGTCTGAGTCAGGATCAGAGAAGCAGGAAGAGAGCCAAGGTAGAAATGATCTGCAGAATCCAGTGGGGAGAGAATATTAAAGAGAATTAGGATTATCAATATTGTAAAATCCTACAGTTCTAGAAAGCAAGGAAATGAGGACTAAAAGGTGATATTGACTGGTTTTTATTATAATCTCCAAGAGAGATTTTTCTTTTTTCATGATGTGATGGAAGAGATAAGACTGTAAACAACTGAACCGGAGAGAAGCTGGAACACGGTAACAAAGGATATAGACTACTCTTATAAGGAGTTTGGCTTAAAAGAAGAGAAAAAGAATCAACATGCAAAGTGTTGACAGGATCAAAAGAAAGAATATTTCCACAGATGGGAGAGAGCTGAGAATGTTTACACTTCAGGATAAAGAAGCAAGTTGAGTGGAAGAGATGTTATCTATGAGAATAAGGAAATCAAAGAAGATCTAAAGAAGGTTAGAAATAGGGTGTTAGGTTTAGAAATAATAGAGTGGAAAAAAAAGAAATAATAGAGTTAACTACATCATTTAGAGAAATAAATATGGAAAAAAATCATAAATTTAAACTTAAATGTGAGAGAAGGAAGAAGTGAACTAATCCATCAAGCAAAAGTTGAGATCATGTTCATGGTTTGCTAGGGAGTTGGAAGATTCAGCAGATGTTAAAATCTTTGGGAAGAGATATCAATATCCACAAAGAAAACACATTTCCTTTAAAGGAGAGCTATAAAGTCTAGCGAAAATGCAACAACAAATTTTAAATCTTGAAGAAATGAAATGTGAAAGTAAACAAATGAAGTGTGACGGTGAATAAAGCAATGACTCTACATGCCAGGTCTTGCATACAGAAATTTTATTTATTATAGTCAATGTTTTAAACTTTAAAACTTAAATATAGTGGCCCAAGTGTTGCTTAGGTAAGATCAATAAAAGAAATGTGTTCTAAGCTCTTCCTTCAGTGAGTGGACAGGGGGCATGGTACCACTACTTTTCTCCATGGTTTCTATACAGTAACACTTTAAAGTCTAGCCATTTCAGCTGCAACTTTGTGTGTGTGTGTGTGTGTGTGTGTGTGTGTGTGTGTGTGTGTGTGTGTAATGCCATACTTAATAGCAAAAGACTGAAAGAGAAGTGCAAATTTTCAGCTAAACGTACTAATCAAACATTGGGAAGTTTAGCTGACTGGAAGCAAGGGTGAAAGTAGGTTTCCAGTAGGGTTTTTGATTGGAGCATTTAGGAAGAGCTCTGTACTGACGTCTAATTGCTGAAAAAGGGAGAGGAAAAGAAGAAAGATGTAACTTCTTTGCTCTCAGATCTACTCAGGACAAAGTCAAAGAAAAAAATTGCTAAGAGACTCCCTTTAAAAGCAGTAAGCAAATTCAATCATCCCTGCTGCTTAAAAACAACAAAGCCACCGCTACTGAAACATCAATAGAAACACAACACATTGCAAAGTCTTCAGACAGTAGGAAGCATTCCATCACAGCTCGTGGACTATTTAGTGCAGGCTGGGCATGCTTACTACCAAATACTGCTTATCAAGAATGCTGGTGAGTCAGGAGGAATTTACTAGCCCATGGAGATCTGTAAGCCAGCAATCAGATGAGAATGAGCCATTCCTAAGGTATGCATTGGGAAAATGAATTTGTTATACACACTCAGGATTGTGGACTGGTAAAATATATTGGTTTCACTCAGAATGCCATGACTGTGGATATTCTTGAGGGCTTCGTCAGAAGCAATTTGATCTCTTTCATTCATACTGCCTGACTTGGATCCCAGTCAAGAAGCATCATCCTTTGGTTGATGACTCCCATTTTCCCCTCCTTATTTCTGATCTTTTCACTAGAGCTTCAGCCTTTTACTTCCAGCTGCACTACAGGACATATTTTCTTGGTTGCCATCTCACACATAACATGATTAGGCTTATTCTCACCTTCTCTCCCTTCCTAAATTTCCTACTTGTTTTTTTTTTTTTTTTTTTTTCACTCTCCTAGTCCAAATTTCCCAGGCTTCAGAAACCTTTTGGTACATTTAAATGATTATCAATATTCAAATTTCGTTTTATACTTGCAAAAATAGAACTTCATATTGGTTGAGTTTCTCCAATGCCCCTAAGCCTTTCTAGGAATCTCCAGGAAAAAAAAAAAAAAAAAAAAAGTATCTCATGTCTCTGACCTTTCACAGTGCCAGAGTGATGTGCATAGATAGGAGAGATGCTCCTTCCCTGCTCTATACCATACCCTTCCTCCAGAAGAAATAAACAACTTGTTTCATGGGTCTCTTAAATGAAAATGAGCCCTCCCAAATCAGCCTCTGTAGCCTCTCTATTTTAATGGCTCAGACTTAATCTTTGAACTGGTCCAAGGATCCTGCGCCACCACATCTAATCATTGCCTCAAGATCATGTGCCTCCCACCCCCCCCCCGCCACTGCCCCACTTCCCCAGGCCAAAAACTTTCTCCTTCAAGCAAGGATAATCATGCAAATGCTGGTCTGAGAGAGAGAGAGAAAGAGAGAGACTAGAGTCAAGTATTTCTGAAATGGATGTTCAGTCTAGGCACAGCTGAATTTGTGTTGCTCTATGTCAGTGATGCACAGGCTCTCATTTCTCCAAGCTGTAAAACTGGATGCCCCTTTTGAGATAGTCTCTTCTTCTATTCCACAGAGTGAACCCATCAGAAACTTATTCATTCTTCAGCTTCTTTATGCCTGAGGTTAAATGGGTGACATGCTGGAGCTAGCTCATACTGGCTTGCCAAAGCCAATTGTTTTCAGGAATTTGGTGAATCCGTTGACCTTATATTGCTAGCTTGAATTCAGTCATTGTGAAAGTATTTACAACACAGAAAGTGGCAAATTATTAAGTTAGGGCATTTCCCCTGGGGTCAACTGTTAAATATTTACCAGCACACTACTAGATAAATCCACTATTTCACGCAGAATGGTACAATTCATTAATACCCAGATTTTCAGGGGTGCTTGGGTGGCTCAGTCATTAAGCATCTGCCTTCTGCTCAGGTCATGATCCCAGGATCCTGGGATGGAGCCCTGCATCAGGCTCCCTGCTCAGCAGAAGGCCTGCTTCTCTCTCTCCCACTTCCCCTGCTTGTGTTCCCTCTCTTGCTCTCTGTCAAATAAATAAATAAAGTCTTAAAAAATAAAAACCAATAACAGATTTTCAGAGTAATCTCTTAGTTGCTTTCCATGCCTACTTTCCATCTCACATAAACTCATCCAAATCAAATCACTGATTCAGGCACCTGCGTACCTCAGTCAGTTAGGAGTCAAACTCTTGATTTCAGCTCAGATCATGATCTCAAGATCCTGAGATCAAGCTCCAAGTTAGGCTCCATTCTCTGTGGGGAGTCTGCTTGAGATTCTCTCCCTCTCTCTCTGTCCCTTCCCCCACTTGCACTTACTCTCTCTCTCTCTGTCTCTCAAAAATAAATAAATAAATATGTCTTTAAAATAAAATCACTGAATATTTAAAGATTTACATTAGTTCTACTGCTAAGGGATCAGATGTACATGTGAAGTCTTCCAATATGTTGCTGCCAATCTTCAAAAATGGATTCCTTGAGATAATCAATATAATGCACACAGCACGATGCTTTGGGCCATACAAACCATTCAGTAAATATTAGTTGCCGGTAGTATTTTTTTTAAAGATTTTTATTTATTTATTTATTTGACAGACGGAGATCACAAGTAGGCAGAGAGGCAGGCAGAGAAAGAGGGGAAAGCAGGCTCCCTGCTGAGCAGAGCCTGACATGGGTCTCGATCCCAGGACCCCAGGATCATGACCCGAGCTGAAGGCAGAGGCTTAACCCACTGAGCCATCCGGGGGCCCTGCCAGTATTATTTTTATTGGCACTAACCTGCTATGTGTTATGTTTATCCTCACTTGTGTTCAGAGAACCTCCATATTATTCTTCAATACACCAAAGTCATTCTTATCACTACAAGTTTATTCCCCACCTGACATATTCTCCTATTTTCCTTTCCCTTAACAAATACTTTCAGATGCTGAACAAACGTTATCTTTCTCAACAGTGTATTCTGAATAACCCCAGACTACAACTATCTCTTCTGAATTCCTTAAGTACTTTATTCTTGCCAATACTTCAGCACTTATGAATACAATGCCACTAATAGTGTTCTGAGCTTTTATTTTTGGCATGTATATTTGCTTTCCATGATAAAGCATGAGTTCCTCAAGAGCAAGAACCATAATTTCAACTTCTGGGAACCAATTCACATATACACTTTTTACAAGTGGCCTTCATCTGTTCTCACCCACTCGCAACAGAATATTGGTCATGAGTGTTGATGTCGCGTATAGGAAGCCCACTCAGCAAACACAATACTAATCAAACATAACCCCATGACTGTTGAGCTTCCAATGATCCATTCTAGTTTTTACTTGAGAGAAAATAGCATTCTAAGGCAGAAAATACATCTCCTTCCAAGCTGTGACCCCTGTGGTACATCCTTATTTTCTTTAAATCTAAGAACAAATTAAAAATAATTATAATATGAAGCAGTTTTCATTTATTTTTATTACTTCATAATTCCAGCCATTTATAACTCATTTAAGTATTGCCTATAAATTTCAAAATTATGTGGCAATAAAAGTAATTAAAAAACAGAAGTTAAAACAATGCCAATGGCAAATCCTTTCCAAACTTAATATGAACACTGTCAGCAGAAAGGATGTCCAAATTCAGAAGGGGTGAGATGAGTCTTACATTGGGATTTCAATGTCATGAATATTCAGCTAGAGTCCATCCCCAATAAGACAGTAAGGGAACTTGCTTCCAAGGCTAAAAACCCCATGTGACCACAAAGGCCCTGATCCATCACAGAAGGAAAACTAAGCACACTGATTAGCTACATGTCTATTCTAAGTGCATTTGTTCCCCTGGGGTCCTTTTAGGATTGAATATCGAATCCATCAATATGTTCTCTGTTCCACCCAGATGAGAAGAGGTTTATGGAAATTGCAAGGTCCAAGATGGAGGTGATTGTGCAACTCATTTAATACTCCTAAAGATAAAAGATACAATTTAGCCCTTAGTTAGCTTAGAGGTGGGAGGAAAAAAAAAAAAAAAAAAGTTTTTTTTCCCCAGAAGATACATGATTTCCACAGTGTTTATATGTAAGTGTGAATGGGGGTCTGAGTGTATGTGTGTGCATGCATTTATTTCATTAATGGACTATTCGATGTCCCATTAAATAAAGTCTTTGAGCTACAAGTAAATAGACATAAAGATCACATATGTTAACAACAGCACTGTTTGAAAAATACAATGACTTCATCAGCTTCAAATTATTCTCCTTAGACCAGAATTACTCTTTGGAGTCAAAGCTGATTTCCAAAAATCATCTGCTAAAATTCATATCTAAATTCGTATGTAAGCCAAGATGAGGCAGGGCATTGGAAAAGATAGCCCCTCACTCCATGTATTAGTTACAAACAATAATTCCAACAATGGTTTTTATCACACCAGGGAAATCAAAATGTATTTTTGCAGAGTCCTGACATTCTTGTGATTTCAATAAATGCCAACAATCTTAATTAATAACAATAGATGTGTTTCTGGAAATAATATTTTCATAGATTATTTTCCATAATTATTATTAAGGTATAGAACTCACCTTTTAAATACAAAGTAGTTATTAATCACCAGTACACACACTGTTTTCAATGATGCTGATACCACTAACACTATCCGAAGCAAGGCCCAGGTAAGATGAAAGCAACAGTTAATTGCAGGAACTTAAATGTAACAAAAATGGATGACCTTAAAAACATTAGTGGAAAGTGAAAGGTATCATTTTACTTGCATTTATGTCTGGTGATGTTGGAGGAGAACATCCACAAACACAATTCTTCAGTTGATTAAATTGAACCGTATTGTCTGAATTCCTGGGACAATCTTAGCATCTTCTAAGTAAGAAGTCAAAAGTGTTCTTTCAGGCAATCTCCATTGCAAAACTTGCAGTTCTGTGCTTTCAGCCACAAAATTTGCAGACTAAGAGTGACAGGGCAATTGAATTTTCATGGATTGGATTAGTGCTGATTCCAAAGAAGGGAGAGTTTACTCCCAATGTTGCAATCTATGATAATGAAATGAAATATTTAAATTAAATTTCAGGTTGAGCACAGCTTCCCTGCAAGATGGCCCTGGCAGCTGTCTCTGAGTTTCTCAATACAGTACATCACCCCCTACATAAATTGCAAGTTTATGCAAATGTACCTGCAAAAAAGCAAGAAGTCTGAGTACAAATTACTTCTTTTCCAATTGATTCAAACCACCATAAGAAGGAAAGTACTATGCAGTATTTACTTTAAGGCATCAACTTTTAGAAAAGGATGCCTATATTAATTTTTTTAAGAAGGAAGTAATGAAGAAGAAGAAAGGCAGAAGCAATCACAATGAAGGCTTTTCTTAAAAGTAGCTCATTCTTCCATATACCTCATTCAAATGTAGCAAGAAACTGAAGGCAGGAGCCTGTTATCAGAGAAAAAGCTAAAATTGCATTTTAACATCCTTAGATTCAATCTATAGCTTTTCTTCTTTTCTGCTCTTTTTATTCATGGACTCTTTACAACTTCACTCAAAGTATGTTACCCAATCACCAACTCTACAAACAGAACTTTTTAAAGCCTTACAACTACACTGAGGAAGTAATTCTAAAAATTCAATACAGTGACGAGGAGATATATCCTTTGCGTAAAACTCTATTAGTTAGTGATGGTGCTGGAGGGTGAGGCAGAATTAGGGTTTTACTTCTTCTACTGATAGCTAGAGTTTTCAGGGGGGAAAAAAAAACTTACTGCCAAAAAGAATAAAAGGCAAACCAATTTAAATTTGTGTATGACCAAAAGTTCTACATGTCAAGAGCAAATTCTCAAAAGCTAGCAAAAGGTGAGGAACTCAGCATGCAATGTTAGGGTCCATAACATTGCAACTATTAAGCAGTCACCATGTATTTGAGTATCTATACCAGTTTCCCCCTTAACCCAGAAAATCAAGAGTTCATTCAATGAGCACTTATTAAGCAACTCCCTATGCTGGGATTGGGCTCCATGATCTAGAGATGAGCTAGGCTTTAACACAAACATATATAAACCCAAATAGTATGCAATATTTCTTTATTCACAAGGCACCTTGGACAGAGTGGAGAACAAATAAAAGAATTTATACATTTGCATTACAGCTTACTTTAGCAGTAGCTAATTTTTACAGCAACTGAATATTCTGAACACTAAGTAAAATTACAGTTAAAAATGTTTAAATAGAAGAATTCTAATTGTTATTCAAATCACTTTGACAAAACAATGTCAGCATTTTCCCACTATATCCATTTTAGGCATTAGTCAAGCAATCTGACTGATGTTAACACTACACACAAGACAATGTTATACCTACACTAAACAGGCAGTAATCTCTTAGGTTTGGAGAAAAAAAATCCGATGATCTTTCAACACCACTTATATATATTTCGTAACTCTTACAAATAGAGTGTCTGCTTTCTTTTATGCCATAAGTTCCAATAACTCCTACTACTGGTGTGGTTCAATTTTAATGAGAATTATACACACATATAGTTTATATACATACATATATAATTGTATCAGATTTATAAACAATGACTTCAGGAACTTAAGTTAGGAGCATAGACTGTGGATAAGTATTTACATGCAGAATTTGATCATACTACTCTGAAATTTATTTTGTTTATATTTAAAGGAGTAAAATGGTTAGTCACATTGATGTTATGTAATTAATAGAATTTCTTTCCAATTTAAACCTCAGAGGCTATAGAGAAATTAAACTAACTACATTTCTTGCAAAAATTCTTGTAAATTGTAAATCTTCTACATTGTAAATGTAAAAAGCCACTTATAAAGAAGTTTTTCTCTAGATTTAAATTAATCAAGACAAGTTCATTACCAAAAAAAAAAAAAAAAAAAGCCAAGATGCCCTCCAACAGACAAATGGAAAAAGAAGATGTGGTCCATATACACAATGGAATATTACTCAGCCATCAGAAAGGATGAATACCCAGCTTTTGCATCAATATGGACAGGACTCGAGGAGATTATACTGAATGAAATAAGTCAATCAAAGAAAGTCAATTATCACACGGTTTCACCTACTTGGAGAACATAAGGAATAGCATGAAGGACATTAGGATAAGGGAAAAATGAAGGGGGAGAAATTGGAGTGGAAGATGAACCATGAAAGACTGTGGACTCTGGGAAACAAATGGAGAGTTTTAGAAGGGATGCGTGAGCCTAGTGATGGGTATTAAGGAGGGCATGGACTGCATTGAGCCCTGGGTGTTATACACAAACAATGAATCCTGGAATATTACATCAAAAATCTAAAGATGTACTACGTGGTGATTACTATAACACACACACACACACACACACATACATACAAGTTTAAAAAAAAAGCCAATGTGCTGAAAAAATTTTTCTTTCAAACTCATTAAAAAATATTTGCAACTAGATTTTAATTCATAACTTTAAATATATACATTCAAAATTAGCAAAGAATATGCTAATAACTTCAAATATTTCTAAGAAAATATATATTTTTTTCTCTTAAAGTTTTAGAATGGCAGATATATTTTTGTTCTTAAATTATTAATTAACTCAATGAATACATCCTGTTTAAAATATGACCCAATTATGAAGCACAAGGAAAGACTGAGGAATTTTCACACAAGGGAGGAAAGTAAATAGATTTGACAACAGAACAAAATAAATAGATTTGACACCAGAATGCAATTTGGGATTCTTGACTGGGTTTTACAACAGAAGAAAAGGACATTAATGGAAAATTGTTGGGATTCAAATATCACTTGTAGTTTAGTTAAAGCATTATGCCAATATTGATTTCCTGGTTTTGATCACTGGATGATGTCTACGTAATATCTTAACATTAGGGGAAGCTGGGTGAAGGGTACACAGGAATTCTTTGCATTATTTTTACAAATTTTCTGTAAGTATAAATTATTTCCAATTAAAAGTGTAAAACAAATCCCTGAATAGAAATGTTCTTTGTTTCCTTATGCAGTTGGGTAGTTTGGGGCTATAAATAAAATATTTCTCGCAACATGCCTCAGGGAAGATCTTGTGATAATAAGAAAAACAATTCCTCACCACTTTCAGAACATTTATTTGATAGCATCATTTGCATGAGTAAAAATATAGTTTTCATCTTGTTAAGGAAAATGCTTAAAAATTCAGCAATTGATGACTTCCAAAAACTGTGATAATAATGACAATGATTGAAACTACCTCATTGCAAGCTGTATCCTCTGCATTATTATGTTAAGCTATAATTATCATGCTTTTTCTCCAGAGTCATTTTTGATTCTAAAATTCTACGGAAAAAGTGCTTTTTCAGGTTGCATTCCACAGTGTTCTTCGGGACCTTGTCATAACGCCATAAAGTATAGCAGAAATCAGGAAATGTAGGCTAAAGGGGTCCTAACCCAGAGGGTTTACTAAAGAAATGACTAATGGAGTTCAGTATGAAGCAGTTTCATTTCAAGTTTATCCCAAGAGCATTAGCCCTGAGGGCTGTGTTATTGGGAAGTTTAAGTTCAAGCTACTTTCCTTGTAAGGGCTGCAAAGGCCATAATTATGGCCTGTCTTCAGATCCCTAAATTTTAACTTTTCCAAATTATCCTTGGTCCACCAACATACTTATCCTCAAAGGAATGAAATATAATGTCTAAGAAATAGGATTACCTTTACTTTAGAAAGTAAGCAATTTTGTTATTTTAAGGTCACGATATATCACTCCTTCCCAAAGTCAACTCTCTTTCAGACCTTTCCCATGACAGTCTACCTTTCAGACACTTTTTGGGTTTAAATTTTCTGATGGCAGCAGGCTCGCAAAAAAAAAAAAAAAAAAAAAACCAAACAAACCTATTACTTACAAGGGCACCCATGGGTCCAGTTATCCACTAACAGATAAACTAGTAACAGGCAGACTGGTTAGTTTTTAACTCAAGAGAGAAAGAGGACTAGCATAGATTAGGGAGAACCTGAAAGTCCAAATAAGAAGCTTCTGTCTGTAGAAGAGGGTAAAGAGTAGGAGACTCAGGACCTAGGAAAGAGGGAGAAGAGGCAGAGGCACTAACGCAAAGTTTCCCTGCTTATAACTGGCTGGAGGAAAGTCTTCTCAGACACCATCTCAAAGGCCATGATGGTGGTGCCTCCTTCAAGCAGTCAAGGTGCCAGCAAGTTGTGCTGAGAGCAGAAAACACTTTCATAGCTGTGAAACTGTACTGTTCCAGATCTCAACCAATACAAATCATAAGATGCTACTTACAATATTTACTTGGAGGTCTGGGCTCAAACAAAATGAATGCTAAGGAACACTCACAAAGTCAGTCACTGCAGAATAATGGCTATTGTGAAAGGGAAAAAAGAGTTTCGAAGTTGTTTTGAAACCACAAAATACTACATCAAAGGTTACAATACAGGGTATTTATTGCCAAGGTAATTTTCTCCCCATTGGAATAATAGGATTGTGCAAAATACAGTGTTAGGGGGAAAAAAAACCCCACAAAGAAATTATACAGTTGAACTACCACATACACTTTATTTTAATTATTTTAAGGCTGTGGGGCATTACAGGTAAACAAAATGCCTCCAACCTTTTGAAAGCACCTATTCCCAATGCTTCGCCAGCCCCTCCAAAAGATTTCTTGTCAGTCTTTGTGCCCCTGTGTGTATCTCCAGCTGGCTTTCCAATCTTTTGAAACTATTTGGAAGAAACCACTACATCTCAGATAGAAAAATTTAATTGGCATAAACAAAACTATCACATGATTTCAACACCTCCTCTTCCCATGGTGCTCCTTCCAAAACTATTTAACTAATTATCCTTTTAAGGACTTGGCCCAAACACAATCGCAGCTTCTTTGTCAAAACAATTTCTCACCTTTTAAAAAAATACTCTGGCAGGAGTAGCTTAGTTTTTATTTTATTAAGTTTTATTTGTATTTTCCTGTGGGTAATAACTTCTAGAGTCAAATCCAGTCCTGTGTGTCTATCGGATTGAAACCAGAGTCCCCATCATTCCTAGCAGGACTGGCTTCGTGGGTCATGGGACATGTGCAGTCATACATGGCCCCATATGCTCAGAAGTGCCCTGTGCTTGGTTGAATGCTCTGCTGTCACTCTCTGAAAAGTGACAAGGGCCCTGCATTTTCATTCTGCATTAGGACCTACAAATTGTATACCTGGCTTCAGAGGACACCATCACAAATCCCAGCCAGAAGTCCCTGTTCCGTGGCCTACGTGGGTCATCATGGAATTTCTACCAGGAATCTGGCTAGATCCTGAAGATATTCAACTTCCTAGAGAGACGTTTTTCAGAATGTTACTATAGATTTACCTTAGCTGGAACCAACTTTCAAAAGACCAGGTAAGTAATGGGAGGAGGATAAAGAAGTGTTATAGGGAGGAATCTTAGAAAATGTTTTGTGAGGGTTTTGTTTGTTTGTTTGTTTTTGTTTCTTAAGTTGGACACAGTATCTTGGGGGTTTCTAAACAGCAGGCCTGAATTAAAGTAGAAACATATCAGCATTGGATATCCCAAAGGAAACATGGCTCTCTTATCCCTGAGCACCTGGATAACAAAGGGAAACATCCATTGGTTACACACACACACTTAAATAAACAGCAGGCCCGAATTCTAAATACCACTCACTCTGGATGTATACTGTAGTCAGTACTGAAAAAGCAAACAAACAATTTTAACTTGATGAGCAAAGCTGAAAAAGTTGAAGAGATTTTAGAAATTTTAGAAATCTTAGATTAAATTAAAATTAAAATTAAATTTCAGAAATTTTAGAAACCATGTAGATCGTGTTTCTGTTTTACCAGCAACATAAAAATAAAAAAGTCCAAAGGCTCATATATAGTGAGGAGTTCAGCAGTGAAAGAGTCTAGGCATTGTGGTTCCCATTCCAGGGTGCTGTCAAGGACACCGCTGACCCTCTGAAAAGCTAAGTGCACTGCGCATAGGACTCAGGATATCATCCACACCTCTGTACAAAGTCTCCCCCCGCCAGAGAGCACCAAAGAGCTTGTCACACTAATTATGTGAACACCAACGCCAGTTTCTGCCTGGCTGGCATGGATAATGGTGCTCACCGTGGGTCTACACTGCTGTAAGGGGGAGCTGGGGCTGACAGTCATAAAGCATATTTTCGATGTATTTTTTTTTCATAGAAAGTGTATAATGTGGCTCTTGCTGTATATAATCCCATATTTTTGACTTGTTTAAATATTGCTGGTTTTGAATAGTGGTCCTGTCTTTATTTGTAAGTAACTGTGGCATATTATGCCCCCCAAACACATTTTTTTCCAGACCCTTTTCGTTTTATTATTGATTTTTAAGGGTGGGGGTGTCCTGTGGCTATAGGTAAAATTTGAGGACAGTAGAGAGTTCAGTTCTGGTTTTGTTGTGAAGTTAGAGCTCCCTCCAGTGATCTCTCTGGCTGACTGAACTTAAAAAAACCCTTCCTTTCCAACTGTTCTTCGATGCATACAAATAAATCTAAGCTTTCTTAGCCTTTACAATGCAGGCTTTTTTCCCTTCTAAAAATTAAACTCAGCCAGTAAATACATGCATATTGATTTCTCCTAAAATCTTGTTAAATATCCATAGTCAATTTATCCTCCAGTAGAAAATATTTAGAGGGTAGAATCAATACAATAAGATGCGGTCAAGGAACTTTCATTTTGGCCGAGACAGTGTCCATGTATGTGTCATTACATATAAAACTTCTCTGACTCTATAGGTGAGAGAGAACTTTCACAGTTATCAGCAAAGAAAGAAAGACACTGGACAGGGTAAGTGCCTCCCATTCACACTGGAATCGTTATTTATATTTCAGAGGCTTTTTAAATGAACTGAAATAACTTCTCAGATTTATCAGAGCCATCTCTAACATTCCTCCTTTAAACCACCTTCAATTTACTGGCTTCTACAAGCCAAGCATGACACTGCCCATATCAGCGATGACACATAACTCGATCAACTACAGGTAGTACCTAAAGGGATACATGAATTATTCATGAAACTAACCGAGGGCCAAGTAGATATTAAATCACTTTTGACTGTGAGGAAACCAGTTATGATTCTTGTGATTTATTTAGTTACTTACTTATTTATTTAATTCCTCCAAATACCACATTGGGTACTCCTTTGCTCAGGATCACGGAATCACAGCCAAGGTAATTGGTGAGATGCTCTCTCAGCCACACATTTGCTTGTTTCCTCTCTTCCCTCCTCTCATTCCTCCTCCACTTATCTCTCCTAGTTTATATTTCTCTTCCTTTCCCTTCCCCCTCCTAAAAGGTCTCATGGAGGCTTAGCTTTAGACCTGGTAACTACACTAAAGATAATCTGATACAATCCCCTTTGATTTTATGGAAGGGAAATTGAAGAAGATTGAGAAGCTTGACCAGTCACACCAGTTTCCTCTTCCTTCCTCCCTTCTTTGCAGCAAGGTCTAAAGCTCCCTTTAGGTTCAGCAAAACCCCTGGGTGTTTCTGATACTGCTGGCCCCTGGCTCACCCTAGTCCATGTCTGCGGTTTGGGTTAATGGTCAAGGATATGCACACAACAATGAAACTAGAGATGGCAGAAATAGCTTTCTGTATAAAGAGATTTTAGAAAATGAAGGCTCTGGGAAAATTACATGAGCATGCACTATTTCAGAACCGTGGAATCCGGTATTTTAGGTTTTCTTCTCCTGAAAAATGCCTTACTTTTGCCCCTTTAAACAAACCTAAACAAGAGAACTTGATTTGACATCGCTTTTCGTGAGGACGATGGTAATGATGTTGCATTTTATTTCTCTTTATACATTATACCTTACCAAGTTTTCTCACCTAGTGTTCCACTCCAGGTAACTGGAACATGATCGCCTTGAAACTCATGGACTAGGACTACATAGGGCAGAATGTAAGGAAGCAGCAGAGACCGCAGAGTGCCCTTTTACATTTCATGCCACCATTAGCTGAGGGTTCTTGCATGGCTGAGTTTTATGTTCATTACAATGTTTATGCAGTTTAAAGGATATAGCAAATTCAGCACTTGGGGGAGAAAAGGGTTATCAAGGTGTAGACAGTTAAAGCAGATTGCCTAGCCAAGAGAAATTGCTGCAGGCTCTGTAGCAAGCACAGGTGGTTCTGTCACCATTGCCCACTGCCTCCAAGTCCAGCAGGAGGAATAAATCTAAGGATAGCCCTTGCTGTTTAACCTGATCTGCAGTCTCCTTTAAAGGAGTCCACCTGTGTGGGTCAAGATGTTCGGTGAGAGAAGGTTTCAGGAACATCCAGACATCTTGCTAACCTGGACAGTTCGGCCAGATGTAGGCTATTTTAGTGAGAAAGTAACTGAAACTTACAGAGAGAACAAATTCACTCTGTGGAGAAACAAAGCAATGCCAGTTACCCATACATTGCAAATAATTTCCCTAAGCAAGAGAATGGCTTCTACAACAAAGGCAAACCAAACCACTTACCCCATGGGGTGGATCTCGGACTCTAGTAAGCATGCCCATCACCTGAAAACCTTGTTAATGTGCAGATTCCAAGACCGCCTCCTCCAACCGTCTTTCAGATAAGCTAATGTTATCTTTCTTTTAACCAGGAATTTGAGGTGATTCTGACGGGTACTGCACTTTGAGAAACAATATGTAAACGATGTCAGTAAAATATGTATTTGGTCCAGGAGGAGGGTTGATGACCACTGTGTTATTTTCAATGACTTCCTTTGCCACAGGATGGGAATGGAAGCGGCTCCATTCTCCATTCTCCACTGGAGAATCTCTTCAGCTTTCTGAGTGAGCGTCAGCGACCTCATCTTCTAAGATGTGCCTTGCAGAATACACAAGGTTACATGGAAGATTTTTTCAAATAACTGTATGCAACACCAAGGTCAAGTGTTTATTTTGCTAAGGAACGAAATGTTAAGGAAATTTTCCAGCATCACTTACAATGTACAGATACATACTTCAACTCAGAACTACCATATCTCCTGATCAATGATGACTCCCACATACACATTCCTTGGAAATTGGAACAAAATGAGTGAGGAAAAAAAAAAAAGAATTACAATGTCTTTTCTCCTTTACTTGATTATTAAAATCACTTAAGTCAGCTCCTCTAAAAGGGTATTCCTATGGTATGAACTCCTCGATGAAGATGTACAAGTTACAAATGGCATCAATAAAAAAAATAGCCTTGCAAAACTGAACTTGGTCCATCAGTGTGAGAAAGGAATACTGCTCAATTTGTTCCTCATCAAGATAAGCCAAAATAATAAGAGCAGGCATGCTGACCTAAGTAAAGATGAGAGGGCTTTGGAATGGGACAAAGAAACGCCAAGTGTGCACTAAATCAAAGCTCTGAGTCATCTTAATACCTCAATCCCCTCATCCATAAAATGGGGATTAATAATGTTTTCCTACCCTTGAGGGTTGTTTAAAAGGGATAACTAACAAAGTAAATGGTTGTAAATTATTTTGCGGGCCTGCTGTGTTGCTGTCAAATAGGAAAATTTCGATTTAAAAGCTGAGATCTTTAGAAGCTCCAAAATATTATAAAGCAAGTCACATTTCATGGCTAATTTAAAACATCAGGGGTTCACATAAGTTGCTTATAATGATGTTTTCCAATTCCCATGTTATTTGATGATTTACACAGCTTCAACTTTTATGGTTGAATCCAGCCATTCCTGTCTGGCCATGATTCTCTTTTATCAATACTACCAGCTCACATAACTGTCTATCTCTTTGGGGGATTAAACACTATTTTTTATCTGGACCTGGAAAGAGTAAATTCAGAGATGATAAGAAATTTTGGGTTGCAAGTCCCATGTGCTATTTATTTAGATCAGAAAAAGCGCTGTTATAGACAGCTTTAGGAAGACTTTTTAAAGCCCTGATAAAATCTTTGTGTGTCACATGGAATGATACTGAAAATATTTTAATACCTTAAAGCTCTTATGTTTGAACTAAAAGTTGAACTAAACTTTCAGTAAAAGAGTCCAATTTTCCTTCTGGATTTTTGGACTTCAAAAGACAAAAACCAAGCCAAGAAAATAAAATAACAGAAAAAAAACTGATTGCACCAAATCTTCAAATCACAATATTAAGGTAAACAGTATCTGTACACTGAAAAGGAACCAGAAGAATTGAGAAACTGCATGGAGATGGTATAAAAGATATTCAGGGTTTGCCAAAAGTAATTTATACTAAGAACTGGGCAGGGTATTAGATAAAAATACAAATTCCCAGACTCCACTCTAGTCCTCCTGCATGAGAATCTTGAGAAAAAAAAGCCCTGGAAATCTGAATTTTCAGCAAGTTTCTAAGATTCTTGCTACATAAGTTATTGTCAGTGGACCAGCACCATCAGCATCACCTAAAACTTGTTAGAAATGCAGAATACCAGCCTCCGCTCCCAAGCTGCTAAATCAAGACCTGTAATTTAACAAGCTCCCCAAGGTATCTGTATATACACAGAAGTGTAAGAAGCGCTGCCCCAGATGATCCCTACATTCTGACAAGCTCAGGAGAGAAGTGTAATGGAATGAGCCCAGTGATTAAGGTTTGGGTCAATCCCTCGCTTGGTCGCTAAGCTCAGAGCTTCTCCCTGCAAAGGCCTGGGAGTAAAAAAGAGATTAAGTGTGAGTTTGGCAACATCATTTTAACTACAATGAACCATCCAAGACGTTCTTCCTTCAAAAAAAGAGAGAGGAAAGACTGGCTAGACAAGAATTGTTACTGAACGGTTCTCTAGGACCTACCATGGAGGAAAGACTGGCTAGACAAGAATTGTTACTGAACAGTTGTCTAGGACCTACCATGGGACAGGTAGGTGCCAGGCAGTGAGGAAACTGCCAGACTGCAGAGAACAAAGTGTACACACACACACACACACACACACACTCACAGGCGCACCTATAAACCTGGTGCAATCTGAGATCAGTGCACTGGACCAATGACAATTCCCTGGTTGTGAGAGTGTGCTAGTTATGCCACGTGTTGCCATTCAGAGACACTGAGTGCAAGGTATACAGGATCACTCTGCACTATTTCCTACAAGTGCAAGTGAGCCTACAGATCTATTAAAAAGTTAGGGGAAAACACAAGAAAACCCCAAGCCCACAACAAGGATCCTCATTTTGCGTTTGGGGTTGGGAAGTATAAGTAATTTGTCCAAATGTCCTTACTAATAAAATAGGTGATTTCTGAAACAGTAGCCTATGGTGGGTGGTGCATCAAAAAAGAAATTTGCAGACTAGACTGCATTTCTGTGTCTTCTATATTATGCATTGGAGTATGAATGTCACTGCTTGTATCCTATTCATTAATGCAGGCACTACTGAATCGACATACTGTATTAATTCAGCATAAATCAAAGCAGGCAGAAAAAGGGAAAAATAAATCTATTATAAAAACTATTAGATCTACTATCAGGGAACATGAAATGAAATGTTTTTGGGGTCTTTTTTTAAAGATTTTATTTATCTACTTAAGAGAGAGTGAGTGAGAGCGAGCATGAGTGGGAGAAGGGGCAGAGGGAGAGGGAGAAGGAGACTCCCCAATGAGCAGGGAGCCTGATCCAGGGCTGGATCCCCGGACCCTGGGACCATGACCCAAGCTGAAGGCAAATGCTTAATCGACTGAGCCACCCAGGTGCCCAGGGAACCAAGGGTTTTAAAGAAAAAAATAACTCGGGGCGCCTGGGTGGCTCAGTGGGTTAAAGCCTCTGCCTTCGGCTCAGGTCATGATCCCAGGGTCCTGGGACCGAGCCCCACATGGGGCTCTCCGCTCAGCGGAGAGCCTGCTTCCCCCTCTCTCTCTGCCTTCCTCTCTGCCTACTTGTGATCTCTCTGTCAAATAAATAAATAAATAAATAAATAAATCTTTAAAAAAAAAGAAAAAGAAAAAATAACTCATTTTAAAATTTCAACCTCTTTCTTTTACACCTTAAAGTGGAAATATTTTGCTTCTTAAGAGGAACAAGCACTATATACCCACTCCAAATTGTAAATCAAAGTCAACAGAAAATCTTTTCATCTTGGAAGCACTATTTCTTTAATGTTGTTTTTATAAGTATTTCTAGTAAAATTTGTTTACTTTAAAGAAAGAAAAAGAGAGAAAGGCAGGAATGAAAGCAGGAAGGAAGGATAAAAGGAAAGAAGGATAAGAGGAAAGAAGGAAGAAAAAAGGCTAATAAAAGAAGTGAACCGTATTGTAAGGGCTGAACAATACACTGGACAAACAATACACAGAACAAAAAGAAATTCATAAAGTAAACAATCAGTTAATAGAATTTTGTTTTAAACATTCCCCCTCAACATGAGGATACACATTCTTTACCTATCAAATTGAAAAATATATAGTTAAAAATTGTAAGTTCTGCTAAAGATGTGGCAGTATAAAGCTATCTTGTACTTACTAGTGGAAATGGAATTGGCATAGCCTTTCTGGAGTAACCTAGATAGTATGCCTCCAAAAGTGCAAAGACTTCTATGCAAGGACATTCATCATGTCATCTAATGGTAAAAAATTAGAAATAATATTAATGTCTGACAGTGATCCATTAAGTTATGAAACATCATAATGGAATGAAAAGTTATTTAAATAACATATTTGAATAATATTTATTGACCTGGAAAGTAATGACTATGTTAGAAATAAGTATTTTAAAATACTAAGAATGGTGGTTTCTGGAGAGTGAATTATTTTCTTTAAATAAAGGATTTTCTAGATTTCTCTCAAAAAACACACTTTAAAGATTAAGAAAGGATGGCTCTGAGTTCTACACTGGAAAAGAAAGAGAATCTTTCTGGGGAGGTGCTTGCCTCTCTCTGTGATTCCCATTTTTCCCACTAAGTTAGGTACCTATGGGCAGAAAAGGAAAATAAAGAAGGTCAAGAAAAGCTCAAAGATTGGAAAAAGGGCTGGAGGTATGTCCCAGTCAGTATTTTTCGAAGACAATGAGCTATGGCCAGTAAAGAAACCAGGACTGTCAGTCATGTGAGCTCTGCCTGCCCAGCCCCTTTGTTAAGAGTAAAAAGATGAGATATTTCCCAATCATCAGTGGACTCATCCATTTCCATGCTTTTCTGTGTTTTCCTTTCCCTAAGTTTCTTATTAAAAGCTTGTATGTAAAAGTTCCATCTTGTTTTGCCTTGTTTTCCCCACCTTGGTCAGGCTAGACGAAGCGTAGAGTTACACCTGTGGGAGGCCAATGAGACAGTGGTTTCAGGTGCCATCCCTGCTTGGGACCAGGAAGGGGCACTTGGAGATGAGGAACACTGAAGAGGTTAGCCAGCTTCAACTGCAGATGTTCCTCCCTTTTCCTTTTGGATTTGGCTTCTAGTTTACACCCAAAATGAGCAAGATTCTGGCAGTAATTTACAATGTCACAATAATACTGAAATAAGGGTGTCTTTAAATATGACATCAAAGGAGTTCTTGAACAAAAATGGATATTTAAGCAACAAAAGTCTGTTGACTTCTTACATTTTTACAAGGCAAATGTTTGGCATCTGTGTATGTACATGAACGTACGTGTGCAGGGTATCCGTGTGTGTTCAATGGTGAGATTTCTTCCCTCCAAATGAGCATAAAGCAGAGGACTCCAGCTCTAATAAAAAGTTGAACCTCTTCTTGAACATAAAGCAAATAGACCAGTCATCTCAGGGAGAAGAAAAGGACAAATATAGGCAATTGCTTAAAATTTAGCCCAACCCACGATAACAATCAAGGCCTGTGCCTTCCTCTCCCATGTCAAAAGGCAATTTTGGATACTGTTCTTGCTCTGAGTCCTTCAGGGAATTGGCACACATAGGAATTTCCATATACTATATGTGAACACAGGAAATAATTAAGAACTACTGAATAAAACCCCAAAACACAATACTTAAGGTAGTAAAGAATATGGGACAGGAAGGAGAAAAACTAGGCAGGGAAAGCATCTCATAATCATAATTGTTCTTATTTCTGTACAAATAGTTTATAGAAGGTGTTCTACTTTGATTTCTGATAAAAAAAAAAAAAATCAAGATGTAAATAATGCCGAGTCATGCAACAGTGATCAAATTCTGTCTGAGAACATTCAATATTTTTGAAGAGTCAGCCCACAGAGGTGAAACTCAAATTATTCACTGGATCAAACAAGTTAAGAGGTAATAAGTGGAGTTTCATAAATTAACAAAATAATATTGGACTTCTGAAAGTCTCTTCTTCCAGTTTGCCTTTTGATTTTCACAGATTTTCTCTCTTCACACTCAGAAACATCCATCATCATAGAAAGCTTACATAGACTTAATATACAATTGGCTTCCCTTTGCTGAGTGCCAACAGCTGCATATTTCTATACGTATATAGTCTTAGAGTCTGTGCAAAAGAACATGCTTACATGCATCTATTACTTCAGTAAAAGGCCTCTATATTTTACTGTTAAGATGAGCTGACTGTTACTTTTTTTTTTTTTAAGATTTTATTTATTTATTTGACAGACAGAGATCACAAGTAGGCAGAGAAGCAGGCGGGAGGGGCGGGGAGAGGCTCCCCGCTGAGCAGAGAGCCCCACGCGGGGCTCGATCCCAGGACCCTGGGATCATGACCTGAGCCAAAGGCAGAGGCTTTAACCCACTGAGCCACCCACGCACCCCCTGACTGTTACTTCTTAGGAAAGGATTTCTTCAGCATTAAAACATAGCTTATTTCCTCGTTATTTAGCAACACAATCACCCATCGAGTCCTTAAGCCCCCATTCAAAATCAATGTTGATCTAGGGTGAATGTTGATCTCGGGTGACCATATAATGTATTGGACAAACTGGAACACTTTTGATAGGAAATGGAGACACTCAATAGACAGGCAAACCTGGACACCTGGTCACCCTAGTCCTGTCCCAAACTCAATAGCTGCTTTTTGGTGCATCCTTCACATTGCAATCACTCTAGAACCAAATAAGACGCAATTCATTTTTCCTACAATTAAAAAAAAACTTTTTTTAAAGGCCAAAATTCAGAAAGGCAGAATGACAGTAATGTAAATGATTGTAAGGGGATAGCAGGAAAATTATTCATTCCTACCCACTCTCTCCGGGTTTGCTCCTTTCTGGCTCAGAGACCCTTTCTGCCAGTACTTTCTGGCCCCATCATGCTCCTGCCAGGCTGCAGGCTACACACAATAGAGCATTAAGTGAGTTACAATACCAGCAAAGGCCTTATGAGGTGATTATTTCAAATAGAAATGGGATGCAAAATCTGTCAGAGCCACTGTGGAGAACATGATTCTCCTAGAAAAAAATGAAAATTTGTCTTTACATCTGTTTGCAGTTTCAGTGCTGAAGAAACCAAATCTCAGAATACTTTATCGTTCTTCCCTTCTTTTCCCTTGATACCTGCTCCCGCTACTTATACATATTCTTGAATGTCTTGAAGCACTGGCATTCTCACTCTTATTAGTCTTCCCTTTGCCACTCCTAGAAGATTCAACCTTTAAAACTTGCAGATACACCTACACATTTGCATTCTTAAAATGTACAGAGTAATAAGAATCTTAGTTCGTTTTCTGCCTTTTTCATTTTGGTATCTGACATTCCCGTGGATATTTAGTATACATCCAGAGACATCAAGCTGAGTGATTTTCGGAAAGATAAATTAATCCTGAGAAAAGAAGCCACCATCTATTCTGTACTTGCCACATTTCTGGTAATGGAGGGGGAAAATAAATAAGTTATTACTTCCAGAGCAAAAGAAAGGAATAAGATGAGAAAGGGAATTAGAATTGCATTCTATATATGGCCCTCTATCTGTCACCATGGCCCTCTATCTGTCACCAAGTAGCTCTTAAAAGGATATTGCTCTAAGCCAAAGCATTATTTTTTTAATGTAAAATTTCATCTAGGTATGACAAATACAAGTTTACTGTTCAACGAATTTTCACAAACTGAACATACCTATATATTCAGATTGCAGATCAAGAAATAGGACAGTAATAGCACCTCAAGCTATCTCCATGACCCCACCTAATCAGTATACCTCCTTCCCCATAGATCACAATTATTAACTTCCAGCACCATTGATTAGTACTTCCTGCTTCAGGACTTTATCATATGATATGAAAACTCTTTTTGCATCTGGATGTTTTTAGTTAATATCAGGTTTTTGAGATTTATCCGTGTTGTTTCATTAAGTAGTAGTCATTCATTCTCACTGATGATTGGTATTTCCTTGTATGATTATATCACAATTTATCTACTCTATTAATGTTGATGGACATTTAGGTTGTTTTCAGTTTGGGGCTAAGACCAAGAATCATGCTACAAATCTTCCTGAGTAAGTCTTTCAGTGTCTATATATTGGGTGCAAGAACAGAATTGCTAGTCAAATGGTATTTACATTCTTCCAAGCAATTTCTCAACGGACTTATATTACTTTAGTGCATAAGAGTTCCCATTGCTCTACACTCTCATCAAAATTAGTACTGCCTGGGGGCCCCTGGGTGGCTCAGTGGGTTAAGCCTCTGCCTTTGGCTCAGGTCATGAACTCAGGGTCTGGGATGGAGCCCCGAATTGGGCTGTCTGCTCAGCAGGGAGCCTGCTTCCCTCCCTCTCTCTCTCTCTCTGCCTGCCTCTCTGCCTACTTGTGATCTCTCTGTCAAATAAATAAATAAATAAAATCTTTAAAAAAAAAATTAGTACTGCCTGCCTTTTAAATTTCAACCATTCTGGTGGGTGTGTAGTACTATCTTATTTTGGTTTTAATTCAAATTTCATTGATTACTAATGAGATTGAAGTATCTATTTACATGTTTATAACAATTTGAGTATTCTCTTTGTGAAAAGTTAGTTCAAATATTTTTTCCATTTTTCTACTTGGTTGTCCTTCATTTTTTTATTTGTAGGAATTCTTTGTATATTCTAAATTATATACATATATGGTTTATGCTTTGTGCTTTTGAGATGCTATTAATGTTATAAAATATTCTTTAAAAATTTCCTCTAGAGGAGCACCTGGATGGCTCAGTGGGTTAAAGCCTCTGCCTTCGGTGTAGGTCATGATCCCAGGGTCCTGGGATCAAGCCCCGCATCGGGCTTTCTGCTCAGCAGGGAGCCTGCTTCTTCCTCTCTCTCTCTCTGCCTGCCTCTGCCTACTTATGATCTCTCTCTGTCAAATAAATAAATAAAATCTTCTAAAATAAAAAAAAATTTCCTCTAGAAGTCTTACTGTTTTTATTTTACATTTAATTGGAATCTGACTGTATCCATTATGTGAGAGAGAAAGTAAATATTCATTTCTTTCACATAGATATCCATTTTTTAAATTTATCAATTTCTAGAAAAACTCATACTTTTCTCCCTACATTCAGTGTCACCTTTGTCATAAAATAAATGACTACATGTATGAAGCTCTATCTTTAATATATGAATATAAGGCTTTCTCATTTTGATATTTATGCATCCCAAAGTTTGTATATGCCTTAGGTTTTTATAAGTTAATACAAAATATCTTCTCATTCTCTTGTAGGTTTTGTTTTGTTTTGTTTTACTCATAGTTTTATTCTTCTTAAAAAGTGTGTTGCTTGTTCCCAAACATTTGGAAATATTCTAATTATTTTGTAACTGATTCTCAGCTTTAATTCTAATAAGATCAAAGGAAATAGTCTCATGATTTTTATTAACTTAAAATGTATTAATGTATCGAAACTTGAATAGTACAGCATTAATCTGATACCAATTTAGTTATAAAGTTCTTTTTTTGTGTCTACATGTTATAATTTTTCCTAACACTTGATTTTCAACATTTCTGTCTCAAAATTTTCTTTTGTTTAAGGTATATTTCTCTCAAATAGCTAATAGATGTATTTTGTTTTTCATCTAGTCTAACATTTTTCTTTTAATGGGAAAATTTATATTGTTTACACTTAATGCAATAACTTCTATACCTAGGTTTAAATCTATCATTGCATTTATTACTAGTTTTCCCCACATATTCTATCTTCCCTTCTTTCTTCTTTTTTTTTTTTTAAAGATTTTTATTTATTTATTTGACAGACAGAGATCACAAGCAGGCAGAGAGGCAGGCAGAGAGAGAGGAGGAAGCAGGCTCCCCGCCGAGCAGAGAGCCCGATGCGGGGCTCGATCCCAGGACCCTGAGATCATGACCTGAGCCAAAGGCAGCGGCTCAACCCACTGAGCCACCCAGGCGCCCCCCCTTCTTTCTTCTTAAAGCAATGGATAATAGGTTATATATTCTTTCATTCATAGGGATAACATTAGAAATCCTTAATTTATTACAACTGGACATAAATTAGAATTTTACCACTTCCCAGCTAATGGTATGTCCTTAAAACACTTTAACTTTATTTTCCTATCTCCTACCTTTTGTGTTATTATTGTATAAATTTTAATTCTAAATATGGTTCAATACCTTGAAACATTATTTGTATTATTATTTTCACTTAGGTTTACTCACATATCACCTTTCCCATTTTTCTTTTACTTTTCCTTACTTTTTTGTCTGCTATTGTTTTTCTTCTGCCCAAAGAGATTTTTTTCACATTTATTTTAATTCAGGTCTGCTGGCAACAAATTCTCTCAGTTTTTGCTTGTATAAAAATACCTTTATCTGTCTTTTAAAGGATATTTTTACTTAGCTCATAAATCTAAATTGGCAGGTATTTTTTTTTTCTCCACACTTCAAAGATGTCATTTCATTTTCTTTTTACTTCTATTGTTTATATTAAAAATTCAGTTCTGTTTAGCTTTTTAGTGCTTATCCCCTTGGCTTCTAAGCCTCTTGCTCTGTGCAATTTAGGACTCAACAAACACCCCAAAGGAAAAACTGTTGTAGACTGTGGACTTTCTTCTTTGCATTTCCCTTCTGTCTATAACCTTGGGCTCTCAAATCTTAGGTGTTTTGGCACTTTAAAGTTCCGATTTTTGTCTCCTTGGTCTCATAAGATTGTTTTAAACTATACTGGCTTCTCAGCCACCTCAGCTGACCTATCCATGGCTTCTGAGTCTCTCACTGTGTGCTTCTTAAGAGTCAATAAATGCTCTTCAGCAGAAAACAATGTGTAGAATGTTTGCCCAAGTCAATAGCCTTTCTTCTTTCCAAGATACCAGACTGTCAGGGCCTCATTGCTTGATGGGCCCTCTGATATCCTTAAACACACACACACACACACATACATATATATATATATATATATATATATATACATACATATACAGCTGAATTTTAAATACACACATTTAAAATTCAATAAATATATATATAACTTTATATATTTCTTATTTATTTCCTCTATTTATATATTTTATATAAGCATTATATATAATATATATATTACATATATAAATATATATATAGTGTGTGTGTGTGTGTGTGTATATATATATATATATGTATATATATATATATATATATATATATTTTTTTTTTTTTTTAATTCAGCTCTTCCAGTTGTTCTTACCAGAAGCACTGGTCTACAACAAACCATTCCACAGATCTGGAAGCAGAAGTCAAAATGTTGTTTCTTGAAACTTTCCTATTTCCTAATGGTCTTTTCAAGAAGGTTATGGTAGATTTTAGTGTTAACAATCATAAGCTTTCCCTTAGCAGTGGCATAATATATCCCTATATTCATTGGCACCAGCCTGACCATCTGACTTCAACTAGAACCTTGAAGAGGCAGTTTGTGGATTGCCAAACCTGTTTTCTTTTTCTTTCTCTTTTTTTCTGAAATATTTTATTTATTTATTTGACAGACAGAGATCACAAGTGGGCAGAGAGACAGGCAGAGAGAGAGGGGGGAAGTAGAGAGCCCAATGCGGGGCTCGATTCCAGGACCCTGAGATCATGACCTGAGCTGAAGGCAGAGGCTTAACCTACTGAGCCACCCAGGTGCTCCCCAGGCCTGTTTTCTTTCTGCTTGAGACCAACAGTGATCCAGATACAGGCTGTTTTTGATTTTTGTTTGTTCATTTGTTTTTGTTTTTTAGATTTAATCAATTTGTTTATTTGAGAGAGAGAGAGAGCCTGCACACAAGCAGGGCTAGGGGCTGAAGGAGAGAGACAGAGAGAGAGAATCCCAAGCAGACTCCACGCTGAGGACAAAGCCCAAAGTAGGATTCCATATCAGGACCCATGAGATATGGCCTGAGTCAAAATCAAGAGTCAGACACTTAACAGACTGCACCAGCCAGCAGCCCCCAGGGACACACTGTTCTGTTAGCATGGATAGCCAAAGCTGACTGGACATGGACAGAGAGCATTTATTATTATTAGGGCCTAAAACTGGGGGTTGATTTTACTGCAGTGTAACCTACCTATCCTGACTGATACATGGGTACACAAAGGAAATGGGCACATATAATTCATGGGTCTCCTTCATGATGTATCACTATAGTGAGAACCCTTTGGGCCAAAGACTGCCTTAATAGAAGGAAGTTGATCACTAAGAGCCAACCTCTCATTTCTATACCCAGAAGAATCTTTTGTTAAGATTTCCAAAGGCAAAGAAGATGGAATATATCCCAGTGTGTTTTTGACTTTGACCTTTCCCTAAAATATCCCATTATTAGAATTCAAACCATTATGCAAATTCAGTCATTGAAGAACTAGCTTCTTTTACCAGAAAAAGTCATTCAAAAGTTTTTGTTTTTTTTTTTTAATTTTATTTTTTTATTTGACAGAGAGCAAGATCACAAGTAGGCAGAGAGGCAGGCAGAGAGATAGCGGGGAGCAGGCTCCCTGCTGAGCAGAAAGGTTGATGCTGGGCTCGATCCCAGGACCCTGAGATCACAACCTGAGGCAAAGGCAATGGTTTAACCTACTGTACCACCCAGGCACCCCCATTCAAAAGATTTCTAAGCTTTCTTTCACATCCGGTGGTAATGAAAACGTTTTCCCTGACCTATTAATTTCATGCAGTTGCTAGAAGGCTTATATGAGGTAAACACTTTCAGGTAAAAGAAAGCTTCATACAAATGCATGAAAGTAAAAAATATATATACATATGTATCCTCTTACTTACAATTATATTAACCCTAATTGTTTCCATTTTTAAAAATTTTTTTAAAGATTTACTTATTTATCTGGGGGGTTGGAGGGCAAAGGGAGAGGGAGAGAGTCTTAAGCAGGCTCCCATAACCCCCAACATCCCATAACCCCCAACATCACAATCTGAGGTGCAACCAAGAGTTGTATGCTCAACTGACTGAGCCACCCAGGTACCCCCAGACTGACTTTTTTATTACTGTTTTTTTAAGTAAGCTCTATGCCCAATGTGGGGCTTGAACTCATGACCCCAAGATTAACAGTTGCATACTCTACTAACTGATCCAGTCAGGTGCCCTAAGCAGACTGACTTTTAATAGGTTTAATTATGCATTTTACTTTTCTACAGAAAAAATACCCACTTATTGTTTGCACTCAGGAGGTACCATTCTCTTCACCCTCCCTTGGCAAACTATTGGAAGGGAAATATATTATACTGGAGTATAGTGGGAAAAATGGGAGGAAGTTTCCATGAGACTAATAAGGAAGATAAGTAATATTTCCCTGAAGGTAGCTGAAGTCAGTAAAGAACTTTGTTTCATTTTTATTTTTAATGTTTGTTAATTTTCCCTACTATAAATGAATACATATTTGTCAAAACTATGGAACTTAGAGTACAATGTAAAGGGAAAATCTGGGTATTCATGTTCCATCTGTTTAGTGAACATTTCTTAATATTTGAGTTAATATTTTAGTTATTTCTGCCTAGTATTTTTTAGGTACCTACATTATGTATGTTCATAGTTTATATTTATGTTCATGATTTAAACAGTTTGATATCCTGCTTTTCACTTCACTATCATGAATATTTCCCCATACAAGTAAAATTTATTTAAAGCCAGTATTTATTAATTTTCCTTAATATCGCATTATTGGATTCATACAATTTTTAAAGATTTATTTATTTGAGAATGAGAGAGAGAATGTGAGAGTGGTGGGGGGCAGAGGGAAACAGAGAAAGAGAGAATGCCAAGCAGGTCCATGCTCATGACCCTCAGATCATGACCTGAGTCAAAACCAACAGCCAAAACCAACAGCTGCTTGACTGACTGAGCCACCCAGGTGCCCCTGATACAGTTTTTATAATATCATAATACTTAATGCAAAGGTGGAAATCATGGATTGAATTCAGTTTGGACACACCATAATAAGCCCTAAAACATAAAGATATGATCACTGTTTTCCATAAGCTTACAATCTATACTATTCATCTAGAGAACTCAGAAACTAACTCAACAAAGTTTGCGTTAGGAAATCAACCTCCATTTACTTATTGCCTTGTGCCCTGTCATTTTCCTAAATTAGAAGTAGGCCTAGAAGGATGCCTCAGTGGCTCAGTCGGTTAAGCATCTGCCTTCAGCTCAGTTCATGATCCTGGGGTCCTGGGATTGAGTCATGCATCAGACTCCTTGTTCAGCAAGGAGCTTCTCCCTCTGCTTGCTTCTTTCCCTCCTTGTGCTCACACTCTCGCTCTCTCTCTAACAAATAAATAAATAAAATCTTAAAAAAAAATATATGACTGGATAACACAGAATGGTCTAAAGTTATACATATGTATATATGTATGTTTGCATGTAGACTCCACACCCAGCATGGAGCCCAACACAGGGCTCGAACACACAACCCTGAGATCAAGACTTGAGCTAAGATCAATAAGCCAGATGCTTAACTGACAGAGTCACCCAGGAGCCCCAAGTTATACTTCTTTATTGACACAAGCTTCTTCCTTATCTATTTTTTTCAACATTTGGAGAAAAAATATACTGAGGAAAGTGAAAGAACTCAATAGAAGAAATAAGTTAAAGGTACATTAAAATGTTTTCTTTGGTATTATAGCTTAGTAAAACTGATAAAAATACCATATATATTTCAGGGTATCCACACCAAATGAGAAGCTATCTTTGTGCTCTTGTCTAACACTTGTAATATTGGGCTCACACTGAAACCCTACGTGTTTGTTTTCGACCCATGGATTTACACTTTTCTTTTGAACTCATGAATCAGTTGTTTACTCTGCCTGCTCTTCACCTGGTCCAGATCTGACTGCAAAGAGGATCTGAATATAAGTGAAGATATGCATGATTCAGCCTAATTTGATGAATGGGGTGCTTGATGCTGAAGTGGCTCAGAAGGGATCGCTTTGGATTAGAAGGGAATAGTTATGGGGCACTGCCACCTGCAAATTTGTTCATGGCTTTGCCTGAGTTTACAGCTGAGATTTGGGCTGAAAAGCTCTTAAACATGATTTATCAATAGCTTCAGAAGTCTCCATGGGGTCTGCACTAATTCAACCAGGACTTTCTGCTACTGCAAAGAATTTAAGCACCACTTTTCAAGGGCATCCATGACCTTCACAGATCAATTTAACAGGTCATTACAAAGTTAGAAAACAAAAAAAAATTTTTTTCAAAGCCACTCAACAAAGTATTTTTAATTTAATCTACAGTCTCATTCACATGGTACCATATCATACAGGTTAGAATTTGCTTCCTTCCTATTTTCTGTGATAGGATTTCTGTCACAGTTTTATTGTAATGAGAAGACACTCTCTCAGAGTTATAAAATCTACCCATCATATCAGAACTTCATTTGGGGGCAAAATCTGGGTTCCAGGTCATACAGCAGAGGACCATAACTAAGATGCTGCCAGCTATGTGATTAAATAATTTTTAGATTTTTTAACTTTGTGACTTCCATTAATTGTCAAGGAAGAAATATTGCTCTCTTGGGTAAGCATAGGATGAAGCTGTTTGGATAACAAGTTTGAATTCTAATAGTTTAAATTCATTTATTAAATGTTCAAATATTATTTGAATGAATACATTTTAGAAAATGAAATAATCAGGGGTGCCTGGGTGGCTCAGTGGTTAAAGCCTCTGCCTTCAGCTCAGGTCATGATCTCAGGGTCCTGGGATCGAGCCCCGCATCGGGCTCTCTGCTCAGCAGGGAGCCTGCTTCCTCCTCTCTCTCTGTCTGCCTCTCTGCCTACTTGTGATCTCTCTCTCTGTCAAATAAATAAATAAAATCTTAAAAAAAAAAGAAAAGAAAATGAAATAATCAGGCCTCCTGGGTAATGCAGTCAAGTCGGTTAAGCATCCTACTCTTGGTTTCTGCTCAGGTCGTCATCTCAGTGTTGTGAAATAGCCCTGGGTAGGGTTCTGTGCTCAGCAGGAGTCTGCTTGTCCCTCTCCCCTGCTCCTCCCTCTGCTCTCTCTCTCAAATAATAAATAAATATTTTTTAAAAAGTAGATCTTCTTGTTATTCCTTATGCTCCACAAGTAAGTGAAACCGTATGATAATTGACTCTCTCTGCTTGACTTATTTCACTCAACATAATCTCCTCCAGTCCCGTCCATGTTGATACAAAGTTGGATATTCATCCTTTCTGGTGGAGGCATAATACTCCATAGTGTATATGGACCACATCTTCTTTATCCATTCGTCTGTTGAAGGGCATCTTGGTTCTTTCCACCGTTTGGCAACTGTGGCCATTGCTGCTATGAACATTGCGGTACAGGTGGCCCTTCTTTTCATTACATCTGTATCTTTGTAAAGGACATTGGGAGATGGAGAGGAGAAGTGAGATGGGGGAAATCAGAGGAGGAGACAAACCATGAGAGACTGTGGACTCTGAGAAACAAACTGACAGTTTTGGAGGGGACAGGGGTGGAGGGCTGGGTAAGCCTGGTGGTGGGTATTATGGAGGGCACAGATTGCATGAAGCACTGGGTGTGGTACATAAACAGTGAATTTTAGAACACTGAAAAGAAATAAAACAAAATGAAAAAAAAGTAGATCTTCTTAACATTATCACCATTATGATTTTATTTTTATTTTTTTTAAAGATTTTATTTATTTATTCGACAGAGATCAGAAGTAGGCAGAGAGGCAGGCAGAGAGAGAGGGGGAAGCAGGGTCCCCGCAGAGCAGAGAGCCCGATGCAGGGCTCGATCCCAGGACCCCGAGATCATGACCTGAGCCGAAGGCAGAGGCCCAACCCACTGAACCACCCAGGCGCCTCACCATTATGATTTTAAAAGTTAGTGGTAAAATACTCTTCTCTACAAACAAAAAAACAACTCCCAGGGCAAAACACTCCCAACAGTCTAGCCATTGGTATATCATTATCCCCTCATTCCATTAATTGCTGCCTAGGTCTGCAAATATTAATTCATCAGAAATTCTCTTCTCCCTCTTTCTCTCCTGGAGAAACTTCTCACAACCCTTATACTCAGTTAATAGGTCTTCCATGAAAATGTTGCCAAAAACCCCAAAGTTCTTCGGGTGTTTTTAGTGCATTACCTTTATTCCTTCCACATACTTCTCTTAAAGCTCTCAACACATCATGTTGTATTCACTGACCACATGGCATTTTCTTATACCACACCCTCTCTCCATCTTCACCCTCATCACCACCCTGCATCCTTCTCATGGGACAAGGGCAATATTGGCACAAAAAGGGAGGCAATGTGCTGGGGTGTAGAACTCATGAAGACATAATAAAGGAACAGAATCTAAAAGACCCAGAGAGGGTACATCTTCTTCTCTAAGAGTGGATGAATTCCTTTTTAGGAAGCAATTTCTGAGGTTTTGACCTCAAAAGTAAACCCCAAAAGGTGAACCTAAAGGGAATCATTTTGAGAATTGCTTTGCCTTCGCTCTGTTTCTCAACTGCCCATCTCCATGCTTTAGAGACTAAGGAGTAAAACATGCCTATAAGGAGTGAAGATAGCTCTGTATTTGGTACAAAATCCTCAGGCAGGAGCAAAAAGTATCTACTTCAAGAGATTATTCCCTGTCTTTGGGGATTAAACCCAGCTATAGGCAACTGTGTGGTTAAGGAAGATAAAAGATTCATTCCGGGTGACAGACCACTAAAATATGATACATTCAGCAAAATTAAAAAAAAATAAGATCAATGTCATATTTCTGCTAGTGTCCCCTGCTTCCAGCATGGGACCTCGTGACTTTCACTGAGTGTTCAATATATGATGATTTAATTAATTTTAAATATCACCTTAAGTGCCTTCTGGCGATATAAATACATCTGTAAAAATTAAATTCCCATTTTGGAATAACATCTCAACTTCTTATCTTCTCCACTAATTCACAGAAAACATGAATTTAGTAAGAAAGGAAAAACAAGCACACACTCCCGACTGTGTAGATGAATCTGGTTCTCTGAGTTCCAAGTCCCAAGTGGAACTTGCTTGTGACCATAAGCCTCTACCTTAAAGCAGCAGGCTTCATTACTCACTTTGTTGTTTTTAAAGATTTTATTTATTTGACAGAGAGAGACACAGCGAGAGAGGGAACACAAGCAGGGTGAGTGGGAGAGGGAGAAGCAGGCTTCCCGCTGAGCGGGGAGCCTGATGTGGGTCTCCATCCCAGGATTGGGGAGCCTGATGTGGGTCTCCATCCCAGGACCCTGGGATCATGACCTGAGCCGAAGGCAGATGCTTAATGACCGAGCTACCCAGGCGCCCCTGTCACTTGTTAAGAAGGAATATTGGCACAGATGTTTGCTAACATCCAAGCCAGTAATCTTAGCTACCATTGGCTCTCCAAGGAAGAGACAGCAGGTATCCTTCCTGTACCTGGCAATGAGGACAACAAGATGGGGGCTAAAACACAGCTTCACTTCCTCAGCCCTTGAGTTCCCCAGATGCCTGGGTTGAAAATTACTCATCATCTTGCTTACAGAGCTTTTGACCTTGCCCTGCGTTGTCTGCAGGGAGAAGCCATGAGACTTCTGTGTGAGGTTATAGTACACTGGCACTGAAATCAGATAGACCACGACTTTAGACAAGGCTTTCAAGTTCTCCTCATCTTATTTATATGAAGAGGGTAAGAGTATTATCTGCCAGACAGTGTTACTGTGAAGACTGTATTGTACTATAATGCAATGCATTCAAGGGCCCACTGTAACCCTTGGCACATGGTAAGAGCTCATCAAAAATTAATTATTACAATGATTACTGGATCTCTTGGATTCCTAGGGCCGCAAAACAAACTAACACAAATGGGGTGGCTCAAAATAATAGAAACTCACTGTCTCACGGTTCTGGAGTCTAGAAGTCTGAAATTAAGGTGTTGATAGGGCTATACTCCCTCTGAAACCTGAGACAGAATCCTTCTTGCGTCTTCTAACTTCCAGTGTTTGCTAGAAATCCTTGGGATTCCCCGGTTTGTAGGCACTCACTCCAATCTCTGCTTCTATTATTACATATCCATTTTCTTCCTGTGTATTTCTATCTCTATAGCCCTTCTCCTCTTCTTAAAAGGACACCAGTCATATTGATGTAGGGTACACGGTAATGACCTCATCCTTACAGGAGTACCTCTGCAAAGGGCCTGTTTCCAAATAAGGCCCCATTTATAGATACCAGGAGTTAGGATTTCAAAATATCTTTCTGGGGGAGACACAATTCAGCCTTAACAATGGGACTAGAGGAGGGAGGAGTCAAGATGGCCGAGAAGTAGCAGGCTGAGACTACTTCAGGTAGCGGGAGATCAGCTAGATAGCTTATCTAAAGATTGCAAACACCTACAAATCCAACGGGAGATCGAAGAGAAGAAGAACAGCAACTCTAGAAACAGAAAATCAACCACTTTCTGAAAGGTAGGACGCACGGAGAAGTGAATCCAAAGTGACGGGAAGATAGACCGCGGGGGG